>NC_085863.1:34934047-35091547 GCF_034702125.1 Engraulis encrasicolus
TCAGTTCATATCCTGTCTGACTGCACACAGTAATATTAGCAGTGTTAAATCCAACACTGTTCTGAGAAAATATGGTCCCACTCGGTTTAGTGTTCGATTCAACTCAGAGTGTTTAATTAAGACTTAGAGAATTACATTTTACGCTGTTTTAGCGCATGTTTGACTTCACAGTGTTAATTCCACACTTAGAGAGTTGAAATGTAACGCCAAAATCGAGTGGGGCCATATGTGCTCAGAATAGTCCTGAATTAACACTGCAATATGTGCTGTGTAGTCTCCATTGACTACATAATTAGGTGATTTACCAGGGGAGCTGATGTGTCAAGTGAACTGGATGGAACAAATGTTGACTGGACTTTTTGAACCGGGGATGTCTGCCTCTGTTTGAGCTGCCTGCCATGTTTGTTTGTTCCCTGCCAGCTCGTACAGATACTCAACTCAGACGGACATAATAATGCACAAACTACGTGTATGCACATTTGAACACTCAAAACAATTTCACAACATCAACCCTACATTTACACGCACTGTCAAATGTATACTTAGTATCCACTGTGACCTTCCAGAGTGGAGACTGCAAACAGCCATGAACACTCACCATCACAGCAGAATGAACAGTAGCAAAAACGCTTGAGCATGGCCTTACCATGGCGCTAACAGTAGGGCACTCGTCTACTATGCGGCCGACCCGGGTTCGATTCTGACCCAGGCCGATCCTTCCCCGTCTCTCTCTCTCTCCCAACCTTCACTGTCCTGTCTCGTATAAACAAAAATAAAGGCTTGAAAAGGCTAAAAAATACTTTAAAAAAAAACTAGAAAGCCTCGACTTGAGTAAAAGTCTCGTTTTGAGTTTAAAAGAAAAACCTTGAGCATCAGTTAAGAGACAAGTAGCCGCATTAGGGAAGTGGTTCTCAAACATTTGTCGGCGGAGGACCTCTAATGAAGATTTTTTTTCCCAAGGATCCCCACAAACCCATTTCTATGCATTTGATAGTTTGACATAAATGGATAAAGGTGTGTGTTGTTGTTGGTCAATGTTATGAGGGCAGGAATGACGGGCAGAATGATTGGGTTACTGAAGCTAAATATCACAGATCCAATTTAACCTGCTGCTCTGCTGTAGTATGTTTGTTTATCAAATCGTAGCAAACGTTCATAGACCCAATGCACCAGACCCCCCCAGGGGTTCCTGGACCCCACTTTGAGAAATACTGCGTTGTAGGGAGAGGGAAGGGGGATTAAGACATCAGAAGGTGAGATTCCTACTGGTAGAGAGAGCCCATCCCAGCGGACAGATATAGAGAGGGGGGGGGGGGGTTATAATCCGCCTCAAATGGAGCTGTCACAGGGAATTTGTTCCGGGCAGGGAAAAAGTTCCGGGCGACGTAACAATCGCGTTCGAATCAGCTGTTCAACATCATTCCAACAGCGTTGCTAAGCTGGTCACTATAGCTCGTCAACTGGTCGCTAAGGCTCGAGATACGCGTGCTGTGTTACTGTTACGTCACCCAGAGCAACGCAATGTCGCATTTACACATTTTAAACAGCAGTTTTGAGTATTTGCAGCGTGTATTCATTGTAGTTTAACTTGAGACTGGACTATCCTTAAGCCCATCATCCAATTTTAGGACAACCATTAGCAGTCACGTTGACAGTGGATCTTAAACGCTAAGGAAATGCCCATTTGGCTATGTTATTTTGACAATGTTGCATAGCAGAATATGCAACAATCTACTGGAATGCAGTAAACAATCGTCCGTTTACTTGAATGAAGACCTCCAAAAATGATAATTCATTGACTTACCACTGGCAAAATGTCCGCAGATGAATTTGGAAAATTAACTTGGCTTGAGAAACTGCACTAACTTAAGAAGCAGGAAAACAGTCAAACGAATTAAATTATCATGTAGTCAACAACTGCCCTGTGATGCAATGTGGTTCATTCATTGTTAAACTTTACTTGGCCGATCTGCAGGAAGAACTGCAAATCAATATTACTGAACCAAGAAAACCAGTGGGCTTAAGTTTACTTACGACTAGAAATGAGACACTACCACCTAGTGGTCTGTCCACTGACGTGTATACACGGTCAAAACAATGACTGAAAAGAGGTCTTACAAACCAGTAGGCCTATAGCCTATTGATTTGGAAACAGTCATTGGCCTTTTTCTACTTAATACAATAGATCTGAAATACACAAGCATTTATTCACCTTTTGCAGTTTTGAGCAGTAACCTAATGCATTACAAAAGCAATTAATTAGGCTACTGTAATGCAATCCTTTTTGCTGTAATGCAGTAATGTAAGGCACTACAGGGCAAAAAAAACATTTACTTAGTTACAATGCTACTCAAGTTACAAATGCATTGCAATGACCTGGATTTTAGTGATATTCAGTGTGGTGCAGAAAGAAGCTATTCCTGAACCTAGTAGTTTTTAGTCTGCATGCTGCCAAAAACACCCCCTGTGTTGGAGGTGAAAAAGTCATGACTCAAAAGCTTGATTTTCACTGTAATAAATTGCCAGATCCATATTTAGGCAAAAGTAACTAAAGTAATGCAAAAGTAGTGGAATGCCTTACATTTTAAATATAGTAATATTGTAGTGTAAGGGATTATTTTGAAAAGACAGTAACATGTAATCAGTAATGCATTACAGTTTTGAGTAACTTAACCAACACTGACCTTTTGTTTAGAATTAATGCAGAAACCATGCACTATGCAATGTAAATCAGTAACAACAGATAGACTTAAAACACCCAAAAAACGATCTGAAATCTATTATTCTTCATTAAATCATCAAAGTTGCTTGTCCATTTGTCCGACGTAGAACATGGTGTCACCTAAAAAGAGGGAATAAGTGGATGTTAACCATAAAATCTGGCGTGGGTGTTTGCCAACTGTTTTGATCCAAAACACATAGCACAAGACTGAACGCTTCACAGTTCTCTTCATTATTCAACAAGTCAAACAAAGGAATATTTCACTACATACAGTCTTACTACGGTACTACTTCAATTCAACATTGATAACTAGCAGCTCACCTTGTACACTCTTTAAGTTCATACAGTGATTGATTGTTTTCATTGATTGACTAGTTTATCATGGTATTGGCACAAAAAAAGTCATCTGATTTCAATAATAAAGTATTTAGCCAAAGCTAATTAAACAACACTTGTTCCCAACACTTAGAAGAAGGGGGGCATTATACTAATACGACTGAGTAATAGTTTCAACCTGTATGAATCAGTCGGTTTCTTAGATCCTACATCACACGTCAGTCAGTCACCTCATTGATAGGGCTCTCAGGTGAATTCTGAGGTGAAAATACTTCTAAAATATACTTATCACTATATACACCTTCATAAACATGGCCACACTCCTTGCACAGCATTTCGATATTTCACACATGTGAATAAAAACGTCAATATCACCGAAAAGCAACGTTGTATCCATGTCTGTCTTGGCAAAGTCGAAGGTGAATTCTGAGGTGAAAATACTTCTAAAATATAATTATCATATACACCTTCATAAACATGGCCAAACTCCTTGCACAGCATTTCGATATTTCACACATGTGAATAAAAACGTCAATATCACCGAAAAGCAACGTTGTATCCATGTCTGCCTTGGCAAAGTCGAAGCATTTCATTCACTCCTGCTAGCTAGCTGTCTTGCTTCTTATTAGCTCTATCCGATATACAAATATAGTCTGCTGGGTTGATTAAGTCAAAATCACGACATTATACGTCTTAATAAAGTAAATATATTTACCTTGAAGGGAGTAGCTTTTGGACGCCTTCCTTATGGCTCTTTTGGAAGACTCGCTTGCCCCTGGCTTGTATTTCTCCTGGCTAGAAAGGTAAAAGAAAATGTCTTCAGGTGAAATGGGCATCTTGATGATAAGTAAGCTTACACTAAACACCGATGTAATAGAAAAAATACAGTATCACGACGATGTCACTAAAATATTACACGAGTCTAAAATATTACAGTCAAATGTCACGTCAGCTAACTAACAAGTAGCTTAAACTAACTAGCCTGACAGGCAATACACGTCCTACGACAAGAATGACAACAACAACAAATGAATCCCTGACAGTTGAGCTGTAAGTGAAAGACTTTAGGTTAAGTAATTAAAAGTTTAGCTGCTCGAAATTGAGATTGTAGATCACAGAGACTGCCAAGAAAACAACGCGCGCTCTCTGCTTAGCTGATCTGAGGCGAACGACGAGTGTTCTGTCATTAAATTGCACTTCTAAGCGCGAGCGCTCCTGCCATAGCGACCAGCATAGCGACGTTGTTGAACAGCTGATTCGAACGCGATTGTTGCGTCGCCCGGAACTTTTTCCCTGCCCGGAACAAATTCCCTGTGACAGAGACACAGCAGAATACCACCCACAGAGAAGGCGTTTACCCTCCCCCACTGAACATACTGTACACACACATCTACAGACACACAGACACACAGACACAAATCTACACACAGTGATTGAACAGTCCACACACACACACACACACACACACACACACACACACACACACACACACACACACACACACACACACACACACACAAATAAATCTACACACACACACACACACACACACACCCAAGGACGTGCATGGGAGCATACATTACAGTGCAAGCATGAGCATACACACATCCTCACAAGCACATACCACATAGACATCCAGATGCATACTCATGTACTGTATATGAACATAAGATGACATGCACTCGTGCATGCATGCATACGCATGCACATACATGCACAGACATGCATACACAACATCTGACTCAATAGCATCATGCTTTCATGCTTTGGGGTTTACACCCTGTGAATGACACACAAAAAGCACAATGTCCTCCCTCCCAGCTCTCAGACACACCCTAACTGTCAGCCTGTAAGAGCACTAAGCTGCTTCAATATTTTAGGATATTGCCCATGCAGAGAACAATTTATGCAGAAGCATATGCTTCACTTGAACCCCAGTAATCAAAAGCGTTGATAAATATTTTAGGCACATATGCTGCATTTTTATCAAAGAACAAGCTATGGAAGAAGAGAATGCCTTTTTTCTCCCATAACGCAGCATAATGAAGCCTTCTGCTATAAAAAGGGGAGACTCATTAAAATGCAGAAATTGTGGATTGGTAAAGCAAAGTAGGTCAAGCCGTAAATTAAAAGGAAATCCCTTCATTAGAAGACTTATTAGACATGTATCAACGACATGTGAGACTGCTTATAACTTTGACTTTCAAACAAGTCACAATCTGCCCCATTGTACCTATCCTCTCACATAGCTTTGAATATCCTATGCCAAATAACAAGAAAATACGCCCACATGTTAAAATCTGTTTCTGTCTATGTGTAAGGGATGGTATTGTTGACAGAAATATTTGATATGAACTTTCAACAAGATTGCCAAAGGGGGAAACACTTTGTAGATTTGCAGGGAGAATTACAAAGTGTTGTCAGAGAGACTTTGACAGATGTCATTACAAATGTAATACCAAAAAGGCGAAGTCTGTTAGTACAGTAAGTACTGTTGTGGCTTGTTAGAGAGAGAAAAAATGCTGACAAGTTGTCAGGTGTTGCTGTGTGTGTGTGTGTGTGCATGTGTGCGTGTGTGTGTGTGTGTGTGTGTGTGTGTGTGTGTGTGTGTGTGTGTGTGTGTGTGTGTGTGTGTGTGTGTGTGTGTGTGTGTGTGAGAGAGAGAGAGATAGAGAGAGAGGCAGAGACAGAGACAGACAGACAGACAGACAGACAATCAACCAACCCAAAGAAAAAACACTAGTTCAGGTACAATGCATCACTTCAATGATGCATTAGGATCTGTGTTTTTTTCCAACACTGAGCATGTGGTTGGAGCATTTCACTCCTTCAAAGGATCAATGGAAGCACTTAAGAGTTAACATTTCACAACGATGGTAACCGTACGTATATGCAAAAAGCACACTTGTCTATAAAATGGATGGTTGATTTATTTGCATTGATGAACAATATGATATTTTATCTTTGGCTACGATTTACACACACAAAAAAGATCTGCCATTTGTGACGTACACATGCTGACCATCTTTTCCTTTTTCATATTATTATCATGATGAACTAAAATGGAAAAGGCCGTTGACAACGATCTGACCACTGTAACGTGGATGCAAAACACTATGCAAAAGATACACACTAAATGGGCTCGGGAGTGGATAAGAATGACATGAGCAAAGAAATGTAGTTTACAGACTGATGAAAAACTATGTGGGTCAATAAAAAAAAATTGTTTGTTTGTTTCAGACGTCAGATGGCACAACCACAGCTAATGCCCATTACTTATTTAGTAATTGGTAATTATGGTAGTATGACAATGAATATGCATTTTAGGTAATCCACTAAAAACAAAAACATTTTTTAATCTATTCAATAGTGCCATTAGCTGTGGTTGCACCACCCTGACGTGCTACTACTAAAACGTCATTGACCCACTTACTATTCGAAAGATATGTGAATATATCAAATCCTGAAGTGTCATATTTTGGTGACAGTATATCACAGTTTCATTTTTGACGTATTTACACTGCACTGCGCATACCTCTAGCATTAAGGTACAGTCCAAATACATAATGTCACATGCTGTTACATACAGTACTGTGTTTTACTGTAAAATAACGTGTAACCAAAAGTGCAGTTTGTGATGTCACACACAGTTTTGGGACCCATATGGAGAGAGAGAAAGAGAGAGAGATAGAGACAGAGAGAAACAGAGAGAGAGAGCTGTGTGTGTCATCCGGCCCCAATGCCCTGTTCCCTGAAGAGGGCAAGAGCACTTAACACCTGAGCAGAGGAACTCACACACTCCTGACAACTGCAAAACACACACACACACACACACGCATACACACACACACACACACACACACGCACACACACTCTTCTTCAGAGCCATTTGGTCACTGACTGACCACACACAAAACGCTCCCCCAGAATCACACATGTAGGCTACACCGTACAGGTCACTCACTCGAGGAAAAATAGACCATCAAAAGACCTCAGATCCCCGAAGTCAACGGTGGCTAACTGGACTGCAGCAACTCCATGGAATGTTACTACTCCACCTGCTTGAGAACAGTAACCAATAAAAAGGTGAAAGTTCCTCAAAGAACCAGCGGTGTCGTACAGGGGAGTAAAGTGTGACTGAGTTGCCAGGGCCCCATGTACACTCGCCTCCAAAAGAGTTGTCGCCTATCCATCTGTTTGGAATAACAGCTAATAACCTGACTTTCAATTAATCACTTGGCTTCAGAAGTCACTCATATGAAAGCTACAACCCTCCCGAATGAAAATGTATGCACAAAAATAAATTTCATGCACCAAAGACAGATTGACCCTTTATTGAACACAGACAGGGCAGATTTTCACAAGACAAAAGTTTTGTCGCCTATGGAACATAATGTGAAAATGAGCAGATAAGTCACTTCAAAACACTTCAAATACGCAGATTGGGTGTCATACTTAATCACTGAATCACTCTCACCTCTCCAGAAAATCGACTTTGGCCTTAGGTGTATGTTTAGGGTCATTGTAATCATGGAAAAGCAACACAATGAAAATCAATGGAGTTCAATGAGAGATGGTGACATATTCGCTATTCGTAGAGCAATACATGTTTAACTTCATGATTTAATCAATGACAAAAGCCCTCAAACACCTGCAGCATGCATGCAGCTCCTCATAAAAGCTGTATCTGTACCATGTTTCACTTTAGGCACCATTTCTCTTTTTTCATATTCTTCATCTCCAACACCATATAGTTCTGATGCTATCAGTTCTAAAATGGTTGATCTAGGGATCTTGATTTCAGAGTATGAGTCCCATCAAGGGTGGGTTATGCTTCCTACTTGTGCCACAGAGTGAGCTTGTCGCAGCCATGATGCAGTTAATTTTGGTTTATGCCCTGTTTTGAAGCACGGTCTGCGCGATGTCATTCCACGCTGAAACTGCCTTCAATACAAAGAGTAAAATAGACGTGTCGGTTGTTTTTTAGATTGACAGACTCGACGACAATGAAAATGAAACATTAAATCTTTATATCACGTGCATGTTTGATCGCACTGGCAGCCACAGTGGTAGTTTGGAACAAAGAAGTGGCTCATTTGTCGAGGACGAAGCGGAATGTTTCCTCGACCTCGGAACCACTGTTCAACTGTCCAAATAACTTCAGCGTCGTAACTTGCAAGCGCATGTGTTGTCTTTGGTTCGTGTAAATAAATCAAACAACAAAGCACGGGCAACTTATTTAATGAAGAGCTCACAGTCCGTAGACCGACGAAGGTTAGAACAAGGAAGTAGCGCTTGTTCTCGACTCGAGGACAGAGCAGGCTGGTCGAGAGGACCAATCAGAGACCTATTTTCGCCCTTTCACGCCGTCGCTCCCTGCGTCGAGACACAATTTTGGGGAGGTGCCCCAGAGTACCTGCGTGATGGGGGGGGCTTCACTACGTTAACTGCGCGGCTCACTGCATCATGATGCAGTGACGCTGATCTCGAGGCATAAACCACCCTTTAGCCTTCATTTTTGTCAGAATTAGGCCTGACATACTCTTGGCTGGCTTTTTTGAGACAGGGCAGTGGGAGAGACTTCTTTGGTGTTAAATGTGAAGAATTTGGAAAAAATACATGGTGCCTAAAGTCAAACATGGGAGGGATACAGCTCTTATGTGGAGCTGCATGCATGCTGCTGGTGTTTGAGGGCTTTTATCATTGATTACATCATGAAGTTAAAAATGTATTGCTCTATAAATAGCAAATTACAATGACCCTAAACATACACCTAAGGCCAAAGTTGATTTTCTGGAGAGGTGTGAGTGAACCAGTGATTAAGTATGACACCCGATCTGCGTATTTGAAGTGTTTTGAAGTGACTTATCTGCTCATTTTCACATTATGTTCGATAGGCGACAAAACTTTTGTCTTGTCAAAATCTGCCCTGTCTGTGTTCATTAAAGGGTCAGTCTTTTTTTGGTGCATGAAATTTATTTTTGTACATACATTTTCATTCGAGAGGGTTGTAGCTTTCATATGAGTGACTTCTGAAGCCAAGTGATTAATTGAAAGTCAGGTTATTAGCTGTTATTCCAAACAGATGGGTAGGCGACAACTCTTTTGGAGGCGAGTGTATATAGGGGGCCCACATAGGGAGTCCTTTGGAGCTGATTGTACATAGGGCCCACAATTTCCTGCTACGCCCCTGAAAAGAACTTTCAATATAGTGGGGGGCCCTTAAAAGTTCTCAGAGGAACTCTAAAAGTTCCCTCAAGGCAACAGTTGGAGACTAAAATTGGAGTGCAGATACTCCATGGAAATGTCTTCCCCCACTGCTTTATTGTCAAGACAAGAGTATCGGTGCATTAGATCTTCTGTGTATTTGCTTAGACAGTGGCCTACTTTCCCCACTTCCTTAAAAAAGGTAAATGGCAGCTTACCTTGATTCTGCTTCACTTTGTTATCTCTCCGTTTCCTGGCCGGCTTTGTTCCAACAGTCTCCGAGAGGCCGCACACCACACGACGCCTGTCTCAGGATCAGTGAAGTGACATCAAAAACCCAGTTTGCACACGGGAGGGAAACTGATTTGAATAGTGGATTTAAATAACTGCTGCTCTGATTATGAACTGTCAGGCATAGCACTCCTTAGACAAGGAAGCACAAAGGCGCTTATTCAGATACAACAGGGCAAAGGCAAAGATCGACTTTGCCAGTAGCCAAGAAGTACACTCTGGACTCATTATCAGAGCAATATGTTAAGAGTAGGCCTATAAAATGTTAACGGTCCTCCTAGCAGAAGTCCATTGGTCAGAGTGTCAGAAATATACATTAACGTCTGTAAATAAACAGAAGACCTAGCTGTTTTCACAAGAAATATTGGCTATGTCACACTATGCACAGGTAAACATTAACCCTAAAGATAAAGATTTCCTGTCCCCTAATGACAAATCTTCCCAATTTTGAAATCAATTTTGTTTTGAAACATTAGATCTTAATCCTAACCCTTTCAGCAGATGCATAGCAGTTTAGGTCAAAGATGACAATGTGTAACCTATGCTGGAGCAAAGTCTGTATGGCTCGAGAACCGAATCTTAACCAAATCTACCGTATCTCATCCTGTGTTCTCCTGAATTGTGTATGATCTAGCTTTCAAAAGCCTCCCTCCCTCTCACTCACCAAGGTGATTCCATGATGAGATGTAACAGCACGGAAAAAAAACAGATGGGTCCAAAAATAGACACATGGTGATGGTGGACTAAAACATATAAGCACTCAGATGTTGCTCAAGTGTGCAAATCTACAGATGCCAACACTAGACCACACACACACTCACACACACACACACACACACACACACACACACACACACACACACACACACACACACACACACACACACACTCACACAAGCGAGCGCTTGAGTGAGCATTATGTAGGTTAGTGGAGAAGTGGGCTATAGCTGCAGCACAGTGGCCCAGAGAGATCTCCCTCAGCTCAGCTGGCTCCGCTCCACTACTGCAGGAAAAGGAGAAGCCCCATCTCATCCACGGCTGGATTGGCCATATGGCATACAGGGCATTTGCCCGGCGGACTGATGGTGATGATTTTGGCCTGGTCCTTCCCTCAAGGTAGTGGTATCAGTCCTTATGCTGCTACAGCTGACCTCTCTGAGTTAGATGCACGTAAATATTCATTTCGGCTGTTGTGGTCAAAGTAGCTCATAATAGATGACTAAAAATGTTGTTATGGGCTTCATTGTCTCTCTCAATGCCTGGCGGACCTGTCACGGCTTAAAATGCCCGGCCTGATTTTTGTCCCATATCAGCCCTGATCTCATCCCATATGCACTGCAGTACAGCACCAGTTAGGCCTATAGCATATTGGCTTCGCTCAAACACACGACATCAAGCAGCCAGCTGGAGTGGGAGATGGAGGGATGAAGCAGGAAGAAGAAGAAGGAGAAGAGGGAGTAGAAAAAGAACCAGTGACAGACTGGATGAGGAGGAAGAAAAAATACTATTCTCACGACCTTACAGTACAGTACAGTACACTGTGTGTGTGTGTGTGTGTGTGTGTGTGTGTGTGTGTGTGTGTGTGTGTGTGTGTGTGTGTGTGTGTGTGTGTGTGTGTGTGTGTTTCAGAGTGCATGCATGCATGTGTCTGTGTCTGTGTGTACAGGCGTGCATGCCTGCCTGCATGCATGCATATGTGTGTGTGTGTGTGTGTGTGTGTGCATACCAAAGTCGAGAGGTCAGGCCAAGGAGGTGCAGCAATTTGTCAGAACTCTTCTTCTGACCTCTGGGGTTCACCATGAGGAAACACGGGGGTCAGGCCAGGCATCTATCCTCTGACCTAGACTTTTAACATAAGCATAAAAATATCTCTCTCTCTCTCTCTCTCTCTGTGCATCCAGAGCGTCCCCAGGTCCCATAGACAAACATGCTGGCTTACTGTACTTGCACTGTTCTTTCTTTTTTCCCCTTTAGGAACCCTTGCCTCCAAATGGGTTTTCCAGATGAGATTTTTTTTCTTTCTTCAGTGGTTGTTCATTTAGAGATCTAATTTAGGAATATAGTAATAAAGCATCGGATGTGAATGCATGGAGAACACATGCAATCAAGCAATAATTCACTCAATATGCTGACACACACATTCACACACATTCACACACACACACACACACACACACACACACACACACACACACACACACACACACACACACAAAATACACCCAAATACAATTAAACCAATTACCCTTAGGACCATGTAAAAAAAAATCCTTACACTCCCCTGCACTCAACAGCAGTTATTCTCCAAGCCCCAGTTGAACCTCCAATAGGCCTCTCCTGCCCCATCCCATTAATGTGCTTAACATACACACAGGCGGGATGGGAGGTACCTGTGCCATGGCATGCACTCAGCCAGGGCTGGCCATCTGGCATAGCGGGCATTTCCCGGTGGGCCCCGCACCCTCGTGGGCCCCTATTTTCAGAAATGTTATTTTTTTCTATTATTATTATTAGTAGTAGTATAGTATTATTAGTATTATTATTATTACATTTCGGAAAATAGGGGCCCATGAGGGTGTGGGGCCCACCAGTGAGTCAGTTCTGTGCTGCTAATTATGAGGGGCCCCTTTAAGCCAAAAGTGCCCGGGCTCTATTTCTCGCCCCAGTTCAGTCCTGCACACAGCAGGTTAATTTAGCCAGGCCACACTTTACTCCCCACGCCCGCCCGCCCATTAGTGCTCTCATCTCGTCATTAATCTCCTTGACTGGACCGCTAGGAGAGAGGGACGGGTCTCAGGAGAGGGTCCTTGGCACACCACACAGTCATGTCATGAATGAAATGGAGTGTAAGGGGGGAGCGGGGACAGGAGGGAGGGACGAGGGAGGAATGTCTTTTATGTAACCTCAGTCAAACCCAAAAGCCCTCTTCTCTTCCCTTCCCTCCCTTACTTCCTTTTTTCCGCCCACCTGCCCATCCATCAGGAGGACACCCCCCACCCCCTGACACTCTCTCTCTCTCTCTCTCTCTCTCTCTCTCTCTCTCTCTCTCTCTCTCTCTCTCTCTCTCTCTCTCTCTCTCTCTCAACCCTCCATGGGACTGGCTTGCTGTTGCTAGGTTACCACTGTCTGGCTACTTCCCACAGGTGAAAGTAAGAGGTTCAGGCCTGCCATTTTAAAAAACAAAACAAAACAAGATGAACGAAGATTGTGTCAAATTTTGTCATGCCTTTGTTCAGTTTATTATTGTCCAACACTTCATTATAATATCAAATTCTCTTAAGGTAAAAAAAATGGTGCAGTTCTTCATTTTAATATTAAAATGAAATGCGTCAACTGATTTTTTTTTTCCTCTATAATTTCCAAATGTAGCTGACCTTGCACAGTCAGATTTAAATGTCCTCAGGGTGACTTAAAATCTGCTGGAGTGAGGATCTACTCTGAGGAAGCTGTGTGGGTGGGATGGTAAGTCACTGGAGGACATAGAGAGTTTTAGCTGGAGGTTGACATTACTTAGTGGATGAGGGATACATTTGGAGATAGTGTGTGTGTGTGTGTGTGTGTATGTGCGTCTATGTAAAATCAATAATCATAAGCATCTCTTCCATTAATGTATGTAAACAGCCACGCCTGCTGTATTGTTACCATGTCTTCTTCACATGTGACTCAGCGAGATAGAAGCCATATAGTTGATGCACAAAGCTGACAGAAATGATACGTTTCGGCATGCTAATGGTGAGAGTAGGCCTAGACAAAAATCTGAATTTTCTTAACAGCTCATACACCCATATGAGTGTAAAAATGATAAGTTAAGTCAGTGGTTCTCAAACTTTCCCCATCATTTCCCCCATTGGAGGGTCTGGATGCTTTTGAGCCCCCCCCCCCACCCCACCCCCCCCGTAGACTGATTTTACAAGTGCTGCGCTGCGCAGAATCAAAGGAAAGGTGACTGGTGAGATAAAACAAAGAGGGATGTGTGTTCATTTCCTATGCTATTCAAATTTAAAATGTATTACTTGGAGAGACAGGAAATAATTTCCGCCATAATTGTGCACCATCCAGACCAATTCTGTCAGTTCGAGTTATCAATAGGTGATAATTGTAGCATAATACCATCTAGAAAATCATCACAGCTTTACTTAAAATGTTCACAACCAACTACTATGAACAAACAAAAAAAACACACCAAAACAACCCAGACTTAGTTGAATTCCTTCATCTCATCTTCACTCCTGTACTCTCAGTCCTGCTGTGCGAAGTCTTGAGACATCAGGAGCTGCATCGTGTGACTGTATAAATGATAAATTAAGTCATATTTCCTTTTTTAGACTTAAAATGTATTTCTTTTATTTGTTTTGCTACAACAGTGTTCTCCGTAATTGTGCACCATCCAGACCACCTCTGTCAGAAGAGTTAGCCTATCAATATAGTCTAGTGACCAGAGGGGGGTCACGCGCACCCCCTGTACTTGTTGTCGAAACCTATTTTTTTAGACTCCTCCATATGTCTAATTTACAATAAGAGATGTTAGCATTGCTGCAAATTGTCCCATGGGTGTTTTTCAGGGCACATCTTGGAAACTTTGCAATAGCGATTTATACAATTCTGACATTTGACTATTCACATAACTTTTGAACCAGACATGGTACAAAGACAAATGAGACCACTTTTCCATATAATTCTAGCATGGGGAATTGATTGGAAGGGTAAATGGTTTCATAAAAACATGTTTAGACTACTTTCTAGGAGAAAAATGACTAAAATGTATCAAATATTCTAGAAATTCTGACAGGAACTAGTGTGTAGATTTTCAAAAATGGTGTAAAGATGACATTCATTGCAAGTATTTATGACTAGAAACATTCTTTAACTTGAGGTGACTACCATACATGCTGTCATTAACATTAAAACATCCCTGCCACCTTTTAAGGCTATGCTTAGTCATGGTTGATGCGAAAAGCATAATATTAGCAATCAGATGCATTGATGACTTGACCCTTCCAAAGCATCTAAACCAGATTTTTCAGTGGTTTACAATAGTATCAGAAGTACTTGGACAGAAACAGACTTCATGATGAAGGTATAAGGGCCTGGTATCCACACGTGGGTCCTATGCTTTCTGAGCAGCACCGTTGGGAGCAATTTGTATAAACAAAAGGACATCAAAATTACATATTCAACATCTGCACCCTGTGCTGTTCATAAAAGATGTTGCAGGTAGCTTAACATTATCCATGTTCTCTCCAGACTTTGTCATGTCTGTCACATGTCTTCAGTGTGAACCTGCTCTCATCTATGAAGAGCACAGGGAACCAATAGTGAATGTGCCAGTCTTTATGTTATCTGGTATATGCAAATCGCTCCCTACAGTGCTGCTTTGTAGGAATAGGCCCCACTTGTGGACACCAGACCCTCATACTGTCCTAATGAAACCATCCTCATCATCCTGAACCTCTCTGGAGCTTTTGAGACAGTTTCTAACACCATCCTCTTGGAATGGCTCTCTGAGTTCACTGGATTAAGGATCACTTGGATTGACGCTCATCTTGGATTTATCAATTCAGTCCCACATCAAAATAGTCACCAAATATGCTTTTTACCATCTCAGAAACATCTCCAGACTCACTCTCAAAGTCTAACACAAACACACACACACACACACACACACACACACACACACACACACACACACACACACACACACACACACACACACACACACACACACACAAACACACACACACACACAAAAACACACACACACACACACACACACACACACACACACACACACACACACGCACTGGAAACTGTATGGTTATTTTGCTGTTGTTACTAAAAACAAACAGTTATTACTCTGAAATAACTATGAAATTAACATGAAATTACCACCTTATTAGCGATCCGTAAAGTAAAGTGTTACCCAAAAGGCACCTCCACAATTTACTGCTCTCTGTCTGTTCTACATTACTTGTATACTGCTATACTCTGCATTGGCCCCACACTTTGTACTTGATTGTATGGCCTCTCTGTAAGTTGCTTTGGATAAAAGTGTCAGCTAAATGTAATATAATGCAAATGGCACTGGTATGTAAATGCCACTGGTAGGGATCAAAATTTTGGCCTATAGAATTATGAAACATCTGATGCTGAGTAGGTGGTGGTATGGGGGGCCCCGGATGAAATTTTGCTTAGGGCCCCATAACGGCTTGGGCCGGCCCTGAGAGAGGTGGCGATGGAGAGGATATAGTTGGGGGGATGTGGGGGTCTGAGGAGCAGAGGAAGGAGGGGATGGAGGATACTGAATATATGTGCCCCATTGATACCCATGGGAGTACATCTCCAGACTCACTCTCAAACTCTAACACACACACACACACACACACACACACACACACACACACACACACACACACACACACACACACACACACACACACACACACACACACACACACACACACACACACACACACACACAGCAACAGGGAGGTGTTTTGAAAGTCACTAAATAAATACTGTAGAATTGTTATTGCTCCTGAGCATTTGAGCATTTGACATTAGTGGCCTAAAAAGCTGATTTTGCAGGGCTCTGGCAATCCCACTGCTGGGTTGTAAGCCATCCTATGGCCTCCTCCATGTCCCTTGGTGTACTGACATGTCTCCTGACATATCTTGCATGTTCTGGACATTGTGCTGAAGGACACACCCAACTGTCTTGCCACAGCACACATAGATGATTGGATATGTAGCACTAGCTGAGCAAATGTTCATGATGGGTGAGTTTACACGGGAAGCAATGGCATTAGAGGGCTTCATCAGTGACAAAGGGTTGGTGTCCCAGTAGAGAATCTCGCTCATGCACCTCTCCAGGGATTTTCAGTAGTTCACTCTCTTTACACCAGTAACAAACCGAGTGATGGGTGAAGAGTGTGAAGGGTGTTGGGCGTGCCCTGGGTATTGGGTTGTTGTGTCTGTACCACATTTACAATGTCAACCTCTTTCCTGAGTCTCATCACCCCATGGCGAGGATATCCACCAGAGCTGTGTCATCTGCAAACTTCCAAAGAGGATTGGTGCTAAAGGTTGCTTTGCACTGATGACTGAGCACACAACCTTGGGCCCTGTGCTGAGAGTCATGATGAATGAGGTTCTTGGAATTTGGTGCTTGCCTAAAGAAGTGAAGAGTTCAGATGCAAAACCCCCTAACTCCATTTCTGAAGACCTGCACTTCTATATTTTTAGAGAACCCTGCTGTTGGTTTTCTTTACATTCATGTACTTGATAATATGTATAAATAGTTATATTACATAAATAAAATAAAAAAATATGCAATTTTGATAGCTTTTGTATGAAATAAAAATGACTTAAGATTACTTTTTGAAAAGGCACTTAGGGGGTTTTGCATCTGAACTCTTCAAGTCTTGAAGCAAGTTGCAGAGGCTGGTGTTACCCAGATTGTACAGTCTGTAGATGAGGTACTGGTGCTGAATGCTGAATTGCAATCCATGACCAGCATCATCATCAATCTCATATGTCAAGAGCATTCTCTCATATTAGTTTTTTTGTACAGATGGATTAGGGCTGGAAGGATGGGAGAGATCTCCTCCTCTGTGGGATATTTGGCTGAGTATACAATGTGAATAATAAGAGGGTAGATGGATGGATTTGTTTTTGGATGTGCAACATTACTAGCCCTTCAAAGCATTTCATGATGCATGCGTCAGGATAGGAATGATTTCTTTGGCACAACTTTGATGGTGGCCGCTTTAAAACATGATGAGATCATGGCTTGTTGGTAAAGAGAGTGTTTAGCAACTCTGCTCTGTCTTTGAGCACACAACATGGTTTTCATGGGTTGATTATGGCAGACACAGAGTCTGACACAAACAGTCTGACACAGACACAGTGTTTCTCACTGATGCCTGGAGAGAATGGTGGTCAAATCCAAAGCTTTAATTTTAATATTAAATCAGAGTGCATCCTAGGGGGTATACTAATTAGCTGGTTTAGTAAGTTAGAGGTATATCATCTGGAGCCTGGACCCCTAATGTTCTTTACTAAAGGATAACAATAGGCATATCTATTAGCAGGTTTACCACTCATCGTTGGTTAACAGAGTCTGGTTTATCATTTAACCATGTTCTCAGTATACCCCCTGGCTTAATACTATAGATACTCAGAGTTCTGAGTATTTGTTGCATCTTTTATTATGCTATAGACCATCACTAGGGTTTTGGGTGTGTTCTGACTAACATGCCAACAAGCCTGGCTCTTTGGTGTAGCGGTCAGAGCCTCAGTTTACTACCCTGGAAGGTCTGGGTTCGAGTCCCCGGCTGGGCAACTCTACTCCCCTTCGCTTCAAATGGTGTCAGAAGTGGGATGGCTACCATGAGGCCATCGGAAGCGTACCCATTATTTGTGAGCCGTAATTGCAGGTGAGGTGACCCTGGTGTGAGGGACCCCAGTGATGGGTGAAGCATTGATGATGGGAGAAGCAGGATGGGCAGTTGCGTGAGGGACACCATGAGTGTGTGAAGTGCACGTGTGCGCTTCCCAAAGGGGAAGGCAGTGTGATGGAGTGACCATCACTAGGGTTGTGGGTGTCTTCTGACTAACATGCCAACGAGCCTGGCTCTTTGGTGTAGCGGTCAAAGCCCCAGTTTACTACCCCAGAAGGTCTGGGTTCAAGTCCCGCCTGGGCAACTCTACTCCCATCTGCTACAATGCTATTGCTACAGGTGTTTGGTCATGTTGTGTTACCATGGAAATGGGGGTGGCTTCTTCTGGTAAATCACAGCAATGTGCAGGAGCTGGCTGGTGTGTTGCATGTTTTAAAGCAATAAAGGGTGAATTTGTTTGCGAGAAATGGTGTGCATTGTGCTGCCAACACCACTTCAAGGAGTTAGGAAATACCAAATGAAAGTATTCTGATTCTAAATCTTCAGAATTTGCTGGAAAGAGGGAATTTTACATTGTTGTTAGTAGTATACAGTAATGCAATTACTCAGAACATGAACTGATCAAGTCAGAAACATGGGGTAAAACACCTATATTGATATTATTATCTGTATTGGCTACACAAGATTCTGAGCCTACACATGGCAGTTTTTTTCACCAATTTCGATCTTATAAGATTATTTCATGTAGCTAATGGATTTCCTCAATGACAAAATGTATTTATAATTACTTACCCATCAAGTAAGCATGGTATTAAGAATATTACATTGTCAAAATGCATATCAAACACTACTTCTGGTAATTGTGTGGTAATTTTCAGACAATGCTCATTTTGTGGGCCTGGTGGCGGCCATCTTGAAATTGAGGCCTTTCTTGTCACCAAAAACTGGGTAAACATTTATTATGTTCTAAGTACTTCTGATACTATTGTAAACCACTGAAAAATCTGTTTTTGGATGCTTTGGAAGGGTCAAGTCATCAATGCATCTGATTGCTAATATTATGCTTTTCGCATCAACCATGACTAAGCATAGCCTTAAAAGGTGGCAGGGATGTTTTAATGTTAATGACAGCATGTATGGTAGTCACCTCGAGTCAAAGAATGTTTCTAGTCATAAATACTTGCAATGAATGTCATCTTTACACCATTTTTGAAAATCTACACACTAGTTCCTGTCAGAATTTCTAGAATATTTGATACATTTTAGTCATTTTTCTCCTAGAAAGTAGTCTAAACATGTTTTTATGAACCAAATGAGCCTTCCAATCAATTCCCCATGCTAGAATTATATGGAAAAGTGGTCTCATTTGTCTTTGTACCATGTCTGGTTCAAAAGTTATGTGAATAGTCAAATGTCAGAATTGTATAAATCGCTATTGCACAGTTTCCAAGGTGACCTCTGAAAAACACCCATGGGACAATTTGCAGCAATGCTAACATTTCTTATTGTAAACTACACATATACCTGTTAGGAGTCTAACAAATTAGGTTTCTACAACAAGTACGGGGGTGCGTGACCGCCCTCTGGTGACTAGACTAATAGAGTAGAGTGGAGTGCTTTATTGTCACTATATAATAGAATATAATAATATAATAGAATACAATACAGTGAGATTATGTTCGCAAGCAACCCACAGATGGCCACAAAATTAAATATATAGTATTAACAGCATAACTAATAATAAGAAAATTAATAAATTAAGCTATAAAATATGCAATCAAGTATTCACATGTCCACACACGCACACACACACATGCGCATGCGCGCACACACACACTGCACCAGATTTTATGGCAAAGTCCATATGCATCTCACAGTATAGAGTCCTGAAGTATTGAGGGGGGCAGGTGACGCATTGAGTTCAAAAGTCTGATGGCAGTAGGACAGAAACTGCCCTTCATTCTCGTAGTGCGGGCACGCAGAGTCCTAAAGCGCCTGCCAGATGGTAGCATGGTGAAGAGCCTGTGACCAGGGTCTGTGTGATCTGTAAGGATGTTTAATGCTCTGTTTGTGCAGTGTGTATGGTGGATCTCCTCAAGTGTGGGTAGTTGGCAACCAATGATTCTCTCTGCTGTTTTAATAATGTGCTGTAACATCTTCTTGTTGTCGTGTATGCAGCTGGTGTACCAAGATATAATGCTGTATGTAATCACTGACTCAATCATACACCTGCAGAAATTAGTGAGCAGATCTCGTGGTAGCGGGGCCTTCTTTAGAGGAGGTGGTTAAGTGTAGCATAATAATACTATCTAGAAAACCATCACAACTTAACTAAAAAAAAACAAAACAAAACAACTCAGACTTTGTTGGATTCCTTCATCTCATCTTCACTCCCTCCTCCTCATCCCCAGAGAGTCTCCACCAGAGAGCCTTGTACTCTCAGCCCTGCTGTGCAACGTCTTAAGACATCAGAAGCTGCATTGTATGCAGCATAGGGGGTGAGGGCCTGTGTTGTGTTGATAAATATATATTTTGTCCTGCTGTGATGGCTTGTTCTCAGGCTTGACTGGATACCTCCTTCATTATTCATGCCCTGTGTGACCAAGGGCTATTTATACGGCCGATTCTGAATCAGCACGCCTCGCTGCTTGTTCCTGCTCCCAGGCCCGCTGACAGCCTTAGCTGGGCCCTGGACAAAACCATCTGAAAACGCCCCCACCTCCATACAATGTAATGAGGTCCTAATTCTGGGCACCATATTTCTTTGGGGCTGGGACAACTGACCCTTTTGTCCTCCCCTGTCAGCAGGCCTGCCTACCATTGGACAAGTCATTTGTTTCACAGACCTTGATTTTGACCCTTAGATGAAAAAGAAAACATGCGATTTCTTTCAGATATCACCCCAACAGCTTTTAAGTGGAGGATGATGTAAGAACAGCAGTGGTCTTGACATTCATGTCCACATACCAGGACTACAAAGACTGGTTGCTTAAGCTGTTGGATAAGAAAAGCATACCTGGTGCTTTTAAAAAAAGGAAGAAAGAAAAGGGAAAAATATTTTTCTGCATATAATGGGGAAGTTCAAAGACGATGAAGCACCTCGTGTGTGCATGTGTAGACAGATGGCAAACAGACTATCCCCTTGCTCTATTCAATTTGATCCTGACGGGCCCAAGCTTTTGAAACTGGTTTTACGCACACCCATTATCACTTTTGTGTTTGCCTCTGAATGGACCAAAAGATTTATTTGAACGCCTGAGAATTGGTATCCCTGCAGGAACAGCCGTCATGCCCATAACGCCACAGTCCTTACATGCCGCCATGTCATTTCCATTTTACGCAACAGGAAGGCAAGAAAGCAAAATGTCAAGTTAACACCCATCCATGGCTAATGTACCTGCATACAAAGCTCATTATTCAGTTCTGTGCAATGCAACCTAAGGTATCAGAATATGGAGGGATTTTTTAAATTATTATTCTTATAGATTCTTAAATGATTTAGGATTTGAATATAGCATGAGTAAGTGTGAATATATTTACATATTAGGAGCATGTGTTCTCAATCTTGGTTGTTTGGATATGTAAAGATTCATTTTGAACGCCCCAGAATTGGTATCCTTGCAGGAACAGCAGTCATGCCCATAACACCACCGTCCGTACATGCCATGGCATTTCCATTTTCCACAACAGGAAGGCAAGAAAGCAACATGCCAAGTTTCCTCATCGAGGGGCTTCTGGTAGACAACGGGGTGGGGGAGGCAGAGTAGGAAAGGAGGGGATTCTGGAGCATGTAATTTCAGTAGCAATCCAGTGGCCATCTGTGCAAATTGGCTACTGCCTGCTGAGCACAGCTGTTTAATAACAGCATTGAGATACAGAGAGGGCAAATGTCAGGGGTCCCTCCATCACCAACATCTTTTATTTCAGGCTTTGGAGCCTACTACTGAAAAAGGTCATGTCACTTTAAAAGCCATGTCTCTGACCTGTCAGTTTTTCTTTCTACATTCTACAACGCTATAGAACAATCAGACGGGCTAAAGAAAATGTAAAGTGGGAAGGGCACAGTGGGTAAGGTGTTGGGCTTGTGGCCAAAGGATGTGGGGATGACATGACTAGTCCTGCTTGATGATCAATTCTCAAAGCACAATGCAGGGCCCATAGAACCATCCCATCCTCACTGTTCCCTCCTCTTTACATGCGTGTTGGGTGTATTTGCATGCACTGTGAAAAACAGGACCCACTTTCAAAAAATGGCAATTGCCTTAGTCAATTCAGAGCCATAGACAAACAGACTGCTTTGAACCAAGTACAATACTGACCTCTTGTGGCCTGACGGTACATGTACACACAGACGGCACGTTTCCTTAACGTCTCTGTGAGCAGTGCAAGTCCGAGAAGTTTACGGGCTGTCTTTCACACGGCACAGTTAACGTCCACGTTCTATCCGCAGGCAGCAGCCATTCACAGGGGTGATAGTGAAAAAAAATCCTGAGCCTGAACTTATCCCCCATGCTCTAACGACGACAAGATACTGCATAGTGACGTAACGTAGGCCTATTTTGACACATTATTCAAATATTTAATAGCCTGTGTGTGACCATTATTCAAGCCTGATGGAAGAAAACCCTGAACCTGTAACACTTTCTGAAATAAGAATAACCTAATGGCTAATTATCAATGTTTTTATTCTTCAAAACTCTGTCAAGCCTGAAATCAGGCATGGAGCCTGAATACTATCAGTCCTGCATTCATTTTCAATGGGAGCCACGCATTGAACGTGGATGTCCGCGCAGGAAAATAGACTCGAGTTCTATTTTCAAGGAGCAACGCGGACATGTCCGGTCGCCGCGCTTACACCGCGTTCCTGTGTGCAAGGCATGATTTGTTTTCATGCATTCTAACCGTTTCGGACTGATAACGGACATGTGAAGTGGACGTACTGTGGACGTCCGCGCCGCTGGTGTGTATGCACCGTTATGACCAAATCACACAACAAATGTAATACTGTTGTTTCGGCACTAAGGAAATTACAAAGAAATTGACATGCATACTACCAGTATCCATACATATTTGAACTTTTATTGATTAATTCAGAGCAGAGTGCACATATAGATTCACCAATGCCATAGATGAACTATTGAACAAAAGATGGAAATACTGACGATGAGGATGAACGTAAAACAAGTAAAAGAAACAAAAACACAATGAATGGGGTTGTGCCGATATGGTTATCCTCAGACAGCCTGATTGTGCAGGGAAGGGGGGAAAAACAAAGGAGAGCGTCTTGAAAGGCGTTAGAGCTTTGTTTGCGCATCCACATTGGTCATCTGTTCCTCCGAGTGGTTTAAGTGCAGTTGTATTGTAGAGCCTGAGGCTGAGGAGACTTCACTGGGTGATGCCAATGACTCCGCAAGCCAGACGACTGCCCGCGTTTCCTGTCTTCTTACTCTCCTCGTCGTTTCCTTTGCCCAGGTCATCAGCCTTTTCATGGATCTGTGGCAACAGCAAAAATTATTTAGTCTAATCAACCCATTTAAACCACAACAAATACAGCTCAAGTACTTTAAAAAAGCCCTTCACCAGTGTAAAAAGATTGAGAAACTCAGCATACAACCCGCTTTCTAAACAAGACACTTAAACTTTGACCAACTTTGACCAATTACATGCATTGACTGTAGAGCACAGGTCTACCTACACAAGAGTGAAGCTGCGCCTCTTTTCTTAGGTTCTACCTCTATGAACACAAGTCTACGATTATAAATCAGACAAGAAGCATCCAGTGGCTTTACTCGAGAATCACCAGGACAACAGTGCCCTCTAGTGGTTCAGGTATGCCACACAGGGCCACCAGTTTAGGCATTCTCAGTCAATGGAACGCAATCCAATATCCTTTTCACTGTGTCCAACCGGCAAGCAATGCAACGAAATGTGTGCCACAGAGTAAGTTCCACTATTTTCTGTTGGAACGTCTTAACCTGAAACACAACCTGATGCAGGCAGAGAAATGCGTTTTAAAATGTTGCACTGCAGTGTGGATATGAAGTGAGCAGTCTCATGCGATAGTTGCCCAGTTGCTTGCAGTTAGGACAAAGAAGCGCTAGCCGTGAATACTTCATGTGCTTATCTCTTACCACCATGGTCCGCCCGATGATTGAGTTTGGTCCAGTTAAGGTAAGTTGACTGTCTGTGATGTCGATTTTGGCAACCTTGTTGTCTCCAGCAGTGACATTGCCAAGGTCACCTACATGCCTGGAGGAAAAAGATTCAAATGTGGAAAATCAAACACATGACTTTCTTCAGCTCGTATATAGGATAAAGTCAAGTGTACTTTATTGTAAAAAAAAATCTAATTTCTATAACAGGGTTAACACAGAAGTTTGACATTTCGTTTGATCAGTCTCCAACTAAACATAGCTGTACATATAGGATATTCACAAAAATACCATATGTAGAGTTACAAACACAAGACAACATTTTCAGAATTAAATATTATTATTTGACCCTTGTCAAGTTACAACTCGGACCATAAAACCTACCTGGTCTCATCTGTTGGTCCTCCGTGTGTCATACTGTGAGGGTTGAAATGAGGACCAGCACTTATGCACCCTAGAAAAACAAAACATGCATACAGTGAGGAGACCAAGTATTTGATACACTGCTGATTTCTTAGGTTTTCCCACTTGCAGCGCATGTAGAAGGCTGTAATTTCTATCATAGGTACTCTACAACCATGAGTGATGGAATGTGAAACAAAAATCCAGAATATCACAGTAGATGATATTTAAATAATTAATTTGCATTTTATTGCAGGACACAAGTATTTGATCGTCTATAATCCAGTAAGATATTTGGCTCTCACAAATGTGTTAGTTTTTCTTTAAGAAGCCCTCCTGTTCTCCACTCATTACCTGTATTAACTGCACCTGTTTGAACTCGTTACCTGTATAAAAGACACCTGTACACTAGACCTGTTCAAAAAAAACTTTTTTTGTAATTTTGAAGCCAATTGCTGTGATTCCCATTCTCCAAGGTGTGAAATGGCCAGACATAAAATTATTTTGATTTTGGACCATGGGAAGACCTGCCTCAAGAGCCATAAAGTTTCAATGTTTATTTTAATCAAAAACGCCTGACATTTGGCCCCATTTTGCCTAATAACTTCACAGCCATTTGTCATAGAGCATTGTGAGTGGTGTCACCTGAAAGCTGACAATATTGCCTTTCAGATGATACCCAATATGTCAGTATCATGCACAGTTATAGTTGCCTTTAAAGCAGAAATGTGTTAAATTTAGGCGAATTTTGGTGGTTTCAGCTCAACAATACACAATTGGACCCCAGAAAGGTTTATTAATTCACCAAAGTATAGTGCCAAATTGAAGTCTGAACCTTTCTGGGGTCCAATTGAGTATTGTTTGAGCTGAAACCACCAAAATTCGCCTAAATTTAACACATTTCCGCTTTAAAGTCAACTATTACTGTGCATGATACTGACATATTGGGTATCATCTGAAAGGAAATATTGTCAGCTTTCAGGTGACACCACCCACAATGCTCTATGACAAATGGCTGTGAAGTTATTAGGCAAAATGGGGCCAAATGTCAGGCGTTTTTGATTAAAATAAACATTGAAACTTTATGGCTCTTGAGGCAGGTCTTCCCATGGTCCAAAATCAAAATAATTTTATGTCTGGCCATTTCACACCTTGGAGAATGGGAATCACAGCAATTGGCTTCAAAATTACCAAAAAAGATTTTTTTGAACAGGTCTAGTGTACACACAATCAATCAGACTCCAACCTCTCCACAATGCCCAAGACCAAAGAGCTGAGGAAGGACATCAGGGATAAAATTGTAGACCTGCACAAGGCTGGGATGGGCTACAGGCCAAACAGCTTGGTGAGAAGGCAAGAACTGTTGGTGCAATTATTCGAAAATGGAAGAAATTTAAGACAACTGTCAATCTCCCTCGGTCTGGGGCGCCATGCAAGATCTCACCTCGTGGGGCATCAGTGATCATGAGGAAGGTGAGGAGTGAGCCCAGAACTACACGGCAGGACCTGGTCAATGACCTGAATAGAGCTGGGACAGCAGTCTCAAAGAAAACCATCACCAATACACTACGACGTCAAGGATTAAAATCCTGCCGTGCACGCAAGGTACCCCTCCTCAAGCAAACGCATGTCAAGGCCCGTCTTAAGTTTGCAAATGACCATCTGGATGATCTAGAGGAGGAATGGGAGAAGGTCATGTGGTCTGATGAAACAAAAATAGAACTTTTTGGGTTAAACTCCACTCGTCGTGTTTGGAGGAGGAAGAATGAGGAGTACAACCCCAAGAACACCATCCCAACTGTGAAGCATGGCAGTGGAAACATCATTCTTTGGGGATGCTTTTCTGCAAAGGGGACAGGACGACTGCACCGTATTGAGGGAAGGATGGATGGGGCCATGTATCGGGAGATCTTGGCCAACAACCTCCTTCCCTCAGTAAGAGCATTGAAGATGGGTCGTGGCTGGGTCTTCCAGCACGACAACGACCCAAAACATACAGCCAGGGCAACTAAGGAATGGCTCCGTAAGAAACATCTCAAGGTCCTGCAGTGGCTTAGCCAGTCTCCAGACCTGAATCCAATAGAAGATCTTTGGAAGGAGCTTAAAGTCTGTGTGGCCCAGCTACAGCCCCAAAACCTGAAGGCTCTAGAGGAGATCTGTATGGAGGAGTGGGCCAAAATCCCTCCTGCAGTGTGTGCAAACCTGGTGAAAAACTACAGGAAACGTTTGACCTCTGTAATTGCAAACAAAGGCTACTGTACCAAATATTAACCTTTGTTTTTCTGATGTATCAAATACTTCATGCAATAAAATGGGGAAAAAAATCACTTAAAAATCATAAAATGTGATTTCTGGATTTTTGTTTCACATTCCATCACTCATGGTTGTAGAGTACCTATGATAGACTTCTACATGCGTTACAAGTGGGAAAACCTGAAAAATCTGCAGTGTATCAAATACTTGTTCTCCCCACTGTAAGTATATTACACGCATGTACCCTAGATTAACAAAACATGCATAAGTATATTACACATATGCACCATAGAATAACAAAACATGCATAAGTATATTACACTTATGCACCCTAATTTAACAAAACATGCATGTCACTATTTGGTATTTGTTCTGGGGAACAAAAGTATTACAAAGACTACATGAGGCCTGCACACACCATGAAACATTTTTTTGTCTGCAGGTGTAGCCGTATCCGGTAAAATTTTAGAGAAAAGAACTATGGAACACAGCTAGAGCATAAGCATAAGTTTTAAACAGTAGCATGTTTTACTGTGTGCATCAAATAAATGTTTTTAGGACCTCTTCCTAGACTCAGAAAAAGGTTGGTTGAGGTGGTCTTTGAAACGTGAACACTGAAGGTGCAGAAACAGGAGGAAAAGCAGGGCTCTTTGATTTACAAAATTTCATTTAATATTCCTTTGTTGCGTTTCCTATCATATTTAACCTTTTAAAGACCATCTTTTAAAGGTTTAATATGACCAACTCAACACAACAGATGATTTCCAACTTTTTTTGTAAATGAGTTGAAACAAGCCTTAGATCTCTTCCCGTTTCTGAGGCAAACAACCATACTGGGTGTATTGCACAATGTTTGCTTAGGCAAACAACAAAGGCCTGGCCACAGTTCAGAGTCATCTACTAATTGAAAAACTGCCAAATTCATTGACAAAAGCGCCCGTCCCTGCTGTTAGTCACTCACCGTTTGTGTTGTCTCCAAAGGCGTGGACATGGAAGCCGTGCAGGCCAGGGGTAAGGCCGCTGATCTCGCCAGTGAGCTTCACTGGACCGGAATCGCCCTGCAACATGATAGAACATGCCTTTTATTGTCACTACTCAGTGTGCAACATGATCTCCAAAAATTCTGTGCTCCTGGACACGGATGTTAAGGACACAAAATCCGTGTCCAGGAGCACGGATTTTGCCAAAATTCCGTGGTCCTGGACACAGAATTGTTTTCCGTGCTCCTGGACACAGAATTGTTTGAAGTGCTTTCTATAGGCTATTTCCACAGTCTTGTGTTTTCTCAGGATTTTTCTAATTTCAAATATTTTGTCTCAAAAAAACATTTCTTACTGACAGGTTAGGGTTAGGGATTGTTTTGGTCTGGGCACAGCTAGTTTTCTTTCATTCATTATATGAGTTTGATAGCCTAGCAACCAACTGGAAAAGGTATTTCTCAAAAATATGTCTTTAATGACAGGTTAAGGTTAGGGAATGTTTTGGTCAGGGCACAACTTCAATTGCTATAGCATTGTTTTGTTTAGGATTAGCATTTGGTATGTATTTTCTAATGATAGAGTTAACACAGTGCTGTGGTAATAGCCTATAGAAAGCACTTCCGTGTGCCCATCACGGAAAACAATTCCGTGTCCAGGAGCACGGAAAACAATTCCGTGTCCAGGAGCACGGAATTTTGGCAAAATCCGTGCTCCTGGACACGGATTTCATGTACTTAACATCCGTGTCCAGGAGCACGGAATTTTTGGAGATCAGGCTGCAGTGTGCGTTCCAATATGCGACCTTGAATCCTCCACTTGTGCTTGTGGCCTCGTACCAGGAAGTAATGTCATGATGACATCACTGACATCAGCATTATATTTCAATATCTTACAAAAGCTCAAGAACAGTCATTTTCTCAATTCCAAACTGGATGGTGAATGAAGAATAGTCCCCTAAAAATTGTTTTGGCTAGGCTGGCAGCAGGGAAACTTATTTGTTTTCTCCACAGAGGACGGGGCCAGGAGGCAGGGCGAGGACACAAGCACAAGTGGAGGACGCAAGGTCGCATATTGGAACGCACCCATTGAGACTGGCTCACTCTGCAACACAGAACATGCCTTTTACACAATGAGACACAATTGGCTCTGTAACATAAAACGGTTTTATCTCACTAGCTGTTACTTTCAATAAAACTCACTAGTTTCTGCTGCTGCATGAATTAATTTTACATTTTGTTCTTCATGTCTCTTCAATTTAGTCTCTTTTCGTCATACTACACAAGCCACTTCTTGTGGCTTCAGATTTGCTTCACAGCTGTGTGCACCTCATTCTGGGATGACACTGATTTAAATAGTTATTGCCTTTGGAGTCCCGTGTTCTCAGCTGAAAACTCCCTTAGCCTAATGGCAATTCAGATAATCATGGGACGTGTAATAACACACTTAGAGAGGACACATTTATTTTGTTCATTTTATTTTCAAATCACTATGTGAACTGCAGGTAATTTGCCATTAGTCTACAGATTTCGGGTTTATCTTCAAACCTGCCCCCAGTCTAGCATGCAGTGCTGCTAGCAGATGAATGGAATTGACGCTTTCAGCGGTTTGAACTCGAAGTCAGGGCAAGGAAGTCTAATCAACAATGACTAAGCATTTTTTTCAATGAACGTTGGGGGTGCAAGATCTTAGAATGTTGTGGAACTAGTGTGCAGATAATAAACAATGAGCATGCGTAATCCAGTTACCAAATCACTTTTGCAATTACGTTATACTTTGTTACGGATTTAGAATGCGCAGAGGAGCAACAGGTTTTTGAACCAAGCTGACTCTTATGCGGCCATTTTCAGCGGTCTGTTGCTAAAAACATGGCGTGGTAGGACAAAGGTCCTTTAGTCTATCTGTTTATACACCACTCGACTCTGAACTTTGGCTTTCATGACAATAAATTACAGCCTGGCTTGCCGTGTCCTTATGCATGTGTCACCACCACTGCGAACTAGTACTACAAACCACGGCTACAACTAGGCCTACTAACTGTTGGCACAATGACGGTCACAACCCTGCTAACACGGAGTGTAAAAGCTTACTGACAGAGGCAACCTACACACGGTTAAAAACAGTTTGCACAACTAGAACATCTGAAGACAGCAAAGTGACACACTTTGCGGCCCATTGCTAAATCAGCCAAGCTTGTAGGCTAGCCGTCTACCCAATTGGCTAGCCAGGTTATGTCAGAGTATGCTAAGTGGCCAGTGTGCTAACGCAACCAACGCGCGTTGCGTACTTCAAGTTCACTTATCAGATGTGCGCTTGCAATTTTACCTCCTGTGCGAAATGCACCGTGCCGGTCACATCTCCGGTGCCTTTGAGAACGCAAACAGCTTTCATGTTCCTGGAGTTTGCACGACAGTCAGACGAGAAAGGAAAGCAAGGAAGCGCAGTCAAGCTAGTTTTCTGTCGAAAATCTAACTCAAGGCGGCGTCTGAGTGAATGAAGAAGGCGGAGTTTATTATTCAATCTAATTGGATGGGAGAGCCAGTGACGTCAAACATCCAGGAAGTCTGTGGATTTGACAGGTTCCTGGCTGCATGGTTGCATCCCAATATGTGTCCTTGCCTCCTCCACTTGTGCTTGTCTCCTCGTCCCGCCTCCTGGCCCCTCCTCCGTGGAGAAAACGATAAAGTTTCCCAGCTGTCAGCTTCACCACAACAACTTTTGAGGGACTGTTTTTCATTCACCATCCCAATTAGTATAGGTTGATATGTAAGTTTTGGAACATTTCATATAGATTTTTCCATCTGGTGTTTTTTTTACTTCTAGGACCCCCCCGAATACAAATCCACCTGTTTCCATTTTTTTTGTGAACATTTAGTGGCAAATTCAAGATGGCTGCCATTGTGTGTAGAAATTTCCCCATTAATGCCGTTTTAAGGTTCAATTGAACTGTTTTATAATTCCAGGGCAACATTGAATAGAAAACAAATTATTTTCAATGTTTTCCTTCATTTTTTGTGGCAAAATCCAAGATGGCTGACATAATTTATGGCGAAATTGGCATATTTAATATTTTGAAGTCTATAAAGCCATTGTTGACTTGTTTTGGTAATATTTGTTACATGAATGTAAAGTCAGCCATTACATAAACTACGCCCATTACAAAATCCAAGATGGAAAACATTTTGTTCAGCAAAATCAACATTAATGTTGCTTTCAGGTCTATAAATCAATAAATGATACTCTACTCTACTCTGACGCCATTCATTTGTGAATTCGAGCACAGAGAATTCCATGCTGGTCCAAATTATTGTTCCAACAACAATTGCCATGAGTCACTTCATGTACAGTAGGCCTGTTATACTACCTGTACAGTAATATGCACATTCACTGGATTGGCTGCCTATATCGAGGCAAAGGGCTACAAAGTTGCTTCAAGGTCGGCCTCAGCTTATCTGAAGGCTGTGAAACCGTATGTTCTATCCGGGATGTTGCATTCCTCCAATGCCAACAATCTTGCCATGCTCTCTGCTCATAGAACTGGGCTCTCTGGCATGACAGTGAGTGCGTTTACATGCAGTTCAGTATCCCGAATATGAGGCTTATCCCGGTTATGATCATATTCGGGATAAGGTGTTTATATGCGCACAGAACGTTATATCCCAATCTACATTCTTGGCCGTTATAGAATTCTCTTCAAATGCGTGTAGCCTGGATACCAGCAACAGTGTTCCATGGGAAGCCCCTGTATTCGGGATAAGGTGTATACATGCGTCAGTATCCCGGCTTCTTTCGGAAAACTCCACCTAGCATATCCCGATTTCTCAGTATCCCGAATAAGGGCTTATTCGGGATACTGAAGTGTTTATATGCGCAAACGCAAATTCGGGATACTTAATATCCCGATCATATTCGGGATACTGAACTGCATGTATACGCACTCAATCAGAGAATATCCTCAACTGTAGTGATGGGTCATACCCTGATATGGTCTTCCCTACGGTAAGCCCACTCATGTGCTTCACACGCTCTGAATGTCCCTCATATAATTCCCAACTTACTTAGGCCTATATCATCCATGGTGTCTAATATTATGCTTCACCCATCAGTAGCATCCATTGAGATCACGTCTCTGTGGGTCTGTTGTGGCTCATCCGGTTGGCATGCCTATGTTGGCCTCATAGCAAGTCATCCCAATTCTGAAGCCATGTGTAGTGAAGAAGAGGAGAGTGGGCTCACACGACTTGGAACCAAGGCCTTCTGTTATTTGAACCCAAACCCAAAGTACTACCATATGTCATGACTCAAGAGGGCTTGGCTGTCCTCCCTGCTGGTTCCTTGGTCTGTCCTCTGTGTTTCAGGTGCAAGATTGGCAGGTGCGCTGACTGCTGATTGCCACACTATCATACACTGACCTTTGTGAGACCTTTGGCAATGGCATCATGAGGATCCGTATAAGTGGAACAAGTGTGAATCTTTTATGAAAATAATTGACATAAAAATGAAAAGAAACTGGCTCCCTCAATGATGCTGCACATCATGAAGGTGGTCCTCTTGCCCATTATTTTTTTTACAGTTGTTCAATGAAATTAATTAATAGGATTTTCTTTTACTTTCTGATCAGTCTAGAGAGTTTAGTTGGAGGCAACAGGCCAACTTTTTGCAACTAGCCAATTGCTAGCCGACATGTGCGCACAAGATTTACAGTGTGTCACCCCAAATTCCAGATGCTCTTCCTATGAGACGAAGCATTTAATGTAATGACAGTTATGTGCCTATCAAAATATTACCAATAGGCGTACAAAATAACACAATAGCTTAATAAACCTGAAAATACCAAATGTTCATATTTTGCTACAATGTTGACCATCTTGGATTTTGCTTCTAAAAATTGGAAACAGATTGTTTTGTTTTGAGAGGGGGTCCTAGAAATATAAAACACAAATTATCAAAGGGGCCAGCTCAGATTTGGGATGAGACACATCAGCTGGCCATATAGAGAGGTAAGCTTACGCAATCGTTTTATAGATGTCAAGTTGAATTTTTATAAATTTTAAATGATTTTTGAAAAAGTTCATGTAATGACTGACTGAACGGTCCTATATATATCAAGAATATTAAAAATACAAGAAAAAAAACACTGACTTTAGAGACCTCCAAACACCAAACATGTCATTTTTGCTATATGTTATGTCAGCCATCTTGGATTTTGGTTCTAAAAATGAAGGGGGGAAATAGAATCAGGTAGTTTTGTATTCAGGGGGTCCAAGAGATGCTAAAAAACACCAATTCCAAAAATGTATATGACATGTTTCCTTCCATTACATTCAATTGTGTTAGAATCTGACTGCATATCCGCCATCTTGGATTTTGGGCGTTTCCACTTCGGAAAAAAAATGGAAACAGGTGTATTTCAAGACTATGGGGTTTGTAGTTGATAAAAAACACAATTTGGAAAAATCTATATGAAATGTTCCTAAACCTCTTTTTTCTGACATATCCACCTGCACTATATTGCAAATGAGAAAAAGACTTTACAATTGAGCTTTTGCAAGATATTGAAATATAATGCTGTTGTCAGTGATGTCATCATGACGAGAAGCAAGTGGAGGAGACAAGTGGAGGAGGCAAGGTCACATATTGGGATGTACCCCTTGTGTTATTACCGTAGTTCTCTTTTTCCCCCCTGTGCATTGTAATACTGTTGTGCAGATATGTTCTGTGTATTTTGATAACTGTAGGCTACTTGTTGTTGAACATATTTCCTCAATAAAAATAGTAATTGTTTGATGCTATGCAGCCTACTTTGAGAAGTGAAAACAAGTCCTGCCCCCCCAGAGCTGCCCCTCAGAAACAAGTCCTGCCCCCCTGAGAAATGTCCTGTCCATCAAAAGAAAACTGGCCAGAAAAAGGCCACGATTTCTTATCTGCTTGTGTCTTGTATTGATAGAATAAATAGGTGGTGATTAAAAATATATATATATATATGTATCATTAGGTATGTAACTTGCGAGTCCTGGCGAGGGAGCACACTCTGTAGTCATCTAGGCCTAACTGTCACAACATCATCATGCAACGTGAAGTCTGTTATTCTTTTGTTGGAGTTGGACATAGTAAAATCCCAGGGTTAACCAGGCACGTTTTTACGGGCAAGTCTTATTGTCAAAGTAATTCAAATTTATAGGAAATGAGTTTTGTTGGCTCCAATGTATTTTGATTCCTTTCTAAATAAATGTAGACTACGATGGATAGAACAATGATATGATTTCGAAGGGTAAAATGATGTACTTAACCATGAGATTGTAGGCCTATGCACACTTTGGATTTTTTCTTCTTTAAGTTATCTTTTCTTCTTTTTATTCATTCATTCATTGGAGGAAGACCGAGAGGTCGAAACGTCATTGCCAATGAATGAATGAATAAAAAGAAGAAAGGATAACTTAAAGAAGAAAAAATCCAAAGGAATGTGCAAACCTTTTTTCCAAAAATACGTAATCTTTTTGTTCAGCACCAGGGATTGTGCACAAGTAACTCTCTACAATTGTAGGCCTATGCCTCATTGTGAAGCTACTGTAGTACCAATGCCATTTATTTTTTCTCTCTTGAAAAAATCTACCCCCTGACCCCTGCTCACGTGAAAACACGTGAGCGAGAACTTGTTGTCACAATGTGGGTGTTATTAAAACAGCGGCCACACATATGTGACCGACCGTGGAAAAACCACTCTCATGTAGGCCCTGGAGCATATTGAGTTAGTTACATATTCCGAAAGTATAGATTCTACGCTTTACAATGATACCTCACACATGGGAATCTGGTAATGTTTGAATAAGTTGTGGCCATATTAATATGCTCACTTGTAAAAGTAAGCAGAGAACTCAGCCCTGAACGTTTCTGTCCAACCCACACCTGCATACTATATAGCCCTCCCCCTGCTAAGTCCTCCCCCTACATGACCTAGCCCTCCCCCTCTACATGACATCATGCTAAACCCTCCCACCTACCATTCAAGCTGTCACAGGCTGTCAGACTGATAGCCATTGACAGGCCAGAATTGGGGGATAAGTGTCTTCTGTTAGAATTAAGTTTTTGTTTTAATCAAAAATGGCTTTTACAGAATGAGATGGCAATCAGAAACCATTGCAATACTGTATTGTTTTTGAAAATATACACCATTTTAATTGTTAAAGCATTATTAATGGAATGACAAACATGATTGAAATTTGCTGTGTTTATGAAAATATCCGGACAGTATGGCACAGCAAAGAACGACAGTAAGGCATACAATTAGTACATTCAACTATCTTACGAACACCATTTAGCTTCTCATCCATGCACACATCTGTATACACAGCTATTCTAAACCCAGTAATCCCCCATGAAAATGTGCATTACATTAAGGAGACACTTTCATCCAAAGTGAATTACAAACAAGGACATCGTCAATAGCCTAAAATGCGCTCAATGTTCTCAGGCCAAGGAGAGTTAGTGCATTTTTTAGATGCATCTCACAGTCACACATCTCTATAAGAGCCTTTGTCCGTCCATTGGTTCGTGACACGTTTCTTAAATGTAATTCCCTCCTGTGTCCACAAGGTGGCAGAGTTGGGCAAAAAAGGTTGAGAACCACTGGCATAGACGGACACATCTGTTGTCTGTCTGTTTGACTTGTTTCTCCCCAAATTCATAATGCAACAATTATAACATGCAGCATAAAATTATAACAAAGTACATTACATTACATTAGGGCAGGGGTGTCAAACTGAAATTCACAGTGGGTCGAAATCTAAATCTGGAACGAAGTTGCGGGCCAAACTCAATATTAAAAAAATACTGATAATGTGCATATGCGTGCGCACATGCTTACAATACTCAAATGCTTACATCTTAAACACTCAATCCCAACAGATATTGTAGTTCAAATGTGCCTGCACAGTCTGTTGTTCAAGTCATTAAAATACTTTAATGTGTGTGTGTGTGTGTGTGTGTGTGTGTGTGTGTGTGTGTGTGTGTGTGTGTGTGTGTGTGTGTGTGTGTGTGTGTGTGCCCCCGGCCCTGCATTACTATTTAGTGCATTCAAGTGCAGTGATCTAGCTAATGCTAATGAAAGACTAGCCAAAGCCAACATGACGATTGAAACACTTAGAAGTGACATTCGCCGGCTACAATGCGAGGTAGTCATAAAATCCCATAACACCACGTTGAAACACCAAACCAGTAATACTAGCGCCAACCTAACTACACTATCTTTTTTCCCCAGCCACAGCAAACACCAGCCGAAGTCCCCCCCGAATCCACCGTGCTCCACTCCCGCGCGTCGTAGCTGGACGGAGGTGGTTAACGGCGGCAGGGGAGTACTGCAGAAATGTTCACCACCTCTAGTGACTAGCAATCGTTTTTCTGTACTTGACTCAGTCATCGATGCAGAAACTGACCCTGTCCCCCCCTCCCACCAGGTGCCCAAGCCTCTACCACAAAGAGTGCGACCCAGAAGCCGCCGGACCCTCGCTACCCCCAGGCAAATCACCCGAGAGCAGCCTGCCCATTCAGAACCCCGGCGACCATCAACAGTCCTCATAGGATCCTCGATGGTTCGCCACGTAACCCTACGAAATGCCCAGACGTGGTGCCTACCTGGAGCTCTCGTAGCCGATGTCCAGTCGAATGTGCCAATCAGGCTTTAGAGCCAACCATAGCACCGAAACAGCACTAACCAAAATAATAAGTGATCTTAGGCTCAGCACTGCCGCAAACAAAGTTTCAGCACTTATCCTCCTCGACCTCAGTGCCGCCTTTGACACGATAGACCACAACATACTAATTGACCGCCTTGAATCTTGGGTAGGCTTGTCCGGTCACGTCTTAGAGTGGTTCAAAACATATATTACAGGAAGACAGTTTTTTGTCACCATCGGAGAATACGTCTCCAACAAGTATGATGTGCCTTTTGGAGTTGCTCAGGGTAGTTGCTTGGGCCCTCTCCTCTTCTCTCTCTATATGTTGCCCCTGGGCTCCATCATCAGAGAGCACAATGTTGATTTTCATAGCTATGCCGATGACACTCAACTATATATCTCTGTCGAGCCTAGCCAAACCACTGCCATTCATGCCTTGACTAAATGCATGTCTGCCATTACAGATTGGATGAACAGTAACTTCCTAAAATTAAATGAAGATAAAACTGAAGTGTTGCTCATTGGGCCTAAGAAAAAACGTGCAAAACTCCACTCAAGCCTAGGTGACCTAAGCATACACATTAAAGATAAGGTTACTAGCCTAGGTGTGGTCATAGACTCGGATTTGAGCTTTGAGCCTCACATCAACAAGATAACAAAATCCGCTTTTTTCCATCTTAGAAATGTCAACAAAGTGCGCGGCTTGGCCCCCCGACAAGACGCTGAGAAACTTATTCATGCCTTTGTCACCAGTAGGATAGACTACTGCAATGCTCTCTTCTCTGGTCTCCCAAAAAAATTAATTGACAAATTGCAACTCATTCAAAACTCTGCGGCAAGAATCCTAACAAGAACCAGAATGAGAGAGCACATCTCTCCTGTCTTGGCAGACCTGCACTGGTTACCTGTCTCATACAGAATCGACTTTAAGATTCTGCTCACAGTATTTAAAGCATTAAATGGACTTGCCCCTAGCTATATCTCAGACATGCTCTCTTTTTATGCCCCTGCTCGAGCTCTCAGGTCCACTGATGCCAAGCTGCTAAGGACCCCCACCCCCCCGCAGAAGAAGATCGGCGACGCCGCGTTTGCCTGCTATGCGCCCAAGAGATGGAACGCCCTCCCCATCGAGATCCGATCAGCCACCTCCGTCGACTCCTTTAAGAAGCAGCTGAAGACCCACCTCTTCATCCTTGCCAACTCCTAGCTGCCAAGGCGTCATAGTGTCCCAGCCGCCGCAGCGCCCTTACTACTCGCAATCCAGCCCTGGCAGGGGGCTCCCCTAGGTGGCCGCTGGTCTCTGCCTGAGGTTTCTTCCTGACTACAGGGGGTCTTTTTTCTCAGACCTCACCGAGCTTTTTTTCCCCCTCACAAACTATGAATCAAGCGAAAGGGAGTTTTTCCTCACCCCTGATGCCACCAGGGGCCGCACCTGAGCGCCCAATCTCTGTGTGACTATCTATGACTTATGATAGGCCCAGCCACTATGGACCTTACACATCTAAGAATCCTGGTCCTAACCTACGTTGACCTTATGACTCTACATTCTCTGTCTATCTCTTCTTCCTCTGCCTTCTTGCTTTTTCTGCCTCTCCTCTATACCTCTCCTTTTAAATCTATCTCTAACAATGTTTTTTCCCATTTGTTAAGCACTTTGAGTTACATGCCTTGTATGACACAGTGCTATACAAATACAATTATTATTATTATTATTATTATTATTATAAAGCTTGGCATACATACTGCACAATAAGTCACAAAATGGTTAAGTGCCATTTGGTGGCATAACCTCAGCATTGTCTTGTGATGTCATCAGCACAGAAAGACCTTATCATTTCATATAGATATTTCGACCTGTCAATGTTCAGTCCAGATGGGGATAGGAGAGGAAGACTGTCAATTGGTGGAAGAACTGCTGGATTGTGAAGTACAGTAGCTGGCACTGGACAGGTTCAGCATCACACTGGATTCTTGCAAGCGCCCCCTGGTATTAAACCTGTGACAGAATAAACACATAAGACATGTTAAATGTACCATAAGCATAGTCTGAAACACAATCATGTTCATGGAATTATGTTTTGAGTGTACACAATGTGGAAAATACCTGAACTCCGGAAGTAGGGATGTCATTCTTTCTTCATTAACAGTGTGCCAGGCGTCTTTCCGACAAGCTGGGGTGGTGTAATGACTCTTGGGAGAAGTTTCCCACCACCTGACAAAAAAGAAAATAAGTGTTTTACTGTTTTGTTTTACAGGTCAATGAATGTCATTTCACAATTCACACTATCAATAGGCTGCACCTTGGTAAGCCAGTTACAGAAATGTAGCCTGTAGGCTACTAATGGTTGGGTTGGAGACAGTTAGTAGGCCTATTATAGCCTATGTGTCTGCCAGCCAATTGTTACAGGTGCCTATGCAGTTAAAGGTTTCAGGAAATAATTCCTTCCCTCAGCTAACTACCTTACTAGGCCTTATAACTATGTCCATGTGAAAACATGTTGGGGTGAATTCAGGCCATCATCACTATCAAGACAAAACCACTGTTAGTTTTATTGTCATGCAAAACTTGATAAAGTGGTGAATCTGGCATTCTAGAGCTACAGGACCACGTCCAGTGAATGCATGTGATAAAAAAGGCTACTTAGCTAGTGTATTGTTATGCTAACTCCCAATAGAGATCAGATAATAGCCTACTTGGGAGGTTTATTCACATGAATGCTAATGAATGCACGTCAACAAAGTCTTGTCTTGTCCACTCTCCAAACAAAATATTCCGCTGTTGTGGAAGTTGCCTTAAGGCGAAGAAACGAGCCGCACAACTTCTCACATTAAGACTCTGTGAGTCGCGTTTAATAACTTAACTTAACTGACTAAAAACATGGCGCCGCGCATGACAGAAAAGCCGGCAATATCAAACGTCATCGGAACACTTAAAGGGACCGCAACAATAACAGGTATCACACAACATAACATTTAACCGAACATATAGTACGTGAATTATGTCATTGGTGAGAGCACCACACATGCCCCCCCAGAATTCACACTATCAGAAACCTGAGAGAGAGAGAGAGAGAGAGGAAAAACAAAAATTTGGTTATCAACGGCGTGGGGGACGAATCAAACGTCCAGTGCGGCTCCTCCGAATGAGAGAAGGCGGAACCGCCCCCTCGGTGGCTGTCTGCAAGGCACCCCTGCGGCGTGGCCGAGTGGCAGGAGGAACGAGAAGAGGGGGCCTAGTCAGAGGTCGTCCCCGTTTCGGGGGTTTCGCCAGCTCAACAGGCCGGGCCAGATCTAGGTGGGCAGGTTTAAGGCGGTCCACTGATACACACTCCTGCCTGCCTCCAATGTCTACCACAAAGTGCTTGTCCCCCGTTTCCACAACGCGGAAAGGGCCCTCGTAAGGCGGACGGAGAGGTCCGCGGTGGCTATCCACTCGGATAAAAACATAGTCAGCAGACTGAAGGCCGCTGGGGACGTGAGAGTTCGGTAAACAGTGGCGGGAGGTAGGAAGTGGAGCAAACAGCCTGGCATTGTCCAACAGGGTGGATCGCTGGAGTGTGGCTGACCAAGGGCTCGTGGTGTTGGGGACAAACTCCCCGGGGACCCGTAGCGGCTGGCCATAGACCAGTTCTGCGGAGGAGGCCTGGAGGTCTTCCTTAGGTGCAGTCCTGATGCCCAGCATGACCCATGGGAGCCTGTCAGCCCAGGAACAGTCCTTCAGGCTAGAACGCAGGGAGGCCTTCATCGACCTATGAAAACGTTCACAGAGGCCATTACTCTGGGGATGGTAGGCTGTGGTGCGGTGGAGTTTAACCCCCAAGCTCCCTGCGACAGCGTTCCAAAGCTCAGAGGTAAACTGAGCGCCTCGGTCTGATGAAATGTCCGATGGGGTGCCGAAACGTGACACCCAGGTGCCGATAAATGCCCGTGCCACATCAGCTGATGTTGTTGATGACAGTGGAACAGCCTCAGCCCACCTTGTGGTCCTGTCGACCATCGTGAGCACGTGAGTGTAACCTAGCGAGGGTGGAAGTGGGCCAACTAGGTCGATGTTGACGTGGTCGAAACGTCGTTCTGGCACCTGAAACTGTTCCAGTGGCGCTTTGGTGTGGCGGTGTACTTTGCCACGCTGGCACCCCATGCAGGTGCGCGCCCAGCCTCTCACGTCCTTTTTCAGTCCGCGCCACACAAACTTGGCTGACACCAACTTGACTGAGGCCTTGGTTCCTGGGTGTGAGAGGCCATGGATGGTGTCAAAAACAGGCTGCTTCCACTTCGCAGGTACCACAGGCCTAGGAGAGCCCAAGGAGATGTCACAGAGCAGAGTAGTGCCAGCCTCGTCGAATGTCACATCCTGTAGCTGTAGTCCAGTAGCAGACGAACGGAGAGCCTGCACTCCCGGGTCCGCGGCCTGCTCTGCTGCCATGCCGCTGTAGTCCAGGCCGAGGTGGACCGCCGCTGCGAGAGCACGGGAGAGGCAGTCAGCAACAGGGTTGTGCTTGCCAGAGAGGTGTGTAATGTCCGTGGTGAACTCGGAGATGTAAGTGAGCTGCCGCTGTTGTCTGCCAGACCATGGCTGAGTGACCTTGGACATGGCGAAAGTCAGTGGCTTGTGGTCCACAAAGACGGTGAACTGGCGTCCCTCCAGCAGTGAACGAAAGTGTCGGATGGCCAGGTACACACCAAGTAGCTCCCGGTCGAAAGTGCTATACTTCCGTTCACTGGGACGCAACTGCCTGCTGAAAAAAGCGAGAGGCTGCCAAGCGTCACCCACCCATTGCTCGAAGACCGCACCGACAGCGTAGTCTGAGGCGTCTGTGGTCAGTGCGATCGGGACGGAGGAGGCGGGATGGGCCAACATGGCGGCCTTAGCAAGGGCTGATTTAGCGTCCGCAAAAGCCTTGTCTCTCTCCGGGCTCCAGTCCACAGTGTGTTTAGGCTTGCCGCCTTTCAGAGCCTCATACAAGGGTCGCATGGTTTGGGCGGCCCTGGGGAGAAAACGGTGGTAAAAGTTCACCATGCCCAGGAACTCCTGTAATGCTCTGATGGTGACTGGGCGTGGGAAAGCGGTGATGGCCTCCACTTTCGACGGAAGAGGAACGATCCCGTCCTTCGTGACTCTGTGCCCCAGAAAGTCTATGGCGGGCAGGCCGAACTCGCACTTGGCCGGATTGATGATGAGCCCGTGCTCGGTAAGCCGCTCAAACAGAGTGCGAAGGTGCGAAAGGTGCTCTGAAGGAGATGTGCTGGCCACCAGGATGTCGTCAAGGTACACAAAAACAAAAGGCAGATCCCGTAACACAGAGTCCATGAGCCGTTGGAAAGTTTGAGCAGCGTTTTTGAGCCCGAATGGTGTGCGCAGGAACTCAAACAAACCGAATGGCGTGATCACAGCTGTTTTTGGGATGTCGAGAGGGTGTACGGGCACCTGATGGTATCCTCTGATCAAGTCCACTTTGGAAAAAATGACCTTGCCAGCCAGGTGTGCTGAAAAATCCTGGATGTGGGGCACTGGGTAGCGGTCGGGCGTTGTCGCGTCGTTGAGCCGTCGGTAGTCCCCGCAAGGACGCCAGCCCCCTCCAGGTTTGGGGACGAGGTGCAGGGGGGAGGCCCAAGGACTGTTGGAGCGTCGCACAATCCCCAGGCGCTCCATGGACTCGAACTCCGTCTTGGCTACGGCAAGCTTGTTTGGCTCGAGGCGTCGAGAGCGGGCGTATACAGGCGGGCCAGTAGTGTCGATGTGGTGCTCCACACCGTGCTTGGCCGTGGAAGAGGAGAAGGTGGGCTGAGTGAGTGCAGGGAACTCGGCGAGCAGGCGTTGGAAACTGTCGGTGACAGAGAGCAGGCTGGAGAGGTGTACTGCGCCAGAGTCGCTGAGCGCACAGGCATACGAACAGAAAGTGACAGCGTTGATCAAGCGCTGATTTTTAATGTCCACTAACAGTCCATATGCACACAAAAAATCTGAACCCAAGAGGGGAACAGCAACCTTGGCCGTCACAAAGTCCCAGCTAAAGCGTTGCCCTCCAAAACACAGTTCAACATGCCTAGTGCCATACGTACGGATAGGGCTTCCATTGGCGGCTTCCATGGGGGGGCCGTGGGTGTCTGCCACCACGTCCACCTGTGAAGCAGGCAGTAGACTCCGCTGTGCCCCAGTGTCGCAGAGGAATCGCCGGCCGGAGATGGAGTCGTGGATGAAGAGCAGCCTGCCGGCATGGCCGACGCTCACGGCCACTAGTGAGCGCCGGCCTTGGCTTTTCCCGTTCCACTGAAGCTGCATGGAGAACGGCATTGCTTGGCCTTGGAGCCAAACCTGGCATGGTAGTAGCACAAACCCGAAGACTGCTGCCGACGCGGGGCCGCTGCTGCGACGAGCATGTGATCATCCTCCAGAACCTCAGATACAGCACCAGCAGGGAGGAGAGCAGCTGCGCAGGGTTGTTGTTGACTAGCCAGGAAACACTTGTCAGCCTCAGCAGCCAGTTCTCTGCAATCCGTGCTGGCAGTGTTGGCCAAAGCAGATCTCACATGAGCAGGCAGCTGGCGCAGGAAAAGGTGGAGGAAAAGGAAATCTGGCTTGTTGTCGCCAAGCAGATCGAGCATTCGGTCCATTAGCTCTGAGGGCTTGCTATCGCCGAGCCCTTGAAGAGAGAAAAGCCTACTGGCCCTCTCAGTGTCAGACAGTTCGAAAGTTTTCAGTAATTTTTCCTTCAGAGTTTCATATTTCCTCGTCAGAGGAGGACGTTTAAGAAGGCTCACCACTCTCGACGCCGTAGAACTTCCGAGGGCAGACACCACGTAGTAGTAGGTGCATTCGAGATGTGTCAACGCATTCATGCGCATTTAGACAGCAATGCACCCTGGATGGAAAATGCTGCATGACGGTTAGATTTCCTGTCAAACTTCGAAATTTCGTCGACGTTGCGTTGACGAGGTGACATGTCACATGGTGTAAAACTATCGCGGGATGAATGCGGCTGCAGTCAGATCTTGCAACCTCTGCAGTTGCTTATCCCCTTCAACGCTCGTCGGCGGACTGCCTCCGAGGTCACGCGCCCATGAACTGGTTGGTCAACAACTCATTCACGTGTGTATATGGGTCTTGTCTCACACCTCTACACAAGTTTGCGCAGGTCCCCACTTCAGCTCCTCCTCACTGCCTGTCCCCCCACTCCTCACACGTGGTGTGTTAGTAGAGCAAACCGGTGCGAGCTCGTCGTCTCGTTCATATTTGTGGCCGACTGCAAATGCGCTGTATTTAATAACACCCACATCGTGACAACAAGTTCTCGCTCACATGGTTCCGTCAACGTTGGTCGTCAGCAACAAAGTCGTATGGGCTTAGTATTGCGTTTCGTCGGCGGTAATCTGACGCAAGGCAAACTGTGCCTCAGTCTGAGCGAACCAGGCTGAGGGAGAGGATTCCCAGAACTCGGGGAGCTTGAGAGACACAGCGTTGGCGGTCATGTCGATCTGGATACGTCCAGTAAACAAACGTCGGGGGTCACCAGTGTGGAAGTTGCCTTAAGGCGAAGAAACGAGCCGCACAACTTCTCACATTAAGACTCTGTGAGTCGCGTTTAATAACTTAACTTAACTGACTAAAAACATGGCGCCGCGCATGACAGAAAAGCCGGCAATATCAAACGTCATCGGAACACTTAAAGGGACCGCAACAATAACAGGTATCACACAACATAACATTTAACCGAACATATAGTACGTGAATTATGTCATTGGTGAGAGCACCACAAGGTCATACAAAATATTGCTGCCACAGTGTAGTAGACAGAATGTAAACAAATGTCAGCAAGCTAGGTTACCGTTAGGCTACATTTTGATTTAACATGCTACTAGTCCAAAGTAACCCATTTCTCGTTCATACAAAACATATTGTGTCAATGATTGTGTTTTAATGAAGGCTACATACGCCATAAAGAGGGATGTGTGCATTGCATAGCCTCGTAGCCTCGTAGCCAGAAACAGGGTGACCACCTGGATGATGACCGTTCGTGTCCCGACTACCAAGCACAGACGGCGCTTCCCTTCTCGCGTAGCAATTCATTTGCAATCGAATAGAATCGAATAGAAGATGTAATATCCACAATTCAGCACCTCCGTTTTGCTTTGACCATTCTCAGTGATGAAAACACAAGCCATGCTTGCTTGTTGATAAACCCGCCTCTCCTCTGTTCCTCAAAGTAGGAAGTAAGTAGAACACGCCCATATGAAACATCTGAAGATTTATTTAAAAGTTAGGCCAAAGTGTTTGCCTTTAAACAAAACAATGTGAATTTCTGCTTCACTGAACAGCTTCTTTGTGACCTAAATGTCAACATTCTGCAAAAAAAAGAAAATCGCCAAAAACTAAAAATAGATCTTTGAACCCGATTTTCTCCCTTTCGCTCAGGCCGACATGTAGGCCTAGTGCTGGAATTCAGAGCGCGGCACATATGTCGGCCACAAATATGAACAAGACGATGAGCTCACACCAGTTTGCTCTACTAACACACCACGTGTGAGGAGTGGGGGGACAGGCAGTGAGGAGCTGGAGTGGGGACCTGCGCAAACTTGTGTAGAGGCAAGACTCTAGCCTGGTAAACCAGCGCCACCTGCTGGACGCTGAAAATTTAGACAATAATAAATAAAGACATCCAATACATTTAGGCTTGTTTATCAGGCTAGCAAGACTCATAAAGTACATTCGACATGACATCAGGCCCATACGACTTCGTTGCTAGCGTCGACGTTGCGAAAGGCACGTGAGCGAGAACTTGTTGTCACAAGGTGGGTGTTATTAAATACATCGCATTTACAGTCGGTCACTAATATGAACGAGACGATGAGCTCGCACCGGTTTGCTCTACTAACACACCACGTGTGAGGAGTGGGGGGACAGGCAGTGAGGAGGAGCTGAAGTGGGGACCTGCGCAAACTTGTGTAGAGGTGTGAGACAAGACCCATATACACACGTGAGTGAGTTGTTGACCAACCAGTTCATGGGCGCGTGACCTCGGAGGCAGTCCGCCGACGAGTGTTGAAGGGGATAAGCAACTGCAGAGGTTGCAAGATCTGACTGCAGCCGCATTCATCCCGCGATAGTTTTACACCATGTGACATGTCACCTCGTCAACGCAACGTCGACGAAATTTCGAAGTTTGACAGGAAATCTAACCGTCATGCAGCATTTTGATCCAGGGTGCATTGCTGTCTTCATGCGCATATATGCGTTGATAAGCCCATACGACTTTGTTGCTGACGACCAACGTTGACGGAAGCACGTGAGCGAGAACTTGTTGTCACGATGTGGGTGTTATTAAATACAGCGCATTTAAAGTCGGCCACAAATATGAACGAGACGATGAGCTCGCACCGGTTTGCTCTACTAACACACCACGTGTGAGGAGTGGGGGGACAGGCAGTGAGGAGGAGCTGAAGTGGGGACCTGCGCAAACTTGTGTAGAGGTGTGAGACAAGACCCATATACACACGTGAGTGAGTTGTTGACCAACCAGTTCATGGGCGCGTGACCTCGGAGGCAGTCCGCCGACGAGCGTTGAAGGGGATAAGCAACTGCAGAGGTTGCAAGATCTGACTGCAGCCGCATTCATCCCGCGATAGTTTTACACCATGTGACATGTCACCTCGTCAACGCAACGTCGACGAAATTTCGAAGTTTGACAGGAAATCTAACCGTCATGCAGCATTTTCCATCCAGGGTGCATTGCTGTCTAAATGCGCATACATGCGTTGACACAAATCGAATGCACCTAGTGTCATGTCGAATGTACTTATCAACGCAGATATGCGCATGAAGACAGCAATGCACCCTGGATGAAAATGCTGCATGACGGTTAGATTTCCTGTCAAACTTCGAAATTTCGTCGACGTTGCGTTGACGAGGTGACATGTCACATGGTGTAAAACTATCGCGGGATGAATGCGGCTGCAGTCAGATCTTGCAACCTCTGCAGTTGCTTATCCCCTTCAAAGAAAATGGAATCTTGTACAAGAACGACCACTAGCTGGTGTGGCCAGGAGTGGCACTGCAGCTATGTTATCGCAGCCAAGTAAATAATGAATGGGTGCCAATGGGGCTGTACGCTTCTCATAGAACTATCTGCCCGTGTGATTTTTTCCCTGGAAACAATGAAGTCGCGTTCGATAGATATGAGTAAGTGAAAGCATTTGCCGACACGTTTGCATCTTGTCAAGTGTTAGATTCGTGAAAATGACCCTTATTTCAACTATAGCAATGACATAACACGTGACAATCGACTTTACGGCACTACGCCATTTGTTTTGTAGTTTTAAGTCTGACTTCAGATGTCGATGTGTTTAAAGTTATGTTAGGATTGTTGCGGACACCTGTTATTTATTGCATTTAAGGTGGTGGAAAAGCGGCATGTGTACATGGGGTAAAGGAAATGACTGCGCTCATCCTTAAGAATTTGGGCACCCGAATTAACATGTTGGACGGTGGTGGGGGTTGAGGTGTGTGACCGTAGATGTCTCTGCTAGGAGGATCAGTCAGAGTACGTCTCTCGTCAGCTCTGGTCGTGAATAGTCGCAGAGATTCCTCAGCCAGCAGGTATTAGCCGAATGCTAGCGTGTTGCAGGACAAAACTAACACGTCTTTGGGAGAACAAAGCCATGTCAGGAACCTTTAACTTCACTTCTAATACAACTTCCATGATAAGGTACAGAATGTGCACACATCTTTACAAACCAGAGAACAGAATCGTCACAAATCCCTGCTGAGCCATTTAGCCCAATAGGCTCCCATTCATCTTTTACTTGGCTGCGTGCGCCAACGGGGCTATAATGGGAGCCAATGACAGACGCCTATCTCATAGCTTAGAACATTTCTGTCCCCTTCAACGCTCGTCGGCGGACTGCCTCCGAGGTCACGCGCCCATGAACTGGTTGGTCAACAACTCACTCACGTGTGTATATGGGTCTTGTGTCACACCTCTACACAAGTTTGCGCAGGTCCCCACTTCAGCTCCTCCTCACTGCCTGTCCCCCACTCCTCACACGTGGTGTGTTAGTAGAGCAAACTGGTTCGAGCCCATCGTCTCGTTCATATTTGTGGCCGACTGCAAATGCGCTGTATTTAATAACACCCACATTGTGACAACAAGTTCTCGCTAACGTGCCTTTCGCAACGTCGACGCTCGCAACGAAGTCGTATGGGCCTATATACACACGTGAGTGAGTTGTTGACCAACCAGTTGTTGACCTCGGAGGCGGTCTGCAAACGAGTGTTGAAGGGGATAAGCAGAAATGTTCTAAGCTATGAGATAGGCATCTCTCATTGGCTCCCAGTATAGCCCCATTGGCGAACGCAGCCAAGTAAAAGATGAATGGGAGCCTATTGGGCTAAATGGCTCAGCAGGGATTTGTGACATTTTCTGTTCTCTGGTTTGTAAAGATGTGTGCACATTCTGTACCTTATCATGGAAGTTGTATTAGAAGTGAAGTTAAAGGTTCCTGACATGGCTTTGTTCTCCCAAAGACGTGTTAGTTTTGTCCTGCAACACGCTAGCATTCGGCTAATACCTGCTGGCTGAGGAATCTCTGCGACTATTCACGACCAGAGCTGACGAGAGACGTACTCTGACTGATCCTCCTAGCAGAGACATCTACGGTCACACACCTCAACCCCCACCACCGTCCAACATGTTAATTGAAGGTGCCCAAATTCTTAAGGATGAGCGCAGTCATTTCCTTTACCTCATGTACACATGCCGCTTTTCCACCACCTTAAATGCAATAAATAACAGGTGTCCGCAACAATCCTAACATAACTTTAAACACATCGACATCTGAAGTCAGACTTAAAACTACAAAACAAATGGCGTAGTGCCGTAAAGTCGATTGTCACGTGTTATGTCATTGCTATAGTTGAAATAAGGGTCATTTTCACGAATCTAACACTTGACAAGATGCAAACGTGTCGGCAAATGCTTTCACTTACTCATATCTATCGAACGCGACTTCATTGTTTCCAGGGAAAAAATCACACGGGCAGATAGTTCTATGAGAAGCGTACAGCCCCATTGGCACCCATTCATTATTTACTTGGCTGAGATAACATAGCTGCAGTGCCACTCCTGGCCACACCAGCTAGTTGTCGTTCTTGTACAATATTCCATTTTCTTTGGGATAAGCAACTGCAGAGGTTGCAAGATCTGACTGCAGTCGCATTCATCCCGCGATAGTTTGACACCATGTGACCTCGTCAACGCAACATCACAGAAATTTAGAAGTTTGACAGGAAATCTAACATTTTCATCCAGAGTGCATTGCTGTCTAAATGCGCATGCATGCGTTGACGACTACTCGAATGCACTTACTGCTATAGATGTTGGTTAATGCCCAACAGGTTGCTGCCATTGTGCAACGTATGCGCCTAAGCACCAGTACACCTCCAGTCAGTGATAGGCCTATTACTTTAAAGATGTCCTCTCAACATCATTTCATTAATATTGCTGTGTTCCCCATTGTTATTGAATGTGTTAAGCGTTGGTCCTGTTTTAAAAAACGTTCTGGTTGCTTTGTTTCAAGACATTTTTGCAAGCTAGCAAGGTGGCTTGTGGAGAAACGAGAGGGTGTTCTGGGTTTCTCGTGGAAATGCGTCTGATTGGCTCACTCCTCCTGCTCTCGTGGAAATGCGTCTCTGATTGGCTCAGTCCTCCGGTTCTTGGATAGAATGTAATGGGGCACCTAAGTCTCCACCCCTTCCGGGCGGCTTATGGGGCTGGCAACGCAAAATCTTTTGACTGGGCTGTAATGGACTGATCAAAGCTATTTTCCGACCCACCTCGCATTTCCCCGTCGATCACACATATGCTGTGCCTCAGAATTAATAACAACCAATGGTGTGCTTGTTGACTTCACTTGGCAAGCGATTTTTGAGTTGTGTGTGTGCAAAAATATGTAATTATTTGGACTACACAACAGACGTCGCATGTCCGACGTGCAGCCACTTAAGCCACGGTGCAGCGGTAGGGTTGGCTGTGCCTGGGTTCACGTCAGATATGCGAGGCGCACGTGTAGTCTCCAACACAGTTTTGCACAAAAGCTAAAATAACGTTTCTTGCGTGCCGAAAATGAGTGGTCTTACGACACAAATCCAAACCTTTCAAATTCACTGTCATCATATGTGAAATCCGGAGCACATGCCAAACGGGATGAGGATTTAGCTTGACTCGCTCCATTAACTCGCATTCAAAATTTTGAGAGCTCCAGCCCCATGGATCGGAAGTAGAAGGGCGTGACTTAGGTGCCCCATGGGAAACGGAGTCGCCACTTCCCCGGGTGGTACTGCACTATAGAGCTCGAAAGTGACGTCACTTCCCCCGATTTCATGGGACCTCAACGGCGTTTTTAGCTGAAAATCGTAGCATGTAATCCAATGGCGGTATTAAAATGATATTTCGATCCCCTTCGAGTTGTGCCACGAGCTCCATATATGTTGTTTCTGATATTTTTGCTTAATTTTTCGTACGAACCCCCAAACTTTTTAGAAAGCTGTGTTTCTTCACATTTTTCATGCCGACGGCCTCGGAACAAAACATTGATACTTCTGCATGAATAATCTTTATCAAGCCTCTTAAACAGCATATTTGTAGCCCAGCGCATATCATGACTGAGATCAGAAGATATTTACTCTCTACCATGTTGTTAGATGGTCAGCTTAGGTCCCGTGAAACGCGGAACTAAGGGGCGGGACTTTCGAGCTCTATACTGCCCTACTGTGATGATGCGACCCGTGAGCGCGCGTCATCATCACGGCGTCTGCTGTAGCAGGCGCCATTGAACTCATGCACCAGTCTCCCCATCCAAACTTTTACCTATTCTTATTGTTGTTTCGTGGACTTTACAAATTGTATATCAGACTTCCAACCTTTTTTCAGTGTTTTATGGTTTCGTTTGTTAACATGGGTCGACACATGTTTAGCTGACAACCGTTCAACCATTTGGTATTCACACACATTAGGCGCATACGACTTTGTTGCGAGCGTCGATGTTGCAAAAGGCACGTCAGCGAGAACTTGTTGTCACGATGTGGGTGTTATTAAATACAGCGCATCTAAAGTCGGCCACAAATATGAACGAGACGATGAGCTCGCACCAGTTTGCTCTACTAACACACCACGTGTGAGGAGTGGGGGGACAGGCAATGAGGAGGAGCTGAAGTGGGGACCTGCGCAAACTTGTGTAGAGGTGTGAGACAAGACCCATATACACACGTGAGTGAGTTGTTGACCAACCAGTTTATGGGCGCGTGACCTCGGAGGCAGTCCGCCGACGAGCGTTGAAGGGGATAAGCAACTGCAGAGGTTGCAAGATTTGACTGCAGTCGCATTCATCCTGCGATAGTTTGACACCATGTGACATGTCACCTCGTCGACGCAACATCACCGAAATTTTGAAGTTTGACTGGAAATCTAACCGTCATGCAGCATTTTCATCCAGAGTGCATTGCTGTCTAAATGCGCATGCATGCGTTGACGACTACTCAAATGCACTTACTGGCATACTCATGAACGGCCATCCGGGTACTTCGCTCCTAAATTTGCGTTACGCCCCTTTATGGGTGAAAACAAACCGAATGCCTCATCTACTTACATGCTACATCGGCTACCCTAAATGAACACATACATGCTTCAGTCACGGCTGTTTGGCAATATTATTTGAACAGCCGGCAACACAACACGTTTCTGGCATGTTGCATGTGAACAACTCTTGGAATGCCCCTTTAAGTGTTAAAACCAAGAAAAAAAATATTGTTTTGGGGGACATACGTACTCATTTCTAATTTGATAACTGCAACACGTCTCAAAGAAGTTGGGACGGGGATCAGTGAAATGTAATAAACATCCATATAAGATGAAACAACAAAGAAGAACATTTCAAAATGAATTGTACTGATGGACAATATGAGTGTCCAAGTAGGCCTATCAGACCATCACAGAGAGGGTAAGTCACTTAGAATTAAAGATGCAGAGGGAATGCTTACCATAGTTATTACATACATTTTTGAATTCCCTTTGATTTACCATGATTGAGTCTATATAATAATAATAATAATAATAATAATGCATTTTATTTAAAAGCGCCTTTCAAAACACTCAAGGACACTGTACAGAGACAAACAAAAATAAAATAAGACACATAAACAGAATTTTAAACAAAAATAAATAAATGAATATGATTTTTTTTTTAAATGAAATAAAATAAAATAAACAGAGTTTAAGAATCATAAAGAAAAGGCTATCTGAAACAGATGGGTTTTTAGCTTGGATTTGAACAGGGGCAAAGAGTCAATATTGCGGATGTCAGGGGGAAGGGCATTCCACAGCTGAGGAGCAGAGCAGCTAAAAGCTCTATTCCCCATGGTATTAAGACGGGCAGAGGGGACAGAGAGGAGAATGGAGGAAGAGGAACGGAGGGGGCGGGAGGGAACAGCAATGTGAATAAGATTAGATAGATAAGGGGGAGCAAGATTGTGGATAGCCTTGAAGGTGTGGAGAAGTATATAAGACATATTTTTGTCATTAAAATAATTGTATAGGTTCATGACATCATGAAATATATATTGGATATAGCCTCACTCTAGCACTCCAAGAATTACAGCTATTGAAAATTGACCATGTTAAGAATGGTTCATGTGTGCAAATGGTAGAGGGGTTTAACATTCTCCTACGCACCTGAGCTCACTTGAAATAGACCCAGAAGACATGGGAAACTGTCCTTTGCTTACAGAAGTTGCAGAAGTAAATTCTTTTTGAAAATAATAGAGTCTTACACATCCTGTGCTACGGTGAAAATGGACCATCCAACTTGTGTTAGTGCTAACTTCAAAAGTCAGCCTCCATGATGGCATGGGGGTGTAGTAGTGTATTAGTTAAGTTGTTCTCACTAGTCTAGAGTTAAATACAGGGCTGAATTATATAAATGGGGCTTAAACAGCATGAAAAGGCAGTCATGCATTATATGTTGAAGGGAGATCTTCAATTACTGCCACATAAGGACAAATTGCATTCTGTACAACAGTTTAACTCCATCATAAGGACCAGCAGGTGATAAAATGGCGGGCTTTTGATCAAGACCTGTCACACTTTAAGCACTACAGAAAGGAAAACATTGCAAAACATGACCAGGAATACACCCACCATTTAAGCTGGTGAAATCATGTCCAAGATAGGAATTAACACTGCTTTTTATATAAAACCATCTCATCGGTTAATGTATTTAACTGTTAAGTGTTGTCTTTTGTTTATTAGTTTTCCCCGACATTTCCTGCCTTTTCTTGTCAATGTCCCAACTCTTTTGAGACGTGTTGTTTTTACATATTCATGAATAGCCCCCAAAACAATCATTTTAATCAGTTTTGATGGCTGATATGTTTTCTTTGTGCCGTTCTCCATCTAATGTAAGAATCAGATGTTTTGAAAATGGCAGTATTTTGTTATTATTCCCAATTTACCTTGTGTCCCAACTTCTATGGAGTTGGGGTTTGTACCTAGCTGGCTTGCCACATAGCATTAAGTAGTAATATCACATTTCAAGAGAGGTAAAATGTCTGTCTTTTTTTGCAGAGTATGAAGCTCCCAGAAGGAGGAACAGCATGGAAGAACCCCGTAAGTCCATCTATGACCAACTTATTATTGGTGATGTACTGTTGTATGTGAGTACCCATATGACCAACTTATTAGTGGTGATGTACTGTATGTGAGTACCCATATGACCAACCTTTATTTTATCCTGGAGCGACATATACGCTGCATTCAGGCTCTTGAGATTCGAGGTTTTTTATTTACAATGTGGGTATGTTGAATGAACACATTCTATAATGCAAAATGAGGGTACTAGATTTTAAATGCAACGCATTTCATGTTTTTATGTGCTTCGGAGGCTGAGATATTTAGGTTTTAGTAGGCAGAGAGCACCTTTTCCCAAAAAGGGCTTAAGCTAAAATGGGTTAATTGTTGATGCACAGTTTTATATTAACATACAGGTATTGTTCATATAGAAATCCAGTTCAGTTGTTCATCAAATGGTTCAACAATATTCCAGGATTTCAGTATGGTTTCTTCTTCTCCTCAGCCAGATATTCAAGCAATCACCAATATTATGTAAATTCTAAAATGTAACTACAGTATGTACCTGGAAATGATGTTGAATCTATGAATAACAGTAGGGGAAGTTGAATTGCATCAGGGCTTAATAGTTGCATGACCAATGTGCAACTACACAGTAAAGAAAGGGGTGTCAAAATCCCAGAGTAAAGTATTCTAACTCCAGATACTCAAAAGTGGAGTGAAAAGTCGGTGTAAAATTTTGCAGATGACCAGTATAATTCCATCTATACTGTAAGATAATTACACTTTGCTCCAGGTACCACCAGTGTAAATTTTACCCTATTTTGGCAGGTACCAAATGTTCTCTGAAAGGGGAGTTAGTTTAAAATAACACCGATATTTTACTGTGTAGAACTAACTTTAACTTGAATATTACAGCTGATCTCAGGTTGATGTTGGTGGGACATGACTGGGTGAAGAATAACAAGGTTGGCAACACCCTGCTGGGCAAACAGGTGTTTGAGACTGAAGACCAATCCAGTCCAATGAAGAGTCACAATGCAGTATCCACTGGGTATGTGCACTATAAATACATTACGGTGGCCAGTCCAGCTGATTTGTTCGCCTCAGACCTCTCAGAGTCCACTCTCAGGCAGAGGGTAAAGGAGTGCACATCCCTGTGTCATCCTGGACCTCAAGCCCTGGTGCTGGTGGTGGACACCAGTGAATTCGGAGAACAGCAGAGATGGAGAATGGAATGCATCATGGATTTCTTCTCAGATCAGGCGCAAAACCATGCAATTGTCTTCATCAACAAAGGCGACATAGTACCAGAGGACATGGTGGTAGACATTAGAAATTGCAAAAATAAGGACACTGAAATGATAATCCACAGTTGTGGAGAAAGTCATCACATGTACACAAGATGTCAGAATAAGGCACTAAAGGCCATAGAGGAGATGGTTTCAAAGAATGACTACAGTGCTCTATCGTATGAAGATTTTCAAGACGCAAGAACTGACTCCTATTATTGTCCAAGACCACTCCATTCTCCACCAAGGAGCAGCATGGGTAAGTTTTTACATAATTAAGAATTGATATCTTTAAATTGTAATGGAGTAATTTACTGTTGTCTGGTATTGTATCAGCAAAGTGTCTTTAAAGTAACTAACTCTGTTTTTGTGTGGGAGCAACACTTCACTAAAGCAGATAATGGCATTTAATGCATAGTCACTTGCTCCTGTTTGCTGTTGTCCTTATACTATCCTTAGATGCTGTCTCCTCAGAAAAACTAACTTTGATGCTGTGTGGGAGCGACACATCATTAAAGACCAAAGTAGCAGACCTGATTCTGAGCCTTGGAGAGAAGGCAAGTCAAAGCCCTCAGCCTAGCCTTGTGGTTAGCATAGCATGTGTGAAGAGAGAGGCATGTGTGGGTGGACACCACGTCACTCTGATTCAGCTGCCGTCACTGGAAAGCTGCCAGGCCTCTGAAGAGGATCTGTGGAGGGAAACACTTGAATGCCTCCGTCTCTGTGATCCTGGAGTTGACGCTTTTCTATTCATTGCATCTCAAGGTCAACTTACAGATGAAGACAAATCAGCATTGAAGAAAATTGAGCACTTTTTTGGTGAAGAAGTTCATCCCTTCTGCCTGACAGTGATTATGAGACCATCTGCACTGCTTTCAAAGTCCAGCCATGGGAACACTGTTGCACAGCAGGGAGCAGAAACTTCAGAAGGTCCCGATTTCATCATGGATGACGTCTCGAAGGTTAAACCTCTGCTGGAAAGAGTCCTGAAGATGAAAGAATATAATAAAGGCTGGTACACTCATGATATGTACATTGCTGAACAATTGAAAAGCCACCTGAGGTGCCACAGTCAGCTTGAAGAAATGAAGATGACAGTTTCTCGACTTGAGCATCAGATCAAGGACCTGAGGGGCGCCAAGCAAGGTAAAAACGGTATCCTCTACAGTTGCATCACAACACACACCCTCACTTTGTAACTACAGTATGTAGAATTGCCAGCTATGTAGACTGTGCAAATAGCATTGGCATTGTGTGTTTGAACCTGAATATTAAAAATGGTCAACTTCGAAATGGAAAAGGCTAGCTCAGGATTGATCCTCACTAAACAGGACATGTCTTTAAATGGGGGAATCCTGCATCCACTAACACTACAGTAAAACTGTTTCTGCATTATTTATTGGTAAGTTAATGCCATAGTATAATGAATGAATATCCCACATTTTCTTTGTCAGGTCTTGAGGAAGATGCAAAGAGTCTGAGAATTGTGCTGCTAGGGAAGACAGGCCAGGGGAAGAGTGCCAGTGGAAACAGCATTCTGGGAAAAGACGTCTTTAAGGAAGATTTTTCATTTCAGTCTGTGACATTTGTTTGCCAGAAGAGGACTGGTATTATCAATGGAAGGAGAATAACTGTCATTGACACCCCAGGAGTGTTTGATACAGAAACTGACAAAGAGGAGACCCAGAAGGAGATTGTAAAGTGCATTGGCATGGCAGCTCCTGGGCCCCATGTGTTCCTCCTGGTGAAACAACTAGGACGGTTTACAGAAGAGGAGAGAAATGCTGTGGAAATGATCCAGAAGATGTTTGGTGATCAGTCTAGAATGTACACGATTGTGTTGTTTACTCATGGAGATAAACTCAGGGGAAGGCCACTTGATCTTCGGAATATAGGAAGTGAAGTGAATAGTCTTCTTCGTGCATGTGGAATGAGATACCATGTCATTGATAATAACAATAAAAACAATAGGAGTCAGGTCAATGAACTTCTGAGTAAAATAGATAACTTGGTGGAAGTGAATGGTGGTAGGTATTACACCAATGAGATGTTCCAGGAAGTGGAAGAGGCCCTCAAACAGGAGCAGGAGAGAATACTTCTGGAGAAGAAGGAGGAGATTGAGAAGCAGAAACAGGAACTACAGACCAAACATCAAGCTGAGATGGATACGCTGAAAAATGAGATGGAGGAGGAGAAAAGAAGACAAGATGATGACAAGAAAAAGAGAGAGGAAGATTTTAGGACTAAGGAGAGCAACATGAAAGAAACCATGGAGAAAATGGAGCAGGAAGACAGACGCAAAGCCAAGGAAATGGAAGACGAATATAAGCGCAAGAGGCAGGAGAATGAAGAATGGATAAAGAAACGAACTAAAGAAATACACAGGGAAAGAGATGAATGGGAGAGGAAAGCTAAAAATGAACAGAAGAGGAGAGATGAAGAGGAAGAGCAGAGGAAAGTTAGAGAGATGGACGAAGAGAAAAGCAGGCAAAATAGTGAGAGATTGCAATTCAACCACAGAGTGGAAAACATGTTACGAGAATTTGAAGAGGACAACCTGAAGAAGAGGCTTGAATATGAAGAGAGAGTGGAAAAGGAGAGGGAAAAACAGAAAAAGCTTGAGGAAAACATAAAACATGCAGAAGAAAGTAAAGTTAAGGAGCTGGAGGAACAGAAAAGTAAGCACGAAGATGAGTGTCAAAGAAATCGTCATGAAGAAGAGAAAAGAATGAAGGCAAAAGAAGCAAAGTGGAATGATCTACTTGAGTCCATGAAGAGAGAATGGGAACATAAACAAGAAGAGGAGCAAAAGAGATACGAGAAGGAAAAGCTGGAGGAGAAGCAGAAGCGAGATGCTGAGGAGAAACAGAGGAAAATACTAGAGGAACAGGAGAGAGAGAAAATGTGGCAGGATACTGAGAGAAAAATGAAACAAACAGAAGACAGGATGACAAGGCTTCAGTCAGAGTTTCACTTAAAGCTTGTTGCAGAGAGGAATCGAAGTAGAGAAAGAGAAGCACAACAGAAAGCAGAAAAAGACGACGAGCTGAGGTTGCAGAGAAAGCAATTTGGGAAATGGAGGAAACACATGGAAGAGGAATCTAAACATATTGAAGACGAAAATCAAAAAAGTATTCAGTATCTCACAAAGGCACATGAGAAAGAAAAAGACCTTCTGAAGAGAGAGACTGAGATGGTAGCCAGGAGGCAGGCAGAGGAAGAGTTTAACAAAGAACTGGACCGAAAAGTCAAAGAGGCAAAATCACAAGGATACACTGAGGGCCACAGAGAAGGCATGGATACAGGGGTGGAGGAAGGTAGAGTAGAAGGTATGAAAGTTGGGTACTTACAAGGACACAGGGAGGGGATGGAGGCAGGAGAGGAGGAAGGTTTGAAAGTTGGGTACTTACAAGGTCACAGGGAAGGGAGGGAGGCAGGAGAGGAGGAAGGCTTTCAAGCTGGGCATGACATGGGGTATGAGGAAGGAATAGAAAAAGTTGAGGCAGAACGAACCATGCTAGGTAGACATGTCGATCGATTCATAACAAACATGTCAAAAAACCTTGCATGTGTCACTCAAGCCACAGAGACCTAGCAAGGGCAAGGGATGTTTTTTATTGGGGTTTTTTGTCTGATGCCCTCAACATGACCCCATTAATTTGGGTGTGAAACCTTGTCCAGTTCAAGGCCATAATGGGGTCCAGTTCAAGGTCATAGCTTTAAATCTGTTTCAAGATCAAGATGAAAGGTTCTAGGTCAAAATCTTTTCTTTGTCCATAACTCAAAAACAGTCCGTTAAAATTGCACATTTGTTTTGTTGTTTTGTTGTGAGTTTGCTTATTTATGAATGAAATGTGATAGGCCTATGTATATCATACACAAAGTATAAGTACGTTTGTAGTATTTACTTCCTACATGCCATACACTGTAAAAGGTTGCACAGCTGACTGAACTGAATTACATTTTTGGACAAAGAACAATTAAATGGAAGCATAAAATAGTGTGAAATGATGCTGATGAAAATAAAGCAGCAAGATAGAAACTAACAGAAGGAAAAGGGAGAACAGACAGGAAACAGTTCTAACCTGTTGCAAAGTCTTCAATTCAGACTTATCATTACAGGTATGGTCAAGGGTAATAAGAAAGCATGTATCTACTACACTACAATTAAACTCAAACTAGTCTGGTCTGCCTGTCAATTCTTCCTTTAGTTCTTCCTGTAAGTCAAAATGAACCCTGACTGTATTGGCATTTTCTGCCAGGGCAAAGAAAAATAGAGCAGAAATGGATAGCCTATCTGATATCGCTGTGGATGTCCGAACAACAGTTTCATCAACAGTTCCATCCAATGTCCTGTTCCTACGTTTCTCACTCCTCATTTTTGCTGATGTCTGTTGTGGTAGAGGTAGTAGAAAAAGGGATGCATTTAATTGGGCTATTATTACACGCAGATTTACATAAAGTGCACCTTTCCTCACGTATTTCGCAGCGCCTCCCCAGGGACTCTTTGGCACCTGGATTGTAGCCTAATAATCTGCTGTGGTGCTGCCGGTGGCTGCGCTGTCATGGTGGATGTTTATGCAAACTACAAGTGATCATTACATTCAGAATAACCCAAGTGACAAAACTGAATTTAAAAATATTTCCCCATGGTCCAACCAGGCCACACCAAAATTTGGGCCGGGAAATGTTATAGTTATAATGGCCACTCCGGCATTGGTGACGACAACGTGGGCGTCAGCAGGGTAACGTGCGGGAAAAGTTTGGAGCCCGATATGAACACGGGCAGTTTGCAGGTAAGCACTTTAGTGCCGAATGTAACTGGTGCGGGCACCGACACCGGCTCCGTTCTGGTCGGCCTGAATCCCCTACATGAGAAAACATCACATTCACAGTGGAGAGTTCAACACAAACTCCAGAGAATAGCCACAGATATTTTCCCCATTATGTTGCTGGGACACTGAGGGAAAGATGAGGGAATAGTCCTCAGACTGGCTGCTGATCAACATGTACATCATTTCTTGTGACTGGGTCTGTTTGCTGCTGATGAAGACAGACATCTGCTGTGAGCATGGACCAGCACAGTACCATTTCTGGAAAATGGATGAACCACACCCAACAGGATTAACTGTGGATGCAAGAGGAAGCTGTCTGAATACTCTGAAAGGGATGTTTGGATGCTAACGCGGACTGTATAAAAATAAAATAAAAAACACACATAAAATCACAGCTGTCCAAATCATGGTAGAATTAAATATGCACCTCTACTCTCCTTTTTAATCTTTTTTGAGGACACAAAAAAACCACAGCAATTTTTACTCATAATAGGCTTCAAGCCTATAATAAGACGTAATAAACAAATCTTTAATCTTGAATCTTGAATCCTGTTCCCATCAGAACGGTCCATCGAGAGCTCCACAGGGTCAAGACACACGGCCGGTCACCCAAACATCCCTTTCAGACAGCTTCCTCTTGCGTCCACAGTTAATCCTGTTGGATGTGGTTCATCCTTCTTGGTGGTATGCAGACATTATCTTGGATACCATGGCTCTTGATACATCACAAAGACTTGCTGTCTTGGTCAAAGATGCAACAGTTACACTCGCACCAAGAATTTCTCCTTCTTGAACTCTGATATGTCACCCATAATGTGTACATTGCAAAATTTTGAGGAAAACTGTGCTCTTACCCTGCTAATCGAACCATATCACTTCACTTTACTGGTGCAATGTGCAATTGATACAGATTGGCCAACAGGCAGGTCCACTTGAGCCATGAAACTTCCCACACTAAAATGACAGGTGTCTCAGTTATTTTATCGAACACCTGTATATTGCTGCATGACTATTTCGGGCGTCTCTTCATAGGAGGACACCATTCATAGGAGGACATAGGATGACTCAAATGGCAGTGTGTGTGTTTTCTATTTAAATAGAAGACCTTACTTTTTTCAAATGTGGGTTTTTGGGCAGCATTAAACTTATTCTCTTACTGGTACTGTGCAGCAGCTGTAAATTTTATACAGGTGCTACAATTGTTCCAATCTTCGTGATTGATATGAGACAAATGAATACAAACGGCAACATTGATGATGATTAAAATATGGTTTATTTATTTTTTTGAAATGTGATATGAAATGAATTGTCAGTTCTATCATTAAAGCCCTAACTTTAAGATCAAACACTTTTGTAATATGTGTGTGCATGTGTTTAGATAGTGTGTGTGTGTGTGTGTGTGTGTGTGTGTGTGTGTGTGTGTGTGTGTGTGTGTGTGTGTGTGTGTGTGTGTGTGTCCAATGGTCAGGATGGGGATCTCTGTGGCCTGTGTGTACAGTATGTATTATGTTGTAATGTGTGTGGGAGTGTTATGCGTGTGTTAGGCGCGTAATGTGCAGAGGTGTGTTATGTATTCATGTTGTGTATCAGTGTATGTGAATGCATGTGTGGTGCATGGCTATTGTGTGTGTAATGTATGTTTGTATTATATGGGGATGTCATTTGTTATCCGTCCATGTAACTATTGTCTCTGGCGGCCTGCCTTGGAGTCCAAAAAAAGAGGTTCAAGTCTGAGACAAGACTGACTCCAAAAAGACTAGAATCCAAGTCAAGTCCGAGTCACAATACTTTCCCAATATGTGTGTATGTTGAATGTGTTATGTATTCATGTAAGGTGTGCGTGTAGTCTGGCACTGTCTGTGTGCATGTGTGTGTTTGTGTGGTGGTGGTGGTGGTGGGGGGTTGTTTGTTAAGTGTGTGTGTGTGTGTGTGTGTTCAGTGTGTATTTGGATGTCTCTCAGGCCTGGGCGTTAGGCCTGCTCGTCAGCTTCCTCCTCCTGTCCTCCTCCAGCTGACATCTCTCCTGTAACAATGGCAGCCAATCCCATCTCTGGCTGCTGCAGGTCACCAGATCCTGAGACATCTGCAGTGTCAGCTGTGTAGGAAGAGATTTTTAGACAGACAAGGGGAAAAAAAGATGAGCATAGTCTTGAGTTTTAGTTTGAGTATTTTATTTGTCGTATACAAAGCCATATAACCAAGCTTACTGCTTGTAGCGAAATAACGGCTCTGGTAAAACTCCATAATGTGCGGAAATCATTAGACTAAAAATGTTAACATAAATGCACACATTGTCATTAAGTAGTATAGAAAGAAAGAAACTAGTATAGTCAATATGAATCTGCATGCACACCCTGTACAATGGCTAAAAATACCTCCAAAGGAACAGAGACAATGGAGATATGTGAAGTTTGATGGCAAGAGAGAGAGAGAGAGAGAGAGAGCGCGAGCGAGGCGGGGAGGGGGTTGGGTGAATTGACATGATATGCTACTTACTTGACAAACAGGGATGAGCAATCACGGCCTCTGTCACTGCTGAATGGGGAGCGTCCACTGCTGGAGTAGAGCACTGGCCACCATTCACCATGGACCCATCTGCCTGAGGATCATCCAAGGTCTCCTTGGGGATCAGCTTCTCAGGCCCAGTGTCCAGTCTGAGGCGAGCTGTGGGCTGGCGGAGGGCAGGCTTTCCCCCCATGGAGCTCTCCCTGTCCAGGTTGACGCGAGCAGTGGGCTGCCGCAGTCGAGGTCTGCTATCCACAGCCAAGTGTGTCATATTTGCTGCTTTCAGGTGATCCAGCAAAGCCACTATGTCACCATCAGCTTCAGCCACAGAGTTCAGAGTGGCCAACAGATCACATGGGCTGATGGAGGAGCTTACACTACTGGCCCCATCCGTCTCACCATGATCCACAATGGTTTTGCAGGTCACTCTCTCCACCGGCTTCTCAGCCCCAGTAGTCAGGTTGGGGGGAGTTGTTGGCTGCTGTACGGCCTTTGAGCTTGCATCAGCTGCCTCCTTAGCTAACTGGCCAGAGAGAGTCACTGGGTCAGCACCAGGCATGTCCACTGCTGGCCCCATCATGTCCACTGCTGGCATGCTTCCATTGCTGGCCCCATCTCCTTTCCCCTCGTCCATAGCCATGGGTTTATCCATCTTCATCTTCATCTCCTCTTCTTTTTTCTTCACATCATTCTTCTCATGTTTTATCTTTTTGGCCTCCTTCCTCATCTTCTTCTTGCTGGGGTTGGTCTTGCCCTTTTTGCCCACAGCCTGGGCCCTTGGCCTGGCCATGTCATCCATCTCACCCTCCTTAGGAGGCACCGGTGGGCAAAAGCAGCAGAAAAGTTTGCAGAGCTTCATATTTAGCAGCTGTTCTCTTTGAAGTCTGAAATTAGACTGAGAAGTTACACTGAACATTCTACTTTGTATGGAGTTGCATGTAAACATTCCGTGAAGTTGTCACGACGACGATGAATGTGTTCTTTTGAATCTGGGGCAGCAACAAAGTGGAGTAGAATGCCCAGCTCATCCGTTTTAGTATTTTTACATTTCAGCCACTGCTCTGCAAGCCAAATAAAAGAACTTTACATTCCCATTGCTGTAAGGCTTTCACACAGTATTTTGGATGCATTGAAGTAAAAGAGAGAAATAATACTGAATACTTTTTTTATTTCCTTCAATTTGCGTTCATTTACCTCTCCCCCCCCCACACACACACGATTTTCATAAGTTATTGTTTTTGTTAATAATAATAATAATAATAATAATAATAATAATAATAATAATAATAATAATAATAGATTAAATTATTTACTTCGTCACTCTCTTTCTTTCTTTCTTTCTTTTGAAGATCATAGCCATGGATGTGAAAGAGACAGTCTAATGATCCCATTTATCATACTCATACTCATTTTAAAGTGAGGAAGGCACTTACGTGGAGGGCCCTGAACGATATGGCCAGTATATGGAACTCCAATCTCCCCCGTCCAATCAAACTCAGCTTCTTCTACAGTAGAGTCCGTCCTCCTCTATGGCAATGAATTCTGGACCCTGAAACCAAAACCCTAGAGAAGTCCCTTGATGGGTGCACCAGGATGCTGCGTGCAGTACATCGGTAAAAGTGCACATACCAACGAAATCCTATACGAGGGAATACCAAGGGTGAGCGAGAAGATACCTGTAAGGAGAATGAGACTTGCAGGACATTGCCAAAGGCACCCACAACTGCCAGTCAGCAAACTGGTGCTATGGGAACCATCACATGGGTGCCGGTTAAGAGGACATCCCACACTAACATTTGTGGACATACTCAAGAAGGACACCGAAGCCCAGAGTACCAACGAACTGAAAAGATGTATGGAGAATTGGGATGACTGGAAGCAATGCCAGGGTGGCCATTATAACTATCGGGACATTTCCCGGCCCAAAATTTGGGTGTGGCCAGTAACACAAGTAGGCCTAATATGATGAGGATCAACGACAATCTTGGCATGCATGTTTGCAAATTAAATGTGAATAAAACGTTTGGTGATGTGACAGTTGCAAAGAGAATGTGAGAGGGGGGATAAATTGATATGATATCTCAGCGGGCGTTACTACTAACTTCGCGGCTCTGTGTTTGTCCAAGAATCCGCTCAAGCAAGGCTACAATTGCAGGGTGACTTCTTGCTGCTATATCGCTCTTTTTTAGGCAACCCGACATCGAACAGCTTTGCGCATCAAAGGCGTGTCGTCATTGTTTTTTTTCCAAGTCAACAGTATTTGTCAACTGTTCTTGGCAACGAAGCAATGATTTGGATAGGCCTTCTGTTCATATTACTGTAAAAGTAGCATTCATTAAAATGGCCATATTATGGGTAGCCTATTTTAAAAGAAATACATTTTAATAAGAATGAAAAAAAAACATGTATTGGGGATATCAATTGCTATTGAATCTGAAATTCATTTTAACAAGACTGGTTTAAGTAAGGACAAGACATAGCCTGCACTCTAAGAAAATTTCCCTGCAAAATAACGGCAGTTACTGGCAATTATATTTACCTGTAATTCTACTGTTATTTCACACCAAAAATCAAATACAGCTCATTGCTGTTTAATGTATCACAGTATATAACATTTTTTCAGTAGCAATTGAACTGTTAAATAACAGTACTCTACAGAACGTTCACAGTATTAGTATTGTTAAACTAAAAGTGCTCTACAATATTTATGCAGTAGTATAAGTAAAATAACAGTACATTTCAGTTAAAAAGTTGAATTGTACTGTTGTGATGACAGGCAAATACTGGGTCGTAGTTGTATTCATGAATATGGCCATGGCAACTTCCCACCCCACCCATCATTCTCCATAACTGTGGTACCCTGGCCATGTTACCACCCCACCCTCCCATCGTTCACCATGACTGGAGTGCCTTGAGCATGATACTATGGCGCTATGCTGTATTGAGAAAATGGTTGGCGGTGGTCCTTTGAAAGTGTGGGCATGAATAAAATTTCGAGTACGCAGTGCTATGTTACAATGATAGTGTGCGAGGTGGGCTTTTTACTGTATCTCTTGATGAGCCAATGATGAATATAGCATTGGTCAGTCTTTAAAAATGTAATTTGCACCAAGTAGCACAGCAAACAAGCAGCACTACAAGCTAGCTCTCAAAGCAATGCCTAATTTGCAGCAGGCACATTATATGCAACAATGCCACAAATGATGCCACATACAGCAAGCTTTCACAAAGAGGAAAGTATGCAAGCATGTAAGCAAGCTTGTAGGCAAGCAAGTGCTGTGCCATGCAGGCCAGCCAGCAGGCAGGCAAGCAACTGAAGTGTTGATAGTCCAGATTTATATACAGGTGCAAGAGTACCATGTGACCAGAGTCATCGGGCCCTTGGCAGGTGACGCCCGTAATTGAATAATGGCATAACAGCCCTACTCAGGTGAGGCCAGGCACTGATTAGCAGATTGGGTTTAGAAGAGGCTGCTTGTGCAAGAGTGTTCAAATTCTTAAAATGTTTCAGCCATTCACACTTTCATATCAAAATCATAGTGATGAAAATCATCATAATGTGCTGCATCAAACACTTTTTAAGTATTGTAGTTTCCTTAGAAATTGTTTAATGCTTGTTAGTATCAGAGAATATTTAACCAGTGAGAATGACTTAAGTTCTTCAGGTGGTAGGCTATTGCAGCTTGATGGTGATCACGGACAAGTGGAGGATGATAGGGTTTCAATGGTGCTGCCTAAAATATTTTGGTTGCTTCCACAACGGCCAATGCTGCTATTGTGCAGTACTTACTGTTTATGCTCAATACTTGACTCAAAGTAGTATTTTCACGGTAGTTGTCTGTTTTTTCAAAAAACAGTAGAATGCTGTTGCAGAATTGCCCTAAATTAACAGTTATTTGTTACAGTGTACGTGGGACTATTGCACATTAGTTACATGCATGTGGAGCATCAGACAAACAGAAAACCACACTCACATCCACAGATACATGCAAGTTGTTGAGAACTTTTTGTGATGGCAAATGCAGTTTGATTGGTCAAATAACTCCTGTTCAAATACAAATATTAGCTTTTCTTTTTTTGTTGTCATAGCATATTTGTTTCAATTTGAATTAGCATATACTTTGTAAAGTTAAAGTTTTCTGTTAACTTAACAACATAGTCTACTTTAACATGAGTCCAATAAAATGCGTTGTGAGCGATTTTCCATATCAAAGTGGCCTAGATGTGAATTAAAATCCCGGCCTGATTACAGGCCCCACTCCGGGCCTGACTGGAAGCAACGATGGAAGGCTCGTCTGAGGACGACCTAGAGAGAGAGATCAAAAGAAAGAAAAAAAAAGAGAAAGAAAGGACAAAAATGGAAGAAAAACAAAAAGAAAAAACAGGTTACACAGAATTATGGAAACTACTTTCATCACCACTGAATTAGGTGGATATTTGATGGGACTTTAAGGCAAACTCGGAAAGCTTCAAGGACAGATGAGAGTGTAGTGAAGTAGTTCTCTCTCTCACTGTCTCTCACTCTCTCTCAAATTCGCATTCAAATTGTGCTTTATCAGCGTGACTGTGTTATGATTGAATTGTTATTTGCATGCTTTGGCAATACTAAGCGTGAATAGGGTTACATTTACAAAAGATCTGTTTGTGTGTGTGCACAGATATGTGGGCACGCGAGGGTGTGTGACTGTGTGTATGTATTATATTATTTACATTAGCTTTATATTACTGTGGCTGGAGTCCCTCATATGCAAACAAGCACATATTGTGCTGCGAGATCTGATGACAGTCTTTCCGCTTCTGGGAGGCGTTTTGGATAAGAGGATTTTCCTCAGGCCCTCATATTTATCACAGTATAGCAGAGAGTGCACCTTTGTCTCAACCCTCTCTGCTTTACAGTGACCACATGTTCGTTTGTCTTTGGGTAGCCATGTTTTTCTTTGTCTCTCTGGCCGTGTCTCAAATGACACACTTTTGTCAGTGCACTGACAGTCAGTGCACAGTGCACACAGTGCACTGAGGTCTTTAGTGCATAGTGTTGTGGAAAAATCTGAGCACTATGCACTGTGCTCTCGCTGGAAATGACGTCTGAGCATGGCATTAGTTCGCCAAAATAATAGTTGGCTACTGTTTACAATGCACAGCGTCTGGTGCTTGTATTTCCATGTCCTTCACCCCAAAGGACAACAATCACACATACAATACTTTGGTTGACATGAAAAGGTTGGTGTCCCATCAACATTACTTACAGAATTAGGAGACTGTTGACCAAACTCTTCTACTGAACTGAATGCCACATTTCCTCTGTGTCATTGTCAACATGGCCGCCTTTTAGTGCGTGCAGTGTCCATCATTCAAGCACTGCATTTTCCCGCCATTGTTAGGGGATCATCCTGGCACTTTTCACGTGAGCGCCCTAGGCACTGAAAAACATTGCCCGAAGTGCACAAGTGCGGCATTTGAGACACAGCCTCTGTCTCTATAGCGAGAGTGTGGTCACTGAGCCTGTACTTGGGCAGGATTTGCCTCTGCTTCATATCTCTGACAGAGGTGAGATACTCTGCCAAGTCATATTCTGTTTTTAGGGTCAGATAGACATTTAAATGGTTAGTAGTTTACTTCATTCATAATTGTGTTTACACTAATTTAAGTTAACTTTTTTCATCACCAGCCGAAATGGCTACTATTTGTTAATCTTACTAGCCACACACACACACGCACGCACGCACACACACAAATGGGTCATTGTGACCTAGTAAGTTAAGTTGGTCTTTTCTATCAGCCAAACTGAAATTTCATCAGCCGGTTGGCAGGTGTTCATTTACAGCCCTGACTCTTTGGCCTTTCTGTGTTGAGTAATATCTCTATTGAATATGTTGGTCATTGTCACAATATTAAACGCAAATAAAATTTTAATAACCCCTGGTCAAATGGTGGTTGTGCTCCGTGGTGAAAGTAGCTTTCGTTTCTTACCGGTGCTAACCCCCCACCCCCACCGGAAAACAAACAATAAACAAACAAGATAAACATGTGCACTACACAGATCTATATTTCTGCATGACTATTTCTGGTGGAGGACGCTCTTCATAGGACGACATAGGAGGACTCAAACGGCATAGTGTGGATGTGTGTGTTTTCTACTTAAATAGACCAAATTTTTCAAATGTGGGTTTTTGGGCAGCATTGAAAATATTCTCTTACCAGATTTCATACCGGTGCTACATACCTGTGCACACCAGTCTACTTTCACCCCTGCCTATAATGGTAGTGATGAAAATGTCCATTTATAGTAATTTCACCCAATATCCCCACAAATACATGAATGCCATAAATTGTCATATATTGTTTCATTTTATTTGTGTAATTGGTTAGTGTTATTACACTTAAATTAGATTTAAAAATATATATATAATAATCAGGATTTTGTATTCTATGTAGTATATCTAAGTTTCATGACCAAGCAGAGCATGGCACTTTTCACCTCTCATCAGTCTGCATGTCAGAACCCTTTGTTTTAAATGCAGTGTGAGAGTTACTACTATTAAAATAGAGTTAGTTGATTAAGTCATTTGGATTGGTATGTTTATGTTTTACTTCATTATGTGAACATTTGGTGGTACCAAAGGAGCATATCTGCATAGTCCTGTTCACCCATTGATGAGCCATGCGATGAGCCATTTATGAAAACACAAGGAGTAATAAAGTAGAGCAGGGGTGTCAAACTCAAATTCACAGCGGGCCAAAATCAAAATCTGGGATGAAGTCGCGGGGCGAATTCAATATTTATTAAAAAATGCACTGAAAGTGTCCATATAGTACACACGGTTCACGCTAGGCAAATAACACATTCATCATATGTATTATGCCATCATACTTCTGTGTGCTTCAGTATACAAAACAGTATGTGCTGTTACACTAACCTGGGACCCACTCATAATTCTTGTGATGCCTTCAAGTCATATTGTCTATATATTAATGGTGTATGTAGACCAATTAAAATACACATTTGAAATGATTTGGCGGGCCAAATAAAATGGCTCCCCAAGTTTGACATCCCTGATGTAGAGGAAATGAGTCATTCAACACACAATGCCCTGATTGACTTTGTACGTTATTTGCAAAAGACTGACAAAAGGATATGAATTTACTATGAAAAGGCATTGATGCAAGAAATGTTTTTCGTTTTAAAATGCTATTTATGCAAATAATACCACAAAATCAAAACATGACAGATAAATAGTTGTGTGAAAGGGAGGAGAGTTTGTTGACCAAGTTACGAACTTCCCAATGGATTAACAGCCCTTTTATTTGTGATCTAAGTTACATTATTTTATGATATCAAGCTGCTGATTTATGAATACATTGTGGCATCACTAGTACTCTCAGGAGAGTAAATACAATGTGACGTAATGTTTTGGTATGAAAATAGTTTATTCATCCAAACACTATTGCTGATTTTTTTTGCGAAATATTTCTTGGGTTGATTTCTCCTTCTGTTGCTTAAAAATGATAGAAAGTTCTGCAATATGTAAACACTTCGGTCATAAAACATTACAACAAAAAAGGGCATTATTTTCATATTTAGAGTTGACGTCTGTATTTAAAACCCAGAGGAAAAGAATAAAAACATTTCATCGCTCCAAAAAATCTACACTTTTAAAATACAAACATATTTACAGCATAGACATTTTTTTCTTTTGCTTCTCTTGATAACATACTTGTTTCTTTTGTAACACTTTATTTTACGGTTCACATGCTAGCCACCAATATATGCATAATTACTGTCTGTATCAGTGGTTTATAAACCATGTGTTAAGCAAAATCAAGGGCCTACTAGGTCCTATTATGATTATATCAATAAAAAATGTCTCATTGGCAAGGAATTTATACGACAAGAAATTCGTGAAAACATATCTAACAAATTGCTTACAGCCATATGCCAGCATTTATGGAAATCTTCAAGCTGTTCTCTTAGTTTAGTGAAATTATGTCAGGTCCCAAGCAAGCAATCATCATATACGGTAATCATATGGTACCAACTAGGTTATTTCCAGAAATGATGAAGTATGGCTTCAACACGTCTTAGAAATCACTTATACAGACTGTTTGCACGGCATGTATTAGTAGCAAAGTAACCCCTAAAATGAACTGTTACCATTTCTTCTTTTTTGTTACACTTAATGTTTAGTTTTGTTAAGCTATCTGACCGACATTCGTTCTCAGCTCAGCAGGATATGGGGATTTCATGGAGTCCCAGAGGTGAGGGAAGGCTCTCGAGAGGCTCACATATAGCGCATTCAGGCCGACTGAGAACCGTGCTGGTGCCATTCCTGCACCTACTTGCGAACCAGCCGTTGTGTTCACGCCAAAGATTTTAGCGTTCGCAAAACCACAAAATAGTTCTTTTTTTCTCTCCGCGAACCGTGACGACAACGTGGCCGCCAGCAGGTCATCCCGGTAACACAGTCACGTGCTGAAAAAGTTCAGAGCCCGGTATGAACACGGGTGGTTCGCAGATAAGCACTTTAGTGCCGAACGCTCCGTTCTGGTCGGCCTGAAAACGCTATTATTGTTCTGCACACTGTCCACATAGTCCACATTGACCGCGACAGTCCGCCTCACACAGCTTGAAGCAGTGAGACATGGCTCTACGACTCTGAGGCCTCCGCAGCCTCTGTGGTGTCGCTTAATGTTGGTGGTGACTGCTGGTCCGCTGTGGGTTTTGAACCCTCCGCCTCCTCAGTACTACTCCTCCTCTCCCCCCCAGAGCTCTCCTGCGTGCTCTCCTGTGATGGGGGAGGCTCCTGCTTGGCAGGCGATGGCTCTGTGGTGACAGCGGCAGGCTCTTTTGAGAGAGGAGGAGGAGGCGGTACTTCTGTGGCGTCGCCGCTGCTGTTAGTGTTCGAAGTTTTTTGGGCGCTGCTGCCTTGCTCATTGCTCTTGTCCTTTTCTTTGTCTTTGTCCTTATCCCCTCTGTCCCGGTCCCCTCTGTCCCTGTCCCGTTCTCGGTCCCGGTCCCGGTCCCCACCCCTGTCTCGGTCCCCTCCCCTGAGCCAGTCGTCGCGGTCCCATCGGGAGCTGCGCTCTCGGTCGCGGCCACGTCTGCCTGGTCGACCGTGCTCCTCTGAGGACGAGGAGGTGGCACCACTGCTGTTAGAGTTCTTGTTGGTGTCACCTCCCCTCTCGCCACCACCCCGGTCACCTGCCTCAGGACTCCGCCTCCAGTCTCTGCGATCTCGTTCCCGCTCCCGATCTCTGTCCCGATCCCGCTCTGCCCTGTCTCCTCTCTCCCTGTCCCCTCTGTCCCTCTCTCCTCTGTCTCTGTCCCCCCTCTCCCTGTCTCCTCTGTCTCTGTCTCTGTCCCCTCTCTCCCTGTCTCCTCTGTCCCCTCTCTCCCTGTCTCTGTCTCGATCTCTGTCCCTGTCACGATCTCGCTCTCTGTCTCTGTCCCTTTCTCGGTCCCTTTCCCAGCCACCACCTCCTCGATCTCGCTGCTGTGGTGGTTCATCATCGTGCCAGTTCCCAAACCTCTCCCTCTCCCTCCCCTCTGAGCGGTCTCGATCTCCCCGTCCTTCGCCACCAAACGGCCGCCTCCCAGGTCCTGGTCCTCCAGGCCCTGGTCCTCCTGGTCCCCCGAACCAGTCGGGCTCCTGATCTCGACCGATAAAGTTGGGGTTCCGCTCCTCTCTTCTGAAGGGCCTCATGTCCCTGCCATCTGGCCCTTCTGGCCCAGGGCCCCTAGGCCCCGGCGGCCGCATGAAGGGTGGCCCGGGTGGTCTGGGGTGTCCGGGGGGCCCGGGAAGACCAGGAGGGGGGCCCCCGGGTCCAGGCGGTCCCAGAGGAGGCCCCCCTGGAGCGCCCGGGGGTGGGGGGAAAGGCCCCTTCATGGGGTGAGGAGGGCCCGGGGGCATGCCAAAACCCCCCGGGTGAGGCTCGCGGTGCATCATCTGCGGTGGCCCCCCTCGGGGCATCATCTGGGGGGGCATGGGGGGCATGTTGGGGTGCGGAGGGGGCATGGGGAAGCGCTGCAGGTGTGGAGGGGGCATCACGGGCGGCCGCTGCAGGGGCATCATGCCAGGTCTTGCACCCAAGAGGCCACCTGGCGGAGGGGCACCCTGGTTACCTAGAACGGATAGATTGATATTTTGAATAGCTAAATAAGTCATATTGTTGATATTAAATAGTTAATAACTGATATTAGTGATATTAAATAATGCATGTTATTGATAATATTGTTTTTAACACTTGAAAATAAATTGCTTGATGTAAGCAAAGAAAATCTGTAGTATAACAAGTCATCGTCATCATCATCATCATCATCATCATCATCATCATCATCATCCAAACTAATGTGCAATGTGCTACTCTTGCTCGTCACATCAAGCAATTTATTTTCAAGCGTTATACTGCATGTTGTTCCATGCTTGATATCAATACAAGCTGTTGTTCCATTTTTGGACCAGCAGACGACAGCAAAAGTACTATGATAAGATATCACGTGACTATGTGAATATTATTACGATAATAACTGAAATATGATGTGTATGTGTACGATTGTTTTATGATGTGTATGATGTTACTGGGATAATTACTTTGCCTGATCCACACTATATGTCCACAGACAGTGGAAAGGAAATAAGAAAAATAATATTATAATAAAAAAATAAGAAGACAAAGAAGATTTTGACTGGAAATTAGAACAGGGAGAGTGATATAGGGTCCGAATTTGCCAGTTTGTGGCATGGTGTGTTAGTAGTGTACACCACAGCAACCCCTACTACCACTAACAGAATTAAAAATATTACTATAAATGTAATCCCGTACATATCCAATATATAACATGACAAGAAAACCTGGAGGCAGAAGCATTTTGAGGCTGAGGACAAGGCGGTCGACTACTATGTACCCACATAAAACTTACATTTTTCTTTTGCTTCAGACACTTAAGTTTTTTCGACGGTATAGCTTCCGTCTTCATCAGAGGGTCGGAAGCTATACCGTTGAAACGTGAAGTAAAAGATAAAACATTTACATGTCTGAAGTAAAAGATAAAGTTTTACTATAACAGCTAGACATAATGAACGCCATACGTATACGTACCCATCTGCTGATTAGGGTTGTATCCATCAGAGCCCTCACTGTTCCTCAGGTCACCTGACTGCTCCTCTGGACCACCGCCTGGCAATTCAAGAGCACAAACAAACAATGCATCACAACAGAGGGGTAGACAGAAAACAAGTGACCAGGCATCAATCATCAAAGAGGCTTCTGTGTCTCTGAACTGTGTGGTGCCGTGGATGGATTTGACCAGACATTCATTCAGTCTGTATAACCTCTAGTTTAGGGGGCTTTAGGGCGTTCATGTGTTTCCACTTTCCCTTTTCTTCCATGTACAATTTGAGTACACAAGCAAAGGCAAACGGGCTGTAGCCAGGGTTGTACTGCAAGCCATAAACTATTTGCTACATTTGTGCAGTTTTGTGCTTACCTGGGGGCATGCCGGGCCCTGGCATGTGTGGCGGGGGACCAGAGGGACCCATGGGTGGTACAGCACCGGCTGGGAGAAAACCTGACAAAAAATAATAGCAGCGCTTACATTTTTTATGCAGTTAGTCACAATAACCAAAGCAATGGACCCCGGTTGTAACAAATTCCATGGCTCTGGTAAGAGCGTTTACATTTGCTATGCAGTTCATCACAATAACAACACACTCAGATTTTTCTTCTTTCTTTTTCTTTTCTTCTTATTCATTCATTGCAGGGTCAGACAGACGTTTTGACAGCAAGAGCCTTCATCAGTGTAACAAGGTCAAATAATGAAGGTGTGCGGTTAGTGCGTGGTCCATACCTGGTGGCATGTGCATGGGGTTGAAGCCAGGCCTCATGAAGGGGGGAGGGGGCACTCCTGGGGGGAAGTTGGGAGGGGGCATGCCCACTGGCCCAGGGAAACCCGGCGGCGGGCCCTGTGCTGAGCCCATCACTCCCATTGGCTGACCTGGAGGTACCTGAGGAAAGTGCATACTAAGAAGTGAACTCCAAAGGCCCGTGACCGTTTCTCAAAGGATTTCACGTCATCGCAAGTTTTGTTTCAAAGGGAAGTGTGCTTCAGAACTCTACCAAGTCGCACAAACTTAAACACAACAACATAAACCCACATGAACAAGAGGTTGTGTCTTGAAGCTCTTTCAAATCCCTCTACATGCTACAATCCTACCATCCCAGCAAATAGGAAGTGGTATAGGATGCATTTCACCACGATCCATCAGCCGGTCTTGGAAGCATCAATTCAAAAGCCCTAGAGATCTGCACTACACCATCCCTGAGATTGAATTACATTTACTGATGTTAGGGGCTTTTCCAAGGGGCCATGACATTTTCTACCACTGTAAATATAGAATATACTCAGAAATCAAAGTAAGATTTTGGACAGTCCAGTCATTTTTTGTGCCAAGTTTCAAGTGGCAGATCTAAAGGGGAAAGGGGAAGTGTGTGGGTGGAAATGTAAGAATTGTGGCAGGGCTGGGGTTTCATGATGGTAATGATGTCAATGATGTTATTTTCGGCTCAGACATTGTAATGATGTGTTTTTTGTTCAGTGTGTTCAGTGTCCAATTTTGTGGATATATGTGGATTGGATGCATGGATGTGTTGGTTCACGTATTAACTAGTTGAACAACCTCAGAGAAAGGAGGATGTAAAGACATCATATTACCACCGGGTAGCAGTGTAGGGTTGCTGCATTGGAGGGAACCATGCTCATGACACCAGAACAAGTGTTAACAGGCAAATCATGAAGCCATGTAAATGAAGACTACCACTGAGAACCCGGTTTACCTCTTATTAGAGAACACATGACATTACAGACTTCAGGTGGTACAAGCACAGGTAAAGCCCATCAATTAGTTATAAATTGGTAATTAATGTCCTGCAATGAATACGTTTCTAAGATAATCCACACACACACAAAAAAAACATCAGTACAACAGTAAATAAGTACAACAGTGGTTTTAGATGTGTTTGCACCACCTATATGTGCTACTGCTAAAAGACCATTGACCCTCATAGAAATTACAACAAAGATGACAAGTATTCCAGTTTCCTAGGCCCACCGTATGCTTGCTGCGAGCTGTAAATTATGGCGCGTCACCGCAAGCAATAGACTGCACATACTTGCTTTAAAAGCAGTTGGCGAAGACACAAAATACTGGCGGTATCATCCAGGGGGGAGAGAGCATGCAGCATTGTGATGCGGAAATCAGGAACACAGACGGCAAGGAAAAAAAAAAAGAGGGGCTCCCTGGGTAAGGACACAATACTGCTAAGTATGATCGCAAATGTTTGTAATTTCGGACAAACTCAATGAGACGCTCTTAAAAGTAGCTGCCATTGTCGTTTTCATCAGAAGCAAACGTGTGGAACTGTGCAGTCTCTCACTATCGCCCCCCGCGACTTTGAAGATATCACACCTGACGCACGCATTTGGCTGCTGTGTCCAACGCGCGCAAAATTGACATTAAATACGCATGTTAACGCGTTCATGAACGAATAGTGCATGCGCACGCGTATCCTACAGCAAGCATGCCGAGAGGCTTAGAACTTAATTCTTCAGTTAATACGATCTGGATGAATGACCGTCTTCAAAAACAAAAATGCTTTATATTAAGTTTGATCCAAATCATCTACCTGTCCAGGTGGGCCTCCTGGCTTGTCCTCCCCTGGGTTGGCTTCCACTCGGCCGTTCTGGGACACCTCATCTGTCCCATCCTGCAGCTCATGCTGCTTAGCACCTGGCCAGTCTGACAGGACAGACAAGACAAAGCAGGGATGGTGTTACAGAGTGGTAGAGTACAGTAGAGAAGAGATACTTTATTTTATATATACATGATTCCCCAACGTTCAGCATTTTAAAAAGGGAAGCTGGGAGGAGAAATAAGTGGCAAATTCCATACTACTAACCTGTAATGTATTTGGATTCTAGTGCACTGATAATATCCAAACTAGCTATTTACAGCAAGAGACGGACTGAAACACGACTTTGCTGGTTTATTCCATTTGCAAACTGACAAGAATTACACATCCTGTTATTCTGATACAGGAATATCAACGTGCCACCAGATGGCGCCATTACATGGTAACATGAATAACAGAGACACATAGATAACAATATCGATATGCAATAGAACCACAGCATCAACATGTGGACACAGGGTAGAACACACAATGCCAAGCAGACACAAGAACAAGTCTTTATGCCGGGCAACTTACAGCTCACAGTGAAGGAAAATCTCAACTGTCCCCATTTGCAGTGCTGGTTTACCTGGCGATAAGGAGTCGGTGTCCAGCATGCCCCCCTCTTTACAGTCCTCCAGATCCTCTGGCCTCATCTTGCTCCAGGGGATATAGGTGACCCCCTGCTCCACGTCCCAGAACTGCTTGTGCTCCGCTTTGATGCCCTTGTTCAGTGCCCATGCAATCTGAAGCAAAACAAAAACACAAGGTTAGGGGATACCCATCACTTATCATGGTGTTTTTCCATATGCCTTAAAATCACATATGCTTTCAGGATTGCTTGTATTATAAGGTGAGCTATTGAGGCTAATGGTTAGGGCAGTGGTTCTTAACCTTTTTTTTAATGCACCCCCTTAACTGTGCCCAAGAGAAGTTGCGCAGCCCCAACCCAAATTTCTACATGTGTATATGCACTAAAACATTGCTTGCTTCAATTTGGCCTAATTATATTGTTCGCTAGTAGAATTTTTGGTCACAACCTCAACATAAACAAAATTCGGCGCACCCCTTGAAATCTCTGCCGCACCCCCAGGTTAAGAACCACTTGGTTAGGGCATTGGTCTTTCATGGTCGAAAGATAGCAGGTTTGAATCCGATATCAGGAGGAAGAATCTTGTTAAGAGTGAGCAAGGCACCTGAGTCCACATTGCTTCAGGGACTGGAGCCAAAACCCTGTACCCAAATAGCTTTGAATGTGTCTCTTAAAGTTGCACTGTGAAAGACTGTGGCCAGAATAGGTATTGCAACTATGCTTCTCATTGAAGGTGTGTTGCCTAGTGCCAAATTTGATCTTTTCACGAATATTTACAAAGTAATAAACTAGTACTAGTATGTCCAAAGTACAGTAAGTTTGCAGCTAAAATGTCTATTCTGGAAATTCAAAATAGCAGACCATGTATGATAAGTGCAATTTTCCCAGTCATATTGAATACATAGAATTTGATGGTGGTGGTAAGTATTTTTTTAATAGGTAACATTTGTGAATGGGCAGCATGGATTCTGGAACTCAACTACTAAAAATATTACACCTTTAACTGTAATGAAATGTAAGAGTAATATGTGCTTGGTCATTCACCTTGATGGCTTTCTGGTTGACTTTGAAGGTGCCCCTGCTGAGTTTCTGCAGGGCTCTATAGGCATCTTGCCGATGGACCATGACGATGTAGGCACAGCCACGAGGCGGAATCATCTGCTCGACACAACATAACACCTCATTTCATTCCCACACACTACTCACACAGTTCTTACCATTTTGCAGAGTTAACCACATGAATAGGTAACACTTTGAAATAAGGGTCATTTCACGTGAAATCAGACACTTAGGGACCCGCCCGTCACGCATTTCAATCATACTTGCTGTGCCTGTTTAGTAGCAAGGTAGCACCCCAGAACTGCATTTGTGGGAATCTGACACCAATATTAAGGGAGAAACAGACTAGCAAAGGTTTACATATGAGGGTAGGACACTATGCATTCAGCCTTGATTATATCAGTCAGTGTAAGTCACAAAAAGCTCTTTTTTGGCTCTACAAATTACACACACAGCATGGAATACAACAACCTTCAGAATATGAATTATGATACATTGAAAAATTAAAAATTGAATATAAAAAAAGTATATTTTAAAATGGCCTGTTTCTTGTCTGAACATAGCCTGTAAGATCATAAACAACACCTGATAATGGGGTGTTTGGTTCTTTATTCATTTCAGAGATAATGGGACTCAAAAATACGGCATCACACAAATTACATTAATCAAGGCTGAATGCATAGTGCCCTGCCCTCATAGGTAAACATTTGCTTGTCTGTTTCTCCCTTAATATTGCTGTCAGATTCACACAAATGCAGTTCTGGGGTGCTACCTTGCTACTAAACAGGCACATCTTTATTTGATACTTGTGCTTACATTTATGGAGTCTATCTGTCCAAACTCCTCCAGCAGAGACGCTACGTCCTGCTGTTGGGTCCTCTTGTCAAGCTGTCCCACCCACAGCGTAGTGCTGCACACTGTCCCCGGCAGAACGACATGGGTGAAACAAAAGCAGGAAGTCAGTAAGCCATTACTGTAAATGTAACCCAGAATGATTTAATTGCCACCATATGATGTTCTATTCATGTAGAACGCATTGCATTTTCATTTTGAAATTGGAAGTTCACAAAGTCATTACAAGCTTTATGTCTTAGGATGGGAATAGGCTGATTTGGTTAAATGGCGCCCTCTTTTGGCAAATACGATTATAACAATAACTGATTTTCCCAGTTGTGTTCGATCTCTAAACCATTTTAGTGGTAAGTTCTTTTAAATATGAAGTTCCATGGACGCAATTGTAGGTGTGGATGGATGGTGGGGGGCATGTCCATACCACTGTTGAGGTAAACCCAGCTTGTCCCCACCACTTTCTCATAAATATAATGTAAAAATGACCTAGACAATGACCCATATTAATGTACTCTCCACTTTCCAAGCCAAAGCTCCACCTTTGGCAAGCTCTATTACATATGAAGGACGCCACTAGCATATTTCACATTAATGACAGCACTGTTGCCATGCACAGTTCCTTCTCACACCAACGAAGCCGAGGTTAAAAATAGTATCCCATTTTACGTTCCCTAAAGTGGGTCTCACCAGCCAGCTAATTCAATTCCCTGTGCTGAGGATCACTGCACAGCTCATCAAGATATATTTATCGGCCTGAAATTAAACTGCAGACCTCTAATAAAAACTGATCCGACGACCTTACCGCTCAGGGTGTGGTTTTTGAGGGGAGGGAGCCCTTTGCTCCGCCTCTCCCGCACGCGGTCCCTGTCCTTCCTCTCCTCGTCTCTCGAGTGGTGCCGGCGCTCCCGGGAGGAGGAGCGCGACCGCCGGTGCCGCGTCCGCCTGGAGCGCGAGTTGGAGCGGGAACGTCTCCTCTTTGGCGATCTGATCCCAGACAAAACATACAAAAACCTTCACTAAATCTTGTATAAACCATAAAACAAAACAAAAAACCTGTACACACGTTGACACTATTGCACTTTAAACACACGCACACGCACACGCACGCAGTACAGGTACAAGTACTCTTAATTTCACAGCATATTTTATATTTGTAGTTCTATGCATGTGGCAAAAAACTGGTTCAATCCTTCCTAAAGCCCAAATACTTCAGGACAGCCTCATGATGAAAGACTTTGACTTCAGGGTACACAGTTCAATTCGTATACCAGTAGGGAAAGAGCAAAAGACATGGACTGAAGCAGCGCTCTCCTGCACCCTCATCCACAGCTGAAAAAGTCATAAGCAAAACCATCTCCATAAACTCACATTATATTAGCTGCAATAAATGTAAATGTAATGACCCGAGGTCATTCATATCATCCATGTCATGCACTCCCCTCACGATTCCAGAAGTACCATGGGGCACATAGAAGTGGTAGGATCCAATCCAGGCCAACTATTGAAAGTGAAACCATGGGCCGTGGTTCAAATGGCTAGGGTACTGATTGTGGCGCCAGAGACCCGGGTTCGATTCCGGCCCGGTCGCTTCCCCTGCCTCTCTCCCATTGCTTTCCTGTCTCCCCCATGCATGTAGAACAACATTGTGTGAAGTTAACCAAGACATCAGGGAAGCTCAGAAAAGCCTTACTCACTGAGCTGGAAAACACCATTTTAGTGAACTGGAAAGATCAAATCGTTTAGCAGAGACAGACAGCAAGCATCCCCTGGAGACAATAATCACAGGAGCTGGAGCTGGTCATCACAGGACCACTCAGGTCCAACTAGGTCAGAAAACACCTGCGGTCATATTTATATGTTTGTTCTTAGTTACACAATGAGAAAGCAATGTTGATATAACATGAAAGCTTTCGTAGTTCTCATTGGTGATTAAAAAAAAAATCTCCCCCTTAAACAAAAGAGTTTTTGTCACTGTTTGGGGCACTGTTTACATTTTGTTTATTCATTTTTTTCATACCAATGAGATGAATCCAACAGCAACTGAAATAGCTTTCCTCATTTAAACCACAGACTGCCACTGATGTTGTTCTGATTAATTTGATTGTTTTAACAGTAGCCGTTGTCTCACCTGGAGCCTGAGCGTGAGTGAGACCTCCTGTTGTCCGGCCACTGTCTTCGGTCCTTCACTGAAGGAGAGTCCATGCCCACGGGTCCATCCTGCTAACGCACATACATCATTTATGATCATCATTAATGGTTCACAAAATACTTCAAATAATCATGAATATTTTGATTAGCAAAATAATGCCATAACATGATAATAAATACCATATCTGAGGTCACAAAAGCAGACACAATGGTAAACACTTCAGTGAAGATAAACACACGAACGTGCACAACAACATTTGCGCTACCCCACCATCTTGCACAACCTTCTCTCATCACACCACTTGAATTTCAATTACACGCAAACTGAAAATAGCTCTTATCTGCATGTAAACAAGTGTTTGTAAAACAACACACACAGTGGGGAGACACGTTTGCAGTGAGCAGGGGGGGGAAGGGTGGGGTAGGGGTAGGGGAGAGGTCAGCTGTCCTGAGCCCAGGGAGAGAATTGGGTCGCCAATACATTGTATTGGGGATCCAATTTTCTCTCAAATGACTGTCTACAGCTCCACCAAAGCTGTCAGTGGTCCTTGTAGTGAGTAGTGACACGCTGGGTGGTGAGACTGACCTGTTGATGCTGGGCCATGTGCTGAGGGAAGGCGGCGTTGTTATTCTGGGGAGGGGGGTATCCCCCTGGGAAGCCCGGGGGCATGACTCCCTGCTGAGGGTGTGCCATCCCTGGCTGCTGCTGCTGCCCCATGGGGGCCATCATTCCTGGATAGGGCTGGGGAGGCATCATGCCAAAGCCCTGGAGCTGCCCATTGGGAGGTAGAGGAACCTGACAAGAGGACGGCAAAGACTGCTTTAGGGCAATTTATCTATTTATTTGATTTCCCCACCAGGTTACAATTTCCATAAAATTACATTATATTTAGTAGACGCGACTTGCCCAAGTCACATACAATCGAGAACATCATCCATTGCATACAACACGTGCAAATACAAAGTGCTTTTTTTTTTAGATGGGACAGTGTGAGAGCTGACTGGAAGCGAATGGTAAAGGGAGACCGTATAGGGTTTGGAAATGACCCAGTCCGGATTCGAACCTGGGTCCCATGGACATGTAGCCTGTATGTGATGAGGTGTGTTAGCTCTCTGCGCCACAGCACCCCCCACGCAATTTAAATTTTAACTATAAAACACTCCCTGGAATACAAAGTGATTTGTCTTTTGCTGAGCTCGAGCATCATTAGGGTATTGATCCCATTATGTATGCGGAGGCCAGGTTAATGCATACCACCTTGTCTCTTCTGCCGCACAAGACATGGGATGCATTAAGAGAGAGAATCAATGATTGGAATTTTAATGGACCTTTAGTAGCAGCGAAGATGCACACAACGTATTAAAGACCAAATAAACATTCTTGCCGGAACGCAGCGTCTCTCTTGTTATTGGGACGACATAGACAGACGATATGGCATTACAATTCTTTTTGAGTGTGTAGTAGTAGTGTACGGGTTATGAACACCACCCGTTTTATGAATGAGTTGATGAGCATCTTATGAATACACAGTATATATGGAAAGCGTTACCAAACATCCATTAGTACATGCTTATTGTAACAAGGGGAAGTGGTCTAATGGTTGGGAGTAGGGATGGCGAAAATTAAAAAAAAACTCTTAACCGGCTACTGAGATTCATTAACCGGTGGTTAACCGATAATCTTAAATTATATTATTAAATATAACATTCACGTGCCTGATATACACAACACTGTTTTTTTTTCTTCACATAAGCCTTTTTTTTTTGCTGCGCAGACAGGACCTGCCATGTCCAGCCACTGTTGCCAGATGGAAAATACTGAATTGTCGTTTATTTGGGGCTTTTTGGGAGGAAATTATTATTATAATTATTATTATTACAACCGGTTAACCAGTGGCAGAAAATGTTAACCGGTTATCGTTTATCAGGTCGACTATCGGTTAAAGGGTTACCGGTTAACATCCCTAGTTGGGAGTAGGGCTCATGGGGTTGCAGGTATCGAAACCATTCCACCCAAAGCACCCAACTCCACATTGCTCCAAAGTAGCTTTGCAGTAAAGCATCAACTAAGTGCAATGCCATATAATCTTTCTGATCTTAATAACTCTAACAAATAACTTTCACGGTTTTCAGCCGTCTGCTCCTGTGGTCACCTGCTGTGTGGGGTTGTGTGGCTTGCCCATCATGGCTTGTTGGAAGTGCTCCATGCCGGGCATCTGGGAGGGGTGCTGCTGGGGGAAGCCTGGCCGGAGCTGCTGCTGCTGCTGCTGCTGCTGCTGGGGCTGAGCCTGACCCATGCTGTCCATGTGACCGCTGTAGACACAACACAGTGAATCATCAATGTTTTTGGGGGGGTTTATTGTTTTGCTTTTATAAATATTAGGGCCGTCACGATTCAGCATATGAATCGCAATTACATTTGCGAAAGGGCCACAGATTTTGTGTCCCAAGGGGCCATGTTCATTCCGCATAATTCTGGGAGATCAAAGCTGGATAGATGCGTAGGTAAAGGACTTACAAGACCGGCTGTGTCGAGGGCGTCTCGTCCTTCTTTGTCTCGTCTGCACCTTCAGGCTCGTCATCGTAGTCGAAGCGATCTAGGAGTGTCTGCCAAAGCAAGACAAAGAATGTCAAATGAGTTTTAAGTAAATACAGTAGTAACACTGCTAAAGAATACTTTTGTGTAGAGAAGATGAGAGATAGCTTTGCACTGTTTCACAGAAAGTTTAATAAAGCGATACCACACCCATTTATTGGAAATAAGCTGATTTCCCACCTTCCCTTCAGTATTAATGCTTTCTGCTGTACTTAAAGCCATTCTCTGAGTCTGGCAACACACATTATACCTCCAAACTATCATATATTATTGAATAGATTGAGATTCAATGATATTTTTTTTCCAGAAATGGAGTGGTATCGCTTTAAGGAGTGCTGGCACGCTTAACAAACAACATCTTTGAGGCAGAAGGCACAGCTGCTGCGGAACTATGTAGAGCTATGGTAAAACATGTAGCAGACGTCGTTGTTGTGCCTTACTGGGTCAAACGTGGCCTTTTTCTCAACAGACTCGGCCATGGTCGGTGGGTGGGGGGGCATGACGGCAGCAGCGGGAGAAATGATGGGGGCGGCAGGAAGAGGGACGGCGGGGGGAAGCGTGTGGGGGTGCATGTGGAGCTGGGCTGGGGGTAGCACCTGCACTGGAACGGGGACGCTGTTGCTGAGCGCTGGGGACTGAGGCTTGCCGGGTTGCTGGAAGGTCTGAAGCATCTGCTGGAGCTAAAAGGGCACGTGAGGGAGACATGGAGGTTTAGGTTACAATCTGTCATCTCATACTTACATAAAAGACATGATGGGCCTGGATGGACAAAAACACATTTAATGAATTTCCTAAGCTAAATGATACATCATACAAAATTGTAGTTTGCATCATTTTCTTGTGTTAGATATTGCATACCTGCTAAAAAGACGGATCTCAACACAAGCTAATGAAATGAACATGTGATAATATGAAAGAGTTTATCAAAATTGCATGTTAACAGGTGTGGCCAATTAAGGGAGGCATGGAACACTGAAGAGTAACTGCCAGTTTTTTTTATTTTAGCTCTAGAACTCTGCTATAGAACACTGCACAGCAATACTCATGAACGGTGTGACGTTTTCCATGTGCATTATGCCCTTTTGTGGGGGAAAACAGCTTGAGACAAATCAATTGGTGGTGCTGGGGTTTAGTAAAGGAAAGATAAGGACCTGTAGACTAGCGCTGTTCACGCGCAACATGCTGAAAACACGTTGTGTTGCCGGCTGTTCAAATAATATAGCCGAAAAGCCGTGGCTGAAGCATGGACTGTGTTCATTTAGGCAAGCCAATGTAGCATGTCCAATGAGACATTCGGTTTGTTTTCACTCATAAAGGGGCATAACGCACAAGTACCCGGATGGCCGTTCATGCCTATCGCTGCTTGCTGTGTGCTAGGCCTAGTGGGTCAACCAGAACAGGTGTTGCCAATTAAGGGTTTCATTCTCAACTGAAAAATGTTGGCCTAGTGGCAATGGTGTTAGTTTGAAGGTCAGATGGTTGCAAGTTTGAATTCCATTTTGAACCAGACTGCATTTCAGATTTTATTACATACAGTGTTCATTAGCTAAGTTAGAATATTATTTTTAGTAAAACTGTTGAGCTCTGGCCCAAAATGCAAGCTCGCATTCAGCATTTTCTGTGAGAATGCAGTCTAGTTCATACATTACAACTTGGTCATTGCCATTCTGGTAACAGCAAATTCATAACAGGGGCCATGTCTTACTGGACTAATATCATGTAAATGGTGAGGGGACCATTGGAGCTGGTTGAGGAAGACCCAGGATTTGGTGCCATTGGAGGTGAGGTGACTCACCTGCTGTCCTTGGCTGGATTGGAAGAGCTGTGCTACGGCCGCAAAGGCGTCTGAGTTCTGGATCTGAGGCACGGCGGCGGCGATGGAGTTAGAGGTGACGTTGGCGTTAGCGGTGTGAGGCTCCGAGACGGTCGCTGGGTCTGGCACTGGGGTGGGGGGAGAGGCTGTGGAGGACAGGTTGCAGAATAACACAGGGGGGAGAGGTTAACCTTGTGTGTGGTCACATGGGTCAATGACGGTTTAGTAGTAGTTTTTGTGTATAATATAAAAAGACTATTCATTGAGGTATGGAAAAAAAAAACATAAAATGGTTTAACACTCTCATAAGTAGAAACATGTGCAATTCTACCATTTGTCACCTTTTCCCCAACTAACCCTTGTGCCGCATTTCATCTAATGCCCCCCCAAACACACACAATTGTCTGTACCATGATGGCTCTCATTGCAATTCAACACAGATGCACGCACGCACGCACGCACACACGCACGCACGCACGCACACACACGCACATGTACACAGCGCTTTCTGATGGGAGCTCAGGCAACTATCGGTGCTCAGAGCACTTATCACTAATCAGCACTAATCATGGTCTCACCTCCGTCAGGCCCTGCTGGGTCCATATCCGCCACCGCTGCCGAGCCTCCACCCCTCGTGGCCATGTCCAGCAGAGGCTGGATGACCTCGATCTTGAACACGCCATTCTTCTGCCACAGGTTCAGCACCCTCACAATCTTACTCTGGGGAGGAACGTAGAAAAGAGGAGTTTAATCAAAACAGTACAACAATATCTCAGATAGGTCAAGTCAAGTCAAGTAGGTTTTATTGTCAATTTCTTTACATGCACTGGTCATACAAAGAATTTGAAATTACATTTCTTGCTTTCCCATACAGACATAGACTAATCTAGGTAAGGACATAGACAGTATAGACATAGACAGTACTTATACATGGACTTAAGACAGTATGGACATAGACAGTGCTCATACAGACATTTAAAGTGCAAGACTGGACAACAGAAGACTTGTAGAGGACATACATTAAGAGGTATTTGTTGTGCTTTTGTGCTTTTCCTAAAAAAAGTCCTTTATAGCGTTCTGACATGGTAATAGTAGCATTTTGAAGAAAAATAAATATTAAAGAGGTCTGTCAAGTACACCAGCAGCAGTGTGTGTGTGTGTGTATGTGTGTGTATGTGTTTAGTGCAGGTAGAAGGTGCGGTGTGCGTCTTGTGTGTGTGTTCGTGTGTCTGTGTGTGTGTGTGTGTGTGTGTGTGTCAGTGTGTGTATGTTTGGGTTTAGTGCAGAAAGTGCAGTGTGCTTGTGTGTGTGTGTGTGTGTGTGTGTGTGTGTGTGTGCGTGTGTGTGTGCGTGTGTGTGTGTGTGTGTGTGTGTGTGTGTGTGTGTTTTGAGTTAGTGCAGGTTGAAAGTTCAGTCACAAGTATAGTAGTGCAGGTGGAATGTTCAGTCGCAGATATGGTGGTGGGGGATGGAGGGGGGTGGGGGTTGTCAGTGGCCTTGCTGGCTAGAGGCTGACAGTGGAGGGAGAGTGGGTTGAGTGTTCAGCATCTTGATCGCTTGGTGCATTGTGCTGCTCGCCAGCCTGGTGGTACGGGAACGGAGGCGCCTGTACCTCTTTCCAGAGGGCAGGAGGCTGAACAGTTTGTGTGCAGGTGTTCTACGACTCGGATCGATGGAAGGAAATCTTATGTCACTTCGATGGTCAGAACTCAAAATCAACAGGATATAGTAGAAGAATGTATTCATTGGAACTATTAGGGTATCTCAAATGCCTGGTGTGATGTGTGTGTGTGTGTATTCATTGGAACTATTAGGGTATCTCAAATGCCTGGTGTGTACAAGTCTCTACAAGTGTGTGTGTGTGTGTGTGTGTGTGTGTGTGTGTGTGTGTGTGTGTGTGTGTGTGTGTGTGTGTGTGTGTGTGTGTACTCTACTTAATCCTGTGCTAAAAAAACCCCACACTAACCCTACTTTGCATCTGCATTTACTGTTTTGTATATTTCCTGTGCACTTGTGTCTGCAATGTATCTGTATCTGTGATGTATGTTACAGCATGTCCTCAATTGTAAGTTTTTTTGCAAAAAACGTCTGCCAAATGTAATGTAACGTAATATCACCGCTCGTGCTTCAAAGTCGAGGTGAGCTATATGTGGCGCAAAGTGAGAAACAAAAGGCGCATTCAGGCCATGCCGGTGCCCGTCCCCTACGCAATACTTAGGGTTCGGGAACCGTAAAGTTTGTTCAGGATGCAAACCAAGAAATATTTGAACGTGCCCGTGGACATCAGCAGGTTCATCCGGGTAACAAATGGCCACAACAGAAAAGTTCACAGCCAGGTCTGAATGTGGGAGGTTCGCAGGGTAGCACTTCAGTTCCAAACCTCTCTAGTGTGGGAACAGGCACAGACACTGTTCTGGTCAGCCTGAAAACCGTAAGAGAGCTCTTACCTTGTCTTCAGACGGACACAAGCAGAGATTCTCGAAGGTGCCGGTGATGTTTTTGGTGAACCTGGGCCCGAACACGTCCTTGTCTGCTCCAAACTGGTGTCGTGACTGTCTCACAATGGAGTCGACCACATACAGCCCTGGAACTTTGTACTCAGGTTTACACTACACGGGACACAGAATGACAAGGGCACGTGACAGGAAAACGTCACCATCTCATCACAGCTCTAAATCCAATGTTTCACATCATGACAAATACTGCATGCTTATGCAACAGAACCAATATGACTTACCTTTTTGATGAACTTTTCAACAATCTGAACAACGTGTTTATACAACTGCCAAAATAAAAGGAGGAAAGGAAGACGTGTTAACTGGACGAAAGGACACAATGAAAGACTGCAGCCAGTGGTGATGGATGGATGGACAGAGAGACAGACAGGTGGATAATAGCAATCAGAGATGGCAACGTAACCCTCTGGCATGAGTTTGAATGGATTACACTGCACTCATGCTTAAGAGGTGCAAAACATAAACAAAAACGGTGAAAATTTAAAGAAAAATGTTTGCACACTTCAATATTTTTTGTTCTTTTAACTACCAAGCTTTCGGTCAAAGACCTTCCTAAGGGAACAAACAAAAGTGGAGCACCTGACACGGTGACACCTGAAAAAGGTACATTAACTCGAGAACTAAAGGACATTTACGGAGAGATGAACTAGGTGCACCTACTCAAAGAGTATAGCTTGCTGACTTTGACTTTACCTTTATGGCTTTGATGGCAGACTTGGTGATGGAGATCATTTTCGCCCGGGAGATGGGGGGCTTTGAATCCATCAAGGAGAACAACTGTGTTTCATGAATACAAACAGGAGAGTAGGGAGGTTATAATCAAACTGATGAGGTGAGTGTGAGAAGAGGAGTGTAGAGAAGAGTAACTTTATGTGAGCTGCTTCAAAGACACACCTGGCAGCACGCAATGGTATCAATTCAATAAGCACATAGCGGACGTCTGCATCCAATGTTGACATTACATATCACATGACATGACATGTCCAGACAGCAGTTTGTCAAAATGGTAAAGGCCCCAAAAATAAACAATCATGCCACTCTTCAATACACTCTCCTCCATTCAAGCCTGGTATTTGTAACATTGGTAGCACTAACAGGGCACAAACTGCTAGTCCATCCTAGTTATTCAACCAGTTTATGGCAACAAACACTAGGGTGAAAGTCGAACCATCTCACTGGAAGACGCGCCCAAACTGTTACTGATAGGCCCGTACAAATAGAACTAACTTTCTTTTTGATTAAGAAACCAGAAGCCCCTTCATCATTCTGTCGGGGTTTCAAACACCGTACCATCACAACAAATACATCCACTCACGTTGGCTACTGCCAGAGGTATTGTCACAGTCTTGTGCACAACATCACTGTTGATTGATCAAAGTGTAACGCTGTCAGGTGGGAGGACCACCACATTATTTGGCCCTCATACGACATTAGTTCTAATAGAAACAGCAGCTAACTACTCCTAACATTGATGTATTAGAGTATTTCAAAAGCTTGCTCAGCTTTCAGACAGCTAATTAGCAAACTCCAATGATACAGGTCGGTGGCAAACCCAAAGCATTCTTCAGAAGTTCTAGGTGCAATCTTGCTAACGTGCAACGGCTATATGTTTTATCAGCCAGAACCATATTTGACATAAAACTACCTGACCAACAGTGCCTAGTTCATGGTTTTCAACTGGATCGGACAACGTGATTCTTGAGCAGCCTGCCCGGGACACTGATTGGCATCACGTACTTGCTAACTTCGACTTTTCTCCAGCTTCGAGGCAGTCATTTTAGCTACAACTAGCCACATTGCCAGCTAGCCAACAACATGACGGCTTGCACTCTAGCCAACCCAGTGTTTCCCACAGAAATTTTGGAAACTATGGGGGCAGCCGGGGTTTATTTTGTCCGTGGGGGGGGGGGGTGTCTTCTCACGCGGGCCTTTTTTTTTCGGCGGGGGGGGTGGGGGGTGGGTTGTATTCTTGCAGCGTAAATGCAAAACGGCAAAACAATGACTACAGTATGACATTGGCGCATGGAGAAACTGTAGGCCTGGGCCTATATTTCAGCCATTTATATTTTGAGAAATGTTACCCATGACTTGTATAATAGTAGTACATTGTCATTGTCAAAAAATGCAGTACAGTGAATAATTTCTGTTTACAACACAGCTTCATTCGTCCCTCATGTAGGGGTCTGGGAAACAATAAAAAAATAAAATAGGAGCACAGATAAGAATTTAAGAGCACTGTGAAATTGTTAACGCATAGACAAAAAGGGTCTTAGAGGGTAGGCTATGCCTTTTCCCCCACACATATATGTAGGCGTACACATTCTACATGAGGGGTGCTGGTCACAGGGCCAGTTTTTTCCAAATTCCTCCCATTAAAAGGGCTGAACAACATATTACACATTTATGTCTATATTCACATTCATTACACATTAATTTCTATATGCAGCCCGATGTCTCCTCTGCTGTGTCAATGAAGGTCTGTCACCAAACTCATTACAACTGTAAAACAAAGCCTAGGGAGTGTTAGTAAACTCATCCCAACTGTCCCTTCTCTGAAGGTTTTTTATATTGCTCCCAAACCCAAGTTAACTACAACAACTTGACTAGGCTTTTGATCACTGTCTTTCAAGCACTTGTGGTTCTCTCTATAGCAGGGGTGCCCAACCTTTTTTTAACCAAGATCTACTTTTGAAGTTGATGGTCTGCCGTGATCTACAAAGTCAAATTTAAGGATGTCAGTATGAAAATTGAAGACCACCATTTATTAATCACCATTATTATGAACAAAATGTTTTTAGTAGGCTACTATGGCCGTATCTTTTCAGTGTGTTTTTAAAGTGTGTTGAATAGCCTATCTTTACAATGCAGCACTGATGGTATGTAGAGATAATTTCAGTCATACACAGTCATAAACAACTGAAACAATTTCAAAATGATGAACATTTGGTATATAAAAGGCACATAGGCCCTATTTCTAAAATATGATGAAGCATTATCATGCCTTCAGTGGTATAGGCTACAAATTAAAAAGGGCTCAGAAATTCACCATTTGTTATGGGTAAATAGTAGGCTACTGAGAGAGAGAGAGAGAGAGAGAGAGAGAGAGAGAGAGAGAGAGAGAGAGAGAGAGAGAGAGAGAGAGAGAGAATTGGTTAACACCACCCCTGTTAAGTGTGACTTCTTCTATGAAGGTTTTTTTTTCCAGCTCTCTGGGACAGTAGCACAGCAAAGGCTTTCTATTGTGAGTTTGGCCAATCGTTTTGTCCACAACTGAAGCAAGAAACAGCACAAATTGAAGTGAATTCCATACATGTAAACAACTAACATTTCCCTTACACGCGGCACGCGATGTAAACGCAGTTAGCGATGATGCATGCGACTAGCGATTTGGGCGAAGATCCTCGCATATCGGCGTGTCATAACGCATCGTTGCGCACATGTTCTGTTACTCACCCGACGTTACACGTGTGCACACATGAATCAACTGTAATACCCTTACGGTCACTTCCTAATGCTTTCCCCTCATTCTGTGTTACCGTGGGACTAGGCTACTTATCTAACCAATACAGAGTCTAGGATGTATTTACTCCAGGAGGAAAATGCGAAGGAAATTCAAAATCGTAATTCAAATCGTTTTTAACAAAAACGGATAGGCCTATCGTTTTAAAAAAAAAAAAAAAATTTTTTTTTTTTTTTACATTTTCGTAAACTATGGCGGCCAAATTTAAACTATGGCGGGCCGCCATAGTTTCCTCAATGTATGGGAAACACTGCAACCCTTTGATCATTCAACGCAAACCATGACTTAAAATTGCTTTAGCTCCAGGTAAGGCAAAGAAACTGCTCTGGAAACCACAATGCATTGGATAACAGGCCTTCAGCGCCAATTTGAGGCCTTGCACATAGCAGCACAGCCTTAACTAGCTTAGCTAACTGGTCAAAGACAAACATTAGCTAGCTAGCTAGCTAACTTTAGTCACTATTGTGAATCATCAGCTCCGGATTGCCAAAACAAAGACCAGACAAACCTCATGGTTGAATGCATTGACCGCGTCCATGGTTCCCGGCCTCGGCTGCGTATTCCTTTACCGTGCAAAATCAAATGAATGTTTACACTTCACCAAGAGGCCGGCCAAACATGTCCGCTTGTGTGACTGGTAGTGGCTGCTCCACAGACCGTCGGCTCTCGGCTTGCATGGGGTGGTAGTCAGAGCCATACAGAGGGGAGAGTCGGGCAATCTCCGCCGTGTGCTTAGGCCGACTTCCTCTTTAGCAAAATTAGCTGTTTTAGCTTCTCAGTACTGCTCAGCGTTGCGAATGTTAGTTCCTAGCAGTGGGCGTAGCACATAGCAAATGCAATGCAGGGAATATGACAAGACTTGCTGTTCATAGTAATAACTTCAGATAAACATCACAGATGGTAAACTGTTGTGATTATCACCACCGAGACAGTTGTTGGTTTACATATTTGTGGTGATTACCCCGCAGTATTGTTCGTTAGTCCTTATTTTTGGCTGTTAATGTGGTGGTTCTATGTTGAGTCTATGGAAAGACAGCCGCTTTAGGAACACCCTTATCTCGCTGAAAGGCGGAGCTGCCATTTAATTCCTGGTCCTCCAATTGCGTAACTCTCCCCTCTGTATGGCTCTGGTGGTAGTGAAGAAACGAAGGGCGAGATGGGATTGAATTGTTTTCATTGTCAAACAGTAGATGGCAGCATATTATTATCTTGTATGTAGCCTACACTGTAACGCGGTTGTGGCCAGCTGTGCTGTGTGATGGGGTTGAAGTTCAGTCCATCACTAATCATTAAAAAGAAAAAAAAAAGACAAAAAGGAGAAAAATGTTATTCTGCAGAGATGAATGATGGACATCCATTCTCAAATTTAGATGTCTAGAACTAGGCCTATGTCATAATCGCTTCGATTTTATTAAAGGCCTATCTTTTGGCCTGATGCTGGGACAACACTTCAATATATTTTGGCAGCCATGGCGTAAGGACGTGTTTGTTTTGTTTTTAAAATATTTTTTTATCCTATGTGTCAACACATTTACTCAGTCATCCTGTCAACACTTTTGTAGTAGGCTAGTATAACACACACACAACTTGTACACACTCCCACAGGAAGGCTTTTACATGGGAACGCACAAGGACATGTATGGTTGTTTTGTATATTTTGTTCTTGGACATTGAAAAACAAGTCTGTGTGTGTGTATGTCTCTAAGCACACACAAAGATGCATTGCCAATGCCCTCTCCACAGTACTGCTGAAGACTCTGTCTGCACCAATATGTGATGGCATCCCGGTGGGGGTGTAAGCCCTTGCATATGTCTGCATGTCTAGCACATACAGAGTGGAGTCCAATATGCGGACTTCCCTCCTCCCTTGCTCACTTGCCTGCTTGTGATCTCATGATGATGTCACTGACAATGGAAAATGAATTCAATATCTTGCAAAAGCGCAATTGTAAAGTCATTTTCTCATTTGCAAACTGGATGATGAATGAAGAATAGTCCCCCAAAAATGATTTTGGCTAGGCTGACAGCTGGGAAACTTTATTGTTTTCTCCACGGAGGAGGGGCCAGGAGGCGGGGCGAGGAGACAAGCACAAGTGGAGGAAGCAAGGTCGCATATTGGGATGCACCCACAGTATAGGTGCCCTCACCATAGCTCTGAAAAATGCATCCTATAGTGGGAGTGTGAGTGAAGTGAAGTGAAAGCTAACTGGGAAACTCCAACTCCCATTGTCATTGTGACACGCACACTCCACAGCATGCAAGTATACACTGCAGACTGCACACTACAAAACAGCATTCATGCCTCACCCATGCAAGGGGGCAGCCCCCAATGACACCCGAAAGGGAGCAGTGTGGTGGTACGGTATGCTCAGGGTACCTCAGTCATGGAGGAGGATGGGGGAGAGAGCACTGGTTAATTACTCCCCCGCCAATCTGGGGTGTGTGTGTCCTTATGGAAGCGTTTTAGTCTCACACACAGTTCCGAGCACATCTTTAGCTCTGATGCTGAAAAGAAGTTAGTACATGTTAAATGCATCAGAAGTATTTGAAGTATCTGATTGAGCGTGTGCCTTGTTTCAAACCACACACAGAGATACTCTTACACATATGATACAAATGTAAGAAGCTTAATAATGAGAAATAATATGACGGCGGCTTTGTGGTGTTCTGACCAACGTCGCGACGACCATGAAACGTGAATACAGTACCAGCACCCACCAGCCAGTCTCAAGATGTATGGGTGCAGCTGCAGCCCCTCACAGAGTGATGCTGAAGGTCCCTTTGCCCATCGTGGGGTGCATATCTGTGTGTGTGTGTGTGTGTGTGTGTGTGTGTGTGTGTGTGTGTGTGTGTGTGTGTGTGTGTGTGTGTGTGTGTGGGCTGTGCCCTCCTAGTGACGCAACACTTTCAGCATTGCAACTAGTCAGGTCAAGAGCAATGCAGTATACTTTCTAAGTTCCCGAAAATACGGGAACTCCTCCCACTTTGTCGGTAAGCAAACAACCATAAGCAAACCAAGGAAGGCGGGTCAGCCATGCTGTTCGGGAAATGTTAATTGTTATGCTCTTGGTCAGACCAGGTCTCAAAGAGATTTGAACGTCGATGATAATCAGGCTAACTAAGGTTATCCTGTGCTATAGTTCGCCACTCGGGGCTCGAACCCGCCACCTGCCAGTCAACACTCAAGTTCGGGCATGGGAGTTAGGCCATACAGCACGATACTGCTGAGATCAAGGTCCAGACCGATAGCTCAATGCTACCAATACTGTGTGAGGCTTTGGGAGGGAGGTTTACTAACATTCTACGCTGAACTCTGTTAGTTATCATCGGTTACACCAGAGGAAGGAGAACAGTGAAGAAAGGGTTGTGTATGTAGGCAACCTGATGGGCTGTTTAGGCAAAGTTTTGGTGATGCACGGGGAGAGTGGACTTAGGAGGATGTGGTTGTAAATATTTATAGATAGATAGATTGATAGATAGATATAGATGTATGTACAGAGATACATTTAACAACATGTCAACATTTAATACTTGCTAAAAAGCACATGACATGTCTCTCAAATGTTCAGACATCAGTAAAAGTACCTCCACCACCAGTCCTTTAATAACTTTGGGCTCTTTTGAACCTCCCACTTAGACAGTGATGCTGGATGGTCGACAGGGCAGATGTCAGACTGAAGAGCCTACATTCAACCATGACCTCACTGACATTTTAATAGAGTAGAGTAACATTATTGATCCTGAGAGAAATTAAGTTGTCAGCAAAAAGTCGAGATCTTATTTGTCACATACATTGAAATATTGTGAAAATACATCTGTGTCCATGTCATAATGAAGCAGATCATTTGTTAAGATTAAGATTGTTGAGAACCAGCAGGCAGAACAGTTCTCAGGACAACACCTACTTGACAACTTCAATGTCACATAGTCTCCCCGCCGTGAAGTTATGTGGAATTAAATGTTGGAATCACAATGGAACATGCGTGTATTGTACACACACACACACACACACACACACACACACACACACACACACACACACACACACACACACAAACACACGCACATACACGTGCACACATGCACCCACACGAGGGCTTGACATTAACTTTTTCACCCGTCGGCCACTGTGGCTAGTAGTTTCCCAGAGTCACTAGCCATTCAGGTATTCCACTAGCCACACATATTTTCTTTATCATGATAGTGTACGTCTTACCTCAGAAGATGAGGTGCTAAAGTAAAGCAAGAACTTTAGAGTTACTGAGCTTTTGCTTGAACTTAAATACAAACAATTGATACACAAGGGGTAAACAACAGAAGATAGGCTACTATGATGCGTATGTCATACCAAGGAATAAGCTGCCAGCCAAATTGGCTAGTGACACTGAAAGTATTACTAGCCACAGCCAAGTTTTACCAGCATTTGGCCGGTTGGCAGGTGCCAGTGTCAAGCCCTGACCCACACACATTCTTGGTGTGGTATGGCATGAGGAAGGCTGTTCACTAAACATGAGATAATAGATGTGATGAATGTGTGGTGAGCAGTGCTGAAGTGGAGACCTCACCTCTTCCCTCCTCCACCTACCTACACCATCACACATCTGCTTCTGGAATTTCTCCAAGGTTTGAAATGAACTGACCCGTAGAAATATTGTATACAAATATGACTTACATGTCAATAGAAAAGCTTATATGTGTAAAATAGGAGAGGGGTTTAGTTTTTTAGTATTCACGCTGTATATGAGTAAGCGTACATAGGCCTACACATTCCATGTATTCCATCTACAATGATTTTACGTGCTGCAGTACATGGAATGTTGTATAGGCCTACATATGTGTGCAGTGTATAGTAGTACAGTACGTATAGTATAATAGCCTTTGTAAGTTTGGCCCTACCGTGGCCTAACGCTAGGGCACTCATTTACTTTGCAGCCAACCTGGGTTCAATTATTGGCCCAGGTCCTTTGCCAGCCCCTCCCCGTCTCTCTCTCCACCACTCGCTTCCTGTCACCATCTTCACTATACTATCACAAATAAAGTCAAAAAGACCAAAAATTCTAATTCAATTCAAAATACAACGCCAATAAACTCCCCACTTGCAACACAACTATATACGTATCTTGTTAGCCCACTTATGCACACAGGCCTGCTTGTGAAACACCTGCGTAATTTTGAAACTAAAACACTAAGCATGCACACATGCACACACACACGCAGACGTGCACACACACGCACGCGCGCACAGACACACACACACACACACACACACACACACACACACACACACACACACACACACACACACACACACACACACACAAACACACTCTATCCTGGGCTGTAACTCTGACTCTGGACATTACATCCTGGATATGCTGTGGGATTTTTCCTTGCCACGTTTGTCTGCAGGGCCGCTGACAGCTTTGGCTGGGCCCCGTACAAAGTCGTCTGAAAGGGCCCTCCAGCCCTGAAAATAGAATGTAATGAGGACCCAATTCTGTGTGCTCTCTCTCCTTGGGCCAGGGACAACTGTCGCTTTTTTCTCCCCCTGTATTCACCCCTGCTGTCTACCTCGCTAACATTTGACCTGTCTGACACCAATGACCCTGTGAGAAGCTTATAGGCTACTCCTATACCCTTAGGAAGGAAGTCTACCAGCTGCTCCAACATCACAGCTCAAATGTTAGACACACACACAGACACAGCAAGGAACACATTTTGACTGGGTAATTTATCTACTCAGACCCTAAGGAGGGTAATTTGCTAACGCTTTATTTTACATGTTACTAAATGTATAAACAAAATGGCCTGTAATCGGTACATAGCCCATTCCTGAACCCTACCCTAACCCTAACCCTAACGTGCAGTGTAAGTATAATGTTACATGTTTGTAATATCAACTACCTAGTTAATATACTGGGGCAGTGAAACAACCGGAAAACCACCACCTGTAGAATGACCTGTAGCATCTTGACATTTACGTATGTGAAATTCTTATGAAGTTCTTATCAAATGAAATGTCAATGCAACCTCATGTAACATTCGGCTCTGAAGTATTGCCACTACCTGTACTATGACCAGTAGCATCTTGACATTTACATATGTGAAATTCTTATGAAGTTCTTATGAAATGAAATGTCAATGCACCTTATGTAACATTTGGCTCTGAAGTATTGTGGTGGAGCGCCTTGTTCCACACGATTTGGCAGCGGTATACTTGTAAGAACTCAACCCACATGCAAAGGAATGCACAACATGTTCTCACGCCACTTCTGGGGTACATTATAATTCACATACATCACATCATCCCATCTCTTGATGGAAAGGTTTACATGGCGTGCTCATCACAGACGTCTTTCCATTTTGACTATAGGGTAAATGATGACTGAAGATCTCATGGTAGAAACTAAAAGGTTGCATAATGTTTTGGATTTTCCAGGCCGTGACGTGACCTTATCACGAGGGACATATCATGAGCAACTTGAATTCAAAGAGACAAATTTACGTAGCAAAGTTGGAGAGACAGCCATGGCACCATGATGGAGTGAGCAACATTATGGGTTGTGTCCTGGGGTGACTCCACTTCACTATGGTCTCAGAAATGAGATGGTTTACCATGAAGCCATCAGAGGCACAACAGCTGTGTGAGCATGAGTGACCCCAGTGATTGGTGAAGCATGCTTGATTATCAGTAGGTACGATCAACTTTGTTGGCCGTGAGCGAGAACTTGTTGTCACAAGGTGGGTGGTATTAAACACAACACATTTAAAGTCGACCACAAATATGCACGAGACGATGAGCTTGCACCATTTGATCTACTAACACACCACGTGCATGGTGTGGGGGGGCAGGTGGAGAGGAGGAGCTGAAGTGGGGAGCAGTGCAAACTTGTGTAGGGGTGTGAGACAAGAGGCATACACACACGTGAGTGAGATGTTGGCCAAGCAGTTCATGGGCGCGTGATGTCGGAGGCGGTCTGCAGACGAGCATCAATGGGCATAAGCAACTGCAGGGGTTGCAAGGTCCGACTGCAGTCGCAGTCATCCCACGATAATTTGACACCATGTGACATGTCACCTGGTCCGCGCAACATGACTGAAATTTGGTAAGTTGGACAGGAAATCTAACCGTCATGCAACATTTTAAGCCAGAATGCATTGCTGTCTGCATGGGCATGTAGCCATTGCGGTATCTCGATCGCACCTACTGACTTTCAAATCTTGTACCGAGATGTTGGTCTGACCAAGAGGATAACAAATAACATGTCCCAAACGGCCTGGTTAACCCGCCACCTTCGGTTTGCTACTGGTTGAGACTAGAAAAGGCTGTGTCGAAGTTTAAACCAAACATTTTCTTAGTCCCAATAAAACATCTCTGCTTAAACCACATCACTGCCTTGAACACGTCTCTACCCGGGGCCATTGGAGCTGCTCAAAACTGATTGCTTCCCGACAAAGTGGGTGGAGTTCCCGAATTCTCTGGAGCTCAGAAACGATAATTGTATTGCTCCTGGCCTGATTAGAAGCAACGCCGTGTGGGCATCCTGGATGGAAGCCATTTGGTTTGAGGGACGCGAGGGATACCGTAGTAGAGAATGTGAAGCATACAGGTTCACTGGGGTTGTGTGGGGTTGTGTGTCAGAGGCCCAATTTGGTAGAAGTAAACTCCCAAAGGTTCAACTCCCAACAGGGCAACTCTACTTGCTGTCGCTACACTTGTCAACAGCAGTCCATGTATCAATTAATCACCTTCATGAGTTTTCTGATGATTAAATGAGTCATTAATATGTGAAAGGTGACTCTCCTGACTGCTTTGGGGATCTACAGCCTGGCTACAAAGTGGTACATGTAACTTTTGGCTGACAGTCTACGAGTGTCGTGAAAAAACATGAACACATAAAAACATATTCACATATACTGTATATGAGACAGAGATGGGACCAAGTCACTAATTTGCAAGTCGCAAGTAAGTCTCAAGTCCTTCCAATCAAGTCAGAGTCAAGCCACAAGTTACGACACATTTGACCAAGTCGAGTCCAAATCCAAGTCGTGCCAAAGCCGAGTCAAGTCCAAGTCCAAGTCTTATTATTTCCCAAGTCCTTAACAAGTCACGTTATATTCTATGTGCAATATTGACAATTACTTTTGGTCATAAATTCATTACCTCTCCACACTGCTTTGCATGTCCCCCTTCGCCAGTCATGTCCCTTACAAAAATCGACCATGGTATACCATGATTTTATGTGTTTTTGAGCATGGTTCGGCATGTTTTTTTGTTTTACTAGGTTTAACTGTAAAATGAACCATGGTTTTACTCTGAAAACTAACCATGGTTTTACCACGGTTTATAATTGTTCATGAAATTACACTTTGCCGCTTCTTTTATCCAACGCACCTATTGGTGACAGTCCTTGGAGCAATGTGGGGTTAAGGTGCCTTGCTCAAGGGCACTTCAAGGCAAGGCAAGGCAAGTTTATTTATATAGCGCATTTCATACACAGGTGCAACTCAATGTGCTTCACAAAGTTAACAAATGTAAATGAAAGGAAACAGGGAAGAAAGAATGAAATGAATTAGAGTCAAAAAGCATTTAAAAACATTAAGATAAAACATAAGGTAAAAATAATAATAAAATAAAATAAAATAAAACAAATTAAATAAAAATAAAAATAATAAGAATAAGTAATTTAAGCTAGGGGAAAGCATCTGAGAACAGCTTTGTCTTGAGTCTAGATTTAAAGCAATCAATAGTGGGTGCATTTTTTATGTCATCTGGAAGCTGGTTCCAAAGCTTTGAAGCATAGAAGCTAAAGGCTGCCTCTCCACACTTTGTTTTGACTTTTGGAATCACCAGCAAATTCTTCTCCGTTGACCTTAGTGACCTAGTTGGTGCATACAGCTGAAACATATCCAGTAGATATGTGGGTCCCATTCCATTTAGTGATTTAAACACAAGTAGCATAGCCTTAAAATCAATTCTGTAGCTTACTGGGAGCCAATGCAGCGATCTTAAAATTGGAGTAATGTGGTCGAACTTCCTTGTCTTTGTAAGAACCCTTGCAGCTGCGTTTTGTACAAGTTGAAGCTGTTTAATGGTTTTATTGGGGAGGCCAGTAAAAAGACTGTTACAGTAATCAACTTTACTAGAAATAAAGGCATGTATTAGCTTCTCCAGATCATGTTTAGACATCAGGCCCCTAAATTTAGAGACGTTTTTTATGTGATAAAATGCAGACTTAGTAATAGCTTTCATGTGACTGTTGAAGTTTAGGTCACTGTCAATGAGGACCCCAAGATTTTTAACTGTTTCCCTTGCTTTCAGTCCCTTCGTTTCAAGGATAGTAGCAATCTTTTGTCTCTCCTCTCTTTTCCCAAATATAATTACTTCAGTTTTATCTGTGTTCAGCTGGAGGAAATTGTGAGACATCCATTTGTTAATTTGGTCCATGCAATGATAGAGTGATTCAAGGGGGGTATAGTCATTTGGGGACATAGATAAGTAGAGCTGGGTATCATCCGCATAGCTATGGTAATTTATGGAGTTATTCTCGATAATGTGTCCCAGTGGCAACATATACAGATTGAACAGTAGTGGTCCCAGAATGGAGCCCTGGGGGACCCCACAATTCAGAGACATCGGTGATGAGGTATGTCTTCCAATGGCGACAAAAAAACTTCTATGTTATAGGTACGATTTTAACCAGTTGATCACTATGCCTGTAAAGCCAACCCAGTGTTCCAGTCTATGTAGTAGTATAGAATGATTAACTGTATCGAAAGCGGCACTTAAATCGAGTAGAACCAAGACGGATAATTTGCCAGCATCAGAATTCAATCTTATGTCATTCATAACTTTAATAAGAGCTGTTTCAGTGCTGTGGTAGGCACGGAAACCTGATTGAAACTTATCAAAATAGCTATTAGACATTAGAAAAGCAGTTAATTGGTTAAAAACAATTTTCTCTATTATTTTACCCATGAATGGTAGATTGGATATGGGCCTATAGTTGTTTAGTACCAGTGCATCCAGGTTGTTCTTTTTCAGTAAGGGTTTCACAACTGCTTCTTTCAGACAGCCTGGGAATATGCCTGTTTGTAGTGAGGTGTTGATGATCTGAAGTACATCTGATGATATTAGATTTAAGATGGATTTGAAGAAGGCTGTTGGTAAAATATCTAAGTCAGATGTAGAGGAGCTAAGACTTTGTACCGTTCTATTAAGAATGTCCACATCAACTAAATGAAAATTTCTCATGAGGTTAGGATTTAACTTCACCATAGCAAGCTGGTCTGAATCTTGGGTCGGTTGCACATGTGTGAGTATGTTTGCACGTATTTTTTCAATCTTTCCTTTGAAAAAGGATGCGAACTCATTGCATTTGCTGACTGAGAGGAACTCAGAGGGCATTTGATTTGGGGGCCTTGCTAGCTTTTCCACAGTGCCAAACAGGACACGTGCATTATTAATATTTCTGTTAATTATGTCAGAGAAAAAAGATTGTCTAGCTTTAGAAATTTCTTGGTTGTATTTCGAGAGTCACGGATGGAGGTGTAGGAAGAGGTGGGCCAAAGGGTGGGGTTCAAACCCTCTGTGATCTTCAATCCAACCCCCTAACCATTACACTATGGCTGCAAACAAGTTTTCAGTTTTTTTTTCGAGTGACCATAAAACCCACAATTCACCATATTTATTTTAGCATGGTTTGTGACAATGGGTAAACCATGATCCATGGCTAGTCAGGAACCACAGTTTTTATGGTTACAAAAAAAATATATGGATAAGCCATAATACTATGGTTGGTTCAGAGTACATAGAGAAACCATGGTTACTACAGTAAAACCAGGATTACTACAGTAAAACCATGGCCAATTTTCGTAAGGGGTTCTAAACAAAAAACAGTAGGCCTACTGGTACTGTTTAGGGGTAAATCTTTTAGTTTTTCTTTCTTTCATGCATTTTTTTACCCACGAATGCAAAAAAATGACTTGGAATGCTGTTGCAAGTCATTGCAAGCTAAAACTGTCAAGTCAAGTCTCAAGTCAATAGCGTACAAGTCGAGTCAAGTCACAAGTCATTCCTAATATTGGCAAGTCAAAGTCGAGTCATTTGTGACTCAAGTCACAAGTCAGTCCAAGTCACAAGTCACAAGTCCACATCTCTGCTGTATATTGTCTATTAGTAATCTGAGAAGAAAAACAAGTTTTATGTTTGTAGATTTTCAGACAGGGATGTCACCAAGCAAATTAATTAATTTGTTCTCATTGTATAAAACGTCATGCCAGAACACTATTCTAGGTAGCATAATGCACTGCATGAAAAACGTTAGTCATTCCATTTTGGTAATTTTCTGTCTCAGGTTAAAGAAAAGAAAACAAAAACAACCTATAAGGTTGCCTAATGTTCTGGAACAAAGCCTGTCTAGACAGTTGCCTTATCACATAGGCACATCACTAACACAATGAACTCAAACATAAATCAAATGTTGAATGTAGTTGAGAAGCGATTCTTGTTTATTTGCAATACACCTAAAAGAGGTGGGACAGTTGCCTATGCTGGAAAATGAACCACCTAAACCACCTGCCCCCCATCTTCTTACTATTGCTTGGCAACATAGAAGCCCGTATGTTTTGATTAGACAAAGATTTACTCACTGAATCAAGAACATTGCCATGCCAGAACATCAATGGACTGATAATATAATTTGTGTATCAGTTCCTGCATGGGATTTTTTTTTTACGTAGTGTGGTTAGCCACCATTCCACTTTGACAGGGTGATAAGCTGCCTGCAGGTTGATGGCAATATCAGGTTGCTAAATACTCTGGATCAAAGCCCCACATGGTTCAGACAGTTGCCTAATCACTTACAGACGTCACTAACACATTGCGGTCAAAGATGATTAACATTTCACGTGAATAGTTGAAAAAAGACTATTGTGTGTCACATGGCGTGTCATATTGTATTATTACACTGATTCTTGAGAAAGCGGCTAAAACATGTCTCAGCAATAAACTGCCAATTCTGTTGAAAATAAACTACATTTTCATGAACAAAATGAATCCAGGTAAAGACCCAGGGGTCTGTTACACAAATGTACAGTCCTTTGAAATATTTAAGTGTCATTTTATTACTTTTCATGGCTATAAACCTGCCCACACCCTGTAAAAACAGCTGTCCCAAGGACAGACATCATCATTTCAATTGACTTAAAATGTAAAAATCACTGATATTATTGAATAATATCACCATGATGAGAGTCCATATTGAGAGCAAGTCCATATTGAAGTGGTTCTGCAGATATGCACATAGTGCGTGTAAAGCAATATTTACTACTATTTTCTGATTGCTCAAAGTGTGTCCAGCATATTAGTCACCACCGTCAGATTTTTTTAAAAAAGACAATAAAATCAGGTATGCACAAGGTCATTGTCATTACTTAGGACCCCTTTTCAAACCTTTAGCTCTACTGAATACTTAACCATCACTGAAGCTCCTGTAACTGTAAGTTTACTAATTTCTCCTCAATTTGATAATTTGTTTGGACACTGGTACTGTTCCAACCATAAACTGTCAACACCGTCGGGGGTTTTAATAGTATTATGTTACATTAATGATGATTATATATACTTTTTCAGAAGTGACATGAAGCCCCTAAGAAATATAGCGAAAACGAAGTGGCTAATGTGAGCAAAAAATGCATAATATGTAAAAGAGTATTTTTTTGTCTCACACCATCAGATGTCACCACCGTCAGATTTTGTTCCACTCATTATCTTGTTCCATATTTTACTAAATTGTGCTGGTTAATGAAACATTACCAGACATGTTAGTAATAATTGTGACCCAAACTTATACTCCAGCCTCCACTGAGGTGCATTTGGAGGTTATTTTGTCACAAAACATGATGGTGGTGACATCTGAAAGAGTTCACAAAAAAACGTTTTAAGTTTTAAGAATATGCTTACAATATGTATCTACAATTGTGTTGAATTGTTGAAGTAAATCACTTAAATACAGTAAACATATATTTTTTTTACTTCTAATTCTGTCTGACGCTGGTGACAAAACCAAGAAAGAGCCCATTTTATGAAAAATGTAAAACATGGGGAGCTTGGCCAATACATTCACTGCACAGCCAAGACCTTCATCTATGATAATACACCTCTATATTTTGGATTTGAACAACTTAAAACCTGTTTATGCCACATTTTCAATAATCTAGGCCTACTTCCTAGAGTATCTAACAAATGAAGAAAAAACACACGCACAAACATACTGTGCACACAGAAAAATAAAGTGTTTATGCTAGATGTCATTGACTTGAGAGGGCTATTTATTTTGCTAAATGTAGGTAATAATTAGGTCACTTTCACCACCTTCAGATTACTGTCACCACCGTCAGGTCTTAAGTCACCACCGTAAGAAGGAGTTTTGGACATTTTAAATGAATGTGCTTACAAAATTTTCCTTTGGAGTTGTTGAATTATCAAAGTAATAGCAAATTTAAGCCTACACAAATATTTGTGAAATTACAAAAAAATTGTTTGATCTATTTAGGCATTAAGTAAGCATTGTCTGACAGCACATATTTTTAAATTAGAACACATGAAACAGTATTAAAATAGAATGAAAGTGAATTTTCAACATTTAAAGGCGTATGTGTGAACCAAAAAACACACACAGTCACTTAAAAACTCCAGATACATATGCAACCAAATCAATACACTTTTTATTGCTTTTAATTGTGTCTGACGGTGTTGACAAAAAACAAGGTATGATCGGAGAAAAACCTGATTTCTGAAAAAAAAAATCAAAATGGGGAGATTGGCCTTGTGCATTTCTGAAAAGCCAAGACCTTTGTCTACGAGGATATACCATATTATTTTGTATTTCCCTTCGTTTTTTTCTTTCAAGATTACAACCTGTTTTAGCCACTTTCTCAAGAATCAGTGATTAGTTGTCCATGGACAAAGTGTCATGGAAATTTTCAGAGACCATGCAAGTATTCTCTGTGATCCTGCAATGGAATCAAAAAGTGGTTCTGTAACACTTGGAAACTTGACCTGGGGTGCATTTGTCAAAACGATAGTTGTTAACTACACTTTGTTGTTGGCAAAGCAATTTTCCCATTTGCAACTAGCCAAGTTGCTAACTGACTAGCAAATATAGGCCTACGCTTTCGAGAAACACAACCCTAGATGGATCTGAATTTGCAGCACCTAAAACTTGTCCAAGCTACCCCCTCAATTCAGTTGACAGCTGGTCCCTAACTTCAAATTGTTCCAGGGCCTGTATGTAAACCCTAGACAATACATACCCTACATGTAAAAAATAGGCAACTTTGGATACTTGGATCACTAGGATGCAAGCATCAGCTAAGTCCAATGACAAAGAAAAGATACTGTATGTTTATCAATTTTATATGACAGTTTGGAAAAAAATGACCTTTTCACACACTTACCATTTTCCTGTTTAGGCCTACTTGAGTGCGGGTGCCTTTTTCAAGCTGTCTGATGATTAGTGACCTTTGGGTCATCTCCTACGCACCTGCCAGCTGAGGTGTGTGAAAATAAGTCAAAATTGTATAAACTTCATGTATTAGAATCGTATTCATGAAATACAGTGTGTTGCAAGAAACAGTCAGAAAGCAGGTGTAGGTTGACGTATGACGATATCAGGTTAAAAAAAAACAATATGAAGGTTGCACAATAGGCTAACCCTACTCGAGATCAAAGCCCAACATTGTTCAGACAGTTGCCTAATGCCTACTACATGGCGGTCTAAGGTGATTCAAATTTCTAGAATATAGTTGAAAAGAGACTATTGTGTACCATATATTCAGGGACGCTGACAGCTTTGGCTGGGCCTGGGACAAAGTCATCTGAAAGGGCCCCCACCCAATACATTCAATGCAATGAGGACCCACATCTCCCTGGGCCTGGGACAGCTGTCCCAACTTAGTTTTGATTCGTATTTGGAATTATAATGTTTGCAAGCAGAATGTTGTTCACAACCTCAACGCAGACAAAGTTCCGCAGAACCCCTGCAGAGATGCCCCAGCGAGTGTAATAACGACAGAAAGAAAAAAATGAATAAAGAAAAGATAATAAAAACAATATAATGTTTATGAACTTTATACACAAAAAAATATTCAGGAAGTACAGTGTATTACAAGAAATCGTCAGTATGCAGGCGCAGGTTAGATGATATCACCAAGAATTCACCATAATTATCAATTACTGCCCTCAAAGGCATTTCAGAGTTCCTTTCTTCAACCGCAATGGCATTCCTTCATACACCAATCAGTTCATTTGTCGAATCTGCAGTCTTAGAGCTGTATGTAGTATAATCAACCTGGAGAAAATTGTCCTCCTGTAAAGTATATCTCTCTATGTAGGCTATGTAATGCGATGTACAGTATGTCCGTACAAAACATGGAACCCGACCCCACCGTCACCCACACCTATAGTCACAGATATAAGGGACACAGATAAGGGACACAGACCTATGTATGGACTCTGTACAAAGGTATGTGTCCCTTATCTTGTGTATATCTGTGACCTTAGGGCAGTCATGGGTAAGCAGTTAGGGCGTCGGACTTGTAGCCCAAAGGTTGCCGGTTCGACTCCCGTCCCGCCAGGTTGGTGGGGGGAGTAATCAACCAGTGCTCTCCCCCATCCTCCTCCATGACTGAGGTACCCTGAGCATGGTACCGTCCCGCTGCACTGCTCCCTTAGGGTGCCATTGAGGGCTGCCCTCTTGCACAGATGAGGCATAAATGCAATTTCGTTGTGTTCCGTGTGCAGTGTTCACTTGTGTGCTGTGGAGTGTTGTGTCACAATGACAAGGGGAGTTGGATTTCCCCAAGGGGCTTTCACTTTCACTATAGGTGTGGGGGACTGTGGGGTTGGACTCCATGGTTTGTTTGTCTGATGGTGCTCTGTGCTTCATATGCATGGCACTAATGTGCAATAGTCCTGTGACGTTAACGTACACGTGCACGTACGCAAACGAGCCCTTTTCAGGAATGCAAAATGAATTTTGGGGAAAACTTACAATGGGTTATCGTTTCGTATTGTATCTGGGCAAAAACAATAATTCAAGGTTGCACAATACTCTAGAACAAAGCCCAGCATGGTTCAGACATTGCTTAATCACTCAGAGACATCACTTACACTAACACATTGCGATGATGATCAAAGATGATTCAGATTTCTAGTGTAGGCCTATAGTTGAAAAGAGAGTAGGCTACTGTGTGCCATATAGGCCTACGTGCATTTGTTCTCCGCGGACAAAGTGTGTCATGGAAATTTTCAGAGGGCATGTAACTATTCTCTGTGATCCTGCAGTAGAATCAGTTAGGAAAGTGGTTCTTCACCCTTTTTTCCCGTAGCCTCTTTGTGCCGATGGGCCCGCCCATTCACTCATTGCTGAAAAGAGTCAAATACATAATAATAACGACATTGCTGTGACATTATAGACAGCCTTTAGTAACAGATTAAGACGTAGTCATTACATCTGTAAAAGTAAGGTTATAACATGTGTAACAGAGGCTTATATGTAGCAGAGTTGGCGTGGAACGTTAACCTCCCTCCCGAAAGCCTCATACAGTGTCGATGCCGTTGGGCTGGAGGACTGGTCCTTTAGTCCAGCGGAATCGTACTGTGACTACCATTTCTGGACCATTGTACTTGACGAGGTGACAGGTTTGCGTCCCCGAGGGGGACGGACTTTGCTGGAACACCTCCGTCACACATAGGCTCTGCTGCTCAAATAGGTTATAGCCCCCCTTAAATGGGCCCAAGATACCCCCCCCCCCATCCAAACTTGTGTGTCTTGAGTACCTCTTGCGCACATATCTTTCATACCTTGCACCTAAACTCAAAACTGAGAAATGAACCAAAGTAAATGAATGCACTTTGATAGGTTGGTAAAATACTGGAAGTGTACTCTATGACACATTTTCTGCTCATTGTCATATTGTGCACATTTTTTGTCGGAACGTGTGTGTGTGTGTGTGTGTGTGTGTGTGTGTGTGTGTGTGTGTGTGTGTGTGTGTGTGTGTGTGTGTGTGTGTGTGTGTGTGTGTGTGTGTGTGTGCCTGTGCATGTGTCTTGAGTTCCCACAGTTACCAAACAATTTCTATGGAAGAACTCACTGCCCTGAGTTTCTTCAGAGCTGAGATAAGGTGCACTGACATTTTTTCTTAAGAACTTTGGTCAAGTCAAGTCAAGTCAAGTCACAAGTCAAGTTGCTACAGGTGTTCCTGAGAGATGTCCTTTTATGTCTTTCTAAGGTGAAGTAGCTACGGTTACTGTATGGCTACTTGAGCAGACAGCGAAATGGTTTTGTTGATCCCAAAAGCGGTTTAGTTGTAAGTAACTGGACTTCTTCCTCCTTAGTCATTCTATTCCGTATACAAGAACTTCCACTGTCTGGCTGGTTATAGTTACATCAACCAGATTGGTGAAGCTCCTAGGATGAGGAACGAAATATCAAGCTTTAAGAAGAAGTTAAGTTGTTAACGAATATGGATAACATGGCCTGGATTAATGAGAATTTTCACTTGTGTTTTTTAAAATTCAAGAATTAGCTTAATACTGCCAATTTTGACAGCACGCAGGCTCATACAGGGTGTCCTAAAATGTGGACACAACAAAAATAAACAAATTGGCGTATATGCAGGGTTTTTATATAATATGTTCATGTCTTTTGGACACCATCAGATGGGTGATGTACTGTTGTTCATTAAATAGTGTGGGTTTTTGAACATTCTAAAAAGAGAATGCGTTCTATAACAATGCAAGATTCTAAAATTCCAAATTGTATTGAATGGCGCCCAGGATTTAGATAGAACTTTCACTGCCCGAACATTCTCGTCACACCTGACGGTACACCTGACGGTACACATAGGTTAAATTGTTGGCAATGCCCCAGTCAATATAGTGGCTGGAATGTAGGAACACTGACAATAACTGAAATGTGTGGCACACGGTTTTACATGGAAACCATCTTACTCCCGAATTCCAAAGATTATAATCATTGAGGGTTTTTCAATTCAATTGTTCTGATTGGGGAATGCCTCTATTGCCAATGCCCCTGTCATAATTTCTAATTCATGTATGGTTTGAAAAAGTGTCCAGATTTCCAAACTCACCTTTCATAGCATCTGTATGACTGTACTACACCTTCTTACTGCACAACATTTGGGGAATGCCCTATCAGACTGAAGAGCTGTGGCTCCTTCAGGAGCTTTAAGTTACAGCTTAAATATAGGCTACTTTTAAAAACAGTAAAATCTGTAACCACTAACATATATGGTGATGACAATGTCTTACTGGCAGTGTTTTTTGTCTTGCTTTTATGTTTTAAAATTGTTTATATATTTTGTTTTTGTGGGTGTGGGTGGGTGTGTGGGGTTGAGGGGGGGTACAGGGGACATGCCACACAAGTGATTTGTCAATTGTTTTTATGTGTATTTTCATTTGTTTTTGATTGCTTTACTTTATTATTCTATTGTATTTTAGTTTATTGTAATGTCAGGGACTACACATGCAAATTAGCCTAAGGCTAACTCTGTGCATGAAATTGAAACATTTATGTTTTAATTGTACATGGTCCCAATAAACTGAACTGAATTGAATTGAATTGAATTAATTTTATTTCACTTCCACGGCTGTGTCCAGAGACATTACTCTGTGAAGTCCTGAATGTCAACTGTCCAGCATATGTGTTTTCTACCCCCTTTCATAGGCTATTTATGTAACAAAATATAACCATTTATATTGTATTGAAGCAGGAATATTTTCAGACAAAGGCAGTCTCATTTGATTGCCCTTCCAAATGCCGCCACATGGTGGCCTTTGCAATTGGTAACGTCCAGCATCCTGCATCCATCCATCCACTAGGCAATATACAAATTGCGATGATGGATGGTAGCCAATCCACTGCACTTGATCAGATGATGAAACTTAAAAGCTCAGTTATTTAAAATGCAGTTCTGTGTCTTGCGCCAGTCACGAAACGTTAGGTCATTGGCGGGAATGTGGGAATAAAAGGAAGCATATGCCACGAGCTCCCTATGACTCACCGCCAATGAATCATCCGCCAATTTGTATTCTACCCGAAAACAAATGATGAACGAGTCCCTAAATATCGACACCATCGGGCGACATTGGGATAGGCTATTTGATGACGTCTTCTGGCAAATTCTCATGTGTAAGCTTCACCGTTCACTATTGTAACCCCATAGTAATAGCCTATGCTATTTGGTGTTGATACTAGATGACATGTAACACAGAGAGAGAAAGAGATACTTTATAACGTGTCCAAATAAATTACACTGGTGGGCTACATAGGCTACGCCTATTTAGGAAACACATCCTCTACACAAATGTATAAATGTATCCCTCAGCAATAATTGGGGAAAAAATGTCAATTTCCTTTCGAAGGGTTATATGAGGCAATGCTATAACTTGGAAGACGTCAAAAGTCACATCCCTTACAGTTTCCCCCTCGCAACATGGTCTTTGTTGTGAACCGCATGGGTCTGAAGGCGGGGTTTCACTGACAGGCATGGATGGCACAGGCACAACTGCCGTTGCCAGCCTCGCTGATTGGACTGAATTTCAACCTAGTAACTGAGTGAGAATTTTTTAGCAAAACAAGTCACGCCTACCCTCAGTCCCGGGAAACTTGCTTTAAACAGTTCAGCGCAAACAAAGCATTCAACAGTCTACTGCAAATGTGTTCTGGTGTGGATGTAACAGCGCGTCTGAGGTTTTATGTTGATGTCTCGCTCAGCATTTCGACTAGAGTAGCCTTTATGACAACGTCGTTACATGCGATTTCTGCTCAAGGTTTAACTGGTTCATAAGGCGTTTTGCTTTCTATTTCAAGGAAGGATTACATTTTTGTCGATATCGCAAATTGGGTCCGTTGACGCTTCCATGGTGCGCTCACGTCAAGACAAAGCGTCAGGTTGGATAGGACAGGTGGCGCATGTGCCGATTTGGTTTTAAGACGAACGCAACAAGCTATTAGGGACAGCGACAGAACAGAAGGTACTTTACTTCAGATGTTCGTTGCTGACAGACCTGAGCTCATTTTTAAAGACGTAAGGCAGCATACGTGCTCGTAGTAGGAAACGTAGCAAGGCGTAAAAGCGCACAGAGTACAGTTTGGCAGTCTCCGGTGCTCGAACCTGTCGCGGAGATGGTGGTCGACGACGGTCCAATCCCTTTTGGAGGGAAGGGTCCAAATGCCATAGCAGAAAATGGTCCCACATCCCTTAACAACAGCCCTCCTGGAGACATTCTTCGCAACTTCTACCACACGAAGAGAGTTGGAAATTACCTCATTGGGAGAAAGCTTGGAGAGGGCTCTTTCGCCAAAGTTCGAGAGGGTCTCCACGCTTTGACAGGAGAGAAGGTAAGATGACACGAGGATGTTGTCACTTTAAAATGATTTTTCATGGATTCAACATATTTGTACTTGTGCCATTGTGACAGAGCTGTTATAACGTGAGAATTATGAAAAGCAATGAAAAGAATGAGGTGTACTGCTTGTCACACATTTCCTGCAGGTGAGACCAAAATGCCTACAGCATGGGCTACTGGGTGTAGCGGACAGCATGTACAATCTATTGGCCACTTCTGTATTGTTGCCTCTGAGAGGCTCATCACGGCTCTCTACTAGCCTGTAACACCTGGTTACTGTAAGTCCCCTCGTCTCTCCAGCCCAGGAGGTGAAGTAACACCTTGTTGATATTAGGTAACAGTGGCAATCCAAGAGCTTACAGACACGGGGTGTCTGAATTAATCACAGCTTACCCTACACACACACACACACACACACACACACACACACACACACACACACACACACACACACACACACACACACACACACACACACAGACCACAGATAGAGAGAAGGAGGAGAGAGAGAGAGTGATAAACACTAGGAGGTCTGAACCTGGAGAGAGAGAGAGGGGAGAGACTAATGAAGGCTCTCTGACATCAGCATACATTACCCGGAGAGACCGTAACCCTCCTAGAGGACGTCTCGCCGCTGCCAGAGGAGAAAGGTGTAAATCTCCCCCGCTCTGACAATTTAAGTGCCTCCTCCTTTTTTTCTATCCCCCCTTCCACAATCACGAATGCCGTTTCAAGGTGGTGGCATTTTTAATCAAGGACTGAATCTCTCTCCCCACTATACCCACCCACTCTATGTTTGTTCCCCATAGACCCATAAACCCATAGACCACCAATGGCTTTGTGTGTTTGTGTGTGCGACACTCTGTGTGTTGTGTGTGTGTGTGTGTGTGCGCAAACTCTAAGTGCTTTTGTTTGGGGGCCATGCCATGCAGCCAATCAATCAGTATGTACATAGGCTGGAGGTATAGAGAGATGGAGAGGGAGAGAGAGAGAGAGGGAGGGAGAGAGAAAAAAACAAGATGTTGAATGTGTGACCTGAAATTCCTACTTAGCATATGAAGGATTAAGCCGTGCCCCCATAGTGAGCCCCCACAGAGAGAGAGAGAGAGAGAGAGAGGTACCCCCTCTTTCTTTCCCTGTTGCTGTGGCAAGACGGAGGCAAGGCAAGAGACGGAGGCGCGGCTGAAGCCTGAGCGATGATGCAAACCCAGGAAATCACAAAGCCCTCGCCTGCCTCCGCGTGCCTCTCTCTCTCCTCCTCTCCTCCTCCGTCTCTCTCTCTCACGCTTCCCTGCTCACGCCGTTGCCATGCGTCCTTGCTCGTTGCTATATGCTTTTTGTTCATTCACACACACACACACACACACACACACACGCTGGCTGGTTAGCTGGCTGGCAGCACAGTAAAATGCATTGTTTATTCAACACTTGAAGAGGAGTTGATTTAACATCCTCTAATAATGTATTTGGTCCCAGAGGACTCTAAGGGTTGAATTAACACTGGCTGGCTGGTTGGTTCGGCTCGTTCACTCACCCAGGATCGATCTGACATCACCAGGAAAAACAGCATGGGGGGTGGGGCTGCACGGGTGAAATAGAGGGGAGCCGAAGCAGCACATGCACCCTGTGTGCGTATATGTGGATGTGTGTCAATGTATGTGTGTTTGTGTGTGTGTGTGTGTGTTGTGATTGTATGCTCCCTGAGTGTGTATTTGGTTGTGTGTTTGTGAATGTGTGTGTTTATGTGCATGTGTGTGTATGTGTGTGTTTGCATGTTGTGATTGATCGTCTGCTCCCCAAGTGTGTATGTGGATATGTGTGTGTGTGTGTGTGTTCGAATATATGTGCGCATGTGCACATGTGTGTCTGTGTGCGTGTGTTGTGATCGTATCTAACCCACTTTCGCCCAGCCCACCTCCCCGCACCCCACTCTTTGTCTGTGGGAATGATAAACAACGTGTCGGTCGGCCGAGACAGAGAGAGCCCACAGGCAAGCAGGCAGTGGTGGCTGTAGAGCCCCCATCTATCCATACCTACCCCCCCCCCCCCACCGCCCATGCCCCACCCCCTACCTTCCCCATCTCCCCCCTCCTCATCTTATCCTCATCCTCTCCACATCAGCCCCCCACCTCACCCCACACTCCCCTCAGCCAGCAGCACCCCCTTTCTCCCACCTCTTTCTCATCAACAACATGTTTCCAGTGGAAAGAGCCAGTCCTTTGTTGTCGCCCCGGCTCGAGTCGACATACAGTGTAGGGTTGGAATTAGCATCTGAGGGGGCCTGTGTGAGGATGGGGTGGGGGTCCGAGAGGTCCCCTTGTTCCCCTTGTTGTCCCCCCCCCCTTTTTTTTCTGACCTTACATTCAGGGCCCCCTCTGTTAGGGTAATTGATTTAATTATTTGCTCAATTGGTCATATATGACTTGTTTGTTCAACGGCCTCTTGTAGTCGAGAATTTGGAAAAAAAGAATGAAAGAAAGAAAGAAAGAGTCGGGCATGGTAGCTTCTTGAACCCCTTTCTTTCTTTCTTTCTTTCTTTCTTTCTCTCTCTCTTCCTTTTTATGGGGGGGCCGTGCTTGAGTGGCAAGGACAGTGTATGAAAGTGTTTTCACATTGGACTGAACGGTGGTGTAACAAATCATCCTTTCCTCATTGTGTGAGAGCTGAAAAATTGGTGGCACGAAAGAAAGGACAGACAAGACAGACAGACAGACAGACCAAAAAAATGGCCGGTGAGAAGAACGGTCAGTCCGCCCGCCCCGTGTCTGATTAGTATGTGTCTCAGCATTCCCCCATTTTGTACCTGGGACGAAAGGACAGGGCAGGGCGGACATAATCAAGGATATTGGGGGGCTGCCAAGAGGAGAGGAGAGGAGGGGGGGAGGGGAGTGGAGTGGTGCCCTCTAGACTCGTCTTCAGGGTCAGTGTGTACATTTGTCACCGCACTCACAGGGCCCTCCAGTGTGTTTATCCAGCGTTAGCTGTTTGCGACACGCATGTGACAAATGGGCGAAATTAACAAGCCATTTGGGGGCTCGTCCTTCTCCTGTGGGAGTGGGAGAGAGAAGGGGGGGGGCACACAGTTTGTTCTCGCATGTGTCCAGTGATTGAACTCACTAACCTACTCCATCACCCCCTCTCCTGCCTCCTTCACACACATTTACATTCACCCACACACACACACACACACACGCACACACACACTTACTACCACTTACAAGTCCCTCATTCACAGCCCCCACCCAGTTGCCCTGTGGGCCCCATGGCATAAGCCTCCTCCTAGGCTCCAGGCTTTTCTTGGGGAGCAAATGTGAACACTTGGCCCCAGGCAGGGTTAATAGCCGTGACAGCAGCTTTCTCTCTCTCCCTCTCTGCCTGAGCCTCTCACCTGTTCAACCCAGCCCAACCCAGCTCAGACTCCCACACACACAGATAGACGGACAGGGCTGGAATGACAAAACACTCGACACGACACGGCTACTACTGTTTCATACGAAGCGCCATGCGAAAGCCCACGGCACGAAATAACATATGCCCTAGTGAAGTAGTCACAAAGCCACTACAAAAAAGAAAAAAAGTCCAAATTATTATTAGCATTATTATTATTACAATTATATTACCATTCAAATTATTATTTTTCAATTCTGAAAAAATCTAATATCGCCGCAATTACAAAATGTATGGCTTTCATTCACATGTGTTACATCTGTTATATATAGAGGTTGTACATTGTCAATTGTTCCAGAATCATAATCTAACCAAAGTAACATCTCGTAATTCAGAATTGTTACATATTCCATGATTCACAAAAAAATCCATTACTCTTTCAATTGAGATTAATAACGTATCTCTACTATCTAATATTCCTTTGTCTACTCGCACAACCGTCTGCTGAATAAAATACAATGTGCGAGTAAAGCAACTCACGCATCTCTACTCTCCTCCAGCCTTGATGTCTCGTACTCCTAGGTGGCGGTGAAAGTGATCAACGGTGATCAGATGATCCTTCAATGTCTTTCAGGACTAATAATAAATTAATCTCTACTATATCAACCCCACCCTTTCTCTCGCAGGTGGTGATGAAAGCGATCGGTAGTGATCAGATGAGTCTTCAATGTCTTTCAGGACTAATAATAACGAATCTCTTCTATATCAACCCCACCCTTTCTCTCTCTCTGGCAGGTGGCGGTGAAGGTGATCGACAAGCGCAAGGCCAAGAAGGACTCGTACGTCACCAAGAACCTGCGTCGCGAGGGCGAGATCCAGCAGATGATCCGGCACCCCAACATCACGCAGCTGCTGGACATCCTGGAGACGGAGAACAGCTACTACCTGGTGATGGAGCTGTGCCCCGGCGGCAACCTCATGAACCACATCTACGAGAAGAAGCGGCTGGACGAGCGCGAGGCTCAGAAGTACGTCCGGCAGCTGGTCATGGCCGTCGAGCACCTGCACCGGGCCGGAGTCGTGCACAGGTGAGCTGACTGACGAAACCGCAACGTGTGATGACGAAACTAAAGACGCACGCACACACACACACACACACACACACACACACACACACACACACACACACACACACACACACACACACACACACACAGACATAGAGAGCCATTGGAAGACACACCAGAAGCAGTCTTCATAGGGCTGGCGTCGTGCACAGGTTTAAAATGGCGGAATGCCGCGATGATGAAACACACACATGCACACACACACAAACAGACAGACACACACACTCACACACACGCACACACACACACACACACACACACACACACACACACACACACACACACACACACCAGTACCAGTCTTCACTGGACCAGCATCGTGGACAGGTAAAATGGCGGAAAACTGTCACGTGATGGTGAAAAGATGGCCGAATCCCAGTTTAAAAAAAAATGTAGTGTTAATTCAGCCCTTAGAGTGTACTCTGGGACCAAGTACACTCTACAAGATGTTAAATCGACTCTCTAAGTGTTGTATTAACCCGGCATTCTTTGTTGCCCAAGATGGCGGAATGCCGTCATGCGATGATGAAACTGATTGAAACGAAAACAGAATCGGATGATGGCATGAGAGAATATTTTAGGGGTCTTCATCAGTCACTGTGCTGCCGGTGTTCTGCCAAGACATCCTACACCAAATATGCTGTTAACATAGCCCTTTCCCAAAAACCTGTCCCTTACACCATAAAAAAAGGAAATGTTAATTCAAAACTTAGAGAACACTCAGGGACCAAAATACTCTCGACAAGATGTTAAATCGACTCTCTAAGTGTTGAATTTAACACAGCATTTTATACCGTGTTGAGTTGCTGTAGTGTGTTGTAATGGCTCGGTAGGATAGATTGCTTGGTAGAACCAAATTACAAGACACCAGTAAGCAGGGACGATGATGAAACTGATGAAAAACTCATCAGCTTCTTTTCTTTGTTCTTTTGTTGTCTCTCAGATGATGACATCTAAGAATATTTCAGGGCTATTAGTCACTCTCTTTCTCCCTGGTGGATATTACTCACAGTCACTGGCACGCTTACTCTTACGGACACACACGCACACACACACACACACACACACACACACACACACACACACACACACACACACACACACACACACACACACACACACACACAGGAGTTAGCAGTCACATTTCCAAAACACGCTCCTCTAATACTTTCACATTCAAACTGAGCAGACGCTGCAGCACGAGCACGCTGTGTCATAACAGGGGTATGAATCAGAGCGAGCATGTGAACATCGCAGATGGCCCATGTACGTAGGAGATAATGTGCGTATTTGGGACTGCCACTCACTGTATCTGTGGGGAGGGGCTGGGTTGACTGGGCCTGGGGATGGGGATGGGGCTGGTCTGGGGACAGGATAAAGTTGTGAGTGACCCATATATACACCCCCGGGGTTCAGGCGGTATTGAATTAAGGGGGGGGGCTTGAGCTGAGACCCCTTTTTTTGGGGGCAGGGGCTTTTGTTACCCAGTGAGTTGGAGCACATTGACAGTTGCTCCCATTTTCATCACTGACAGCTGCTTGTTGTTGTTTTTTCCCTTGCTTTCTCACAGAGATTTGAAGATTGAGAACCTTCTGTTGGATGAGCACAACAATATCAAATTAATCGGTAAGCTGGCGCAATGTTAATGTAATGTAATCTATATTGTTTACTGTTAGCACGCATAGACTACATCAAAATAAATAAAAAATGACATACACGTGGATACACAACATGTAGAACATCTTGATGAATAAATAATCACATATAATGTGATAGGTAGACATTATGCAGATTCATGTAATGAGGTGTGTTGTTTTAAAAGAGAGGCCCTTAAGTCATTATGCACTGTTTAGAGAGACAAAATGATGTAGCCTCCTCCCGTGTGGTGGGGCCTTGACAGACCAATAAATGGGTTTTAAAGCCAAAAAGACCTCTCACCGCTGTGTGAAGACTTGCTGTGTAGGCAGCCAGCCCCCTCCTCTCCTACCCCCCCATCCCGAAACAACGCCTGTATGTGATAGACAGCTCGAGTGTTCCACTGTGGAGAGCCATTAAATGCTGTTGCTGCCCCAAGAACAGCCGCTCCACTGCTGACACCTTACTTTCTCTTCTCTCGCTTTCTTTCTTTTCTTTTCTCTCTCTCTCTCTCTCTCTCTGCCTTTCCCCAATTTATTTCAATAACATTTAGTTCAGAGATATGTCTCGATTCAGTAACATTTGACCAACCGCAACCATAAACCAATCTACGTGAAAAACAAACAATTTCATACTACGTACACTTAGACATTTAAAAAAATATGAAAGCATTACAAGATGTGCATGGAAGTATGTGCAAAGAGTTCATACTGATGATTACACGATTCTGTCTCTCTCCCTCTCTGTGTAGACTTTGGGCTGAGTAACTGCGCGGGGCTCTTGGGTTACTCTGACCCCTTCAGCACCCAGTGTGGCAGCCCGGCATACGCCGCCCCAGAGCTGCTCTCCCGCAAGAAGTACGGCCCCAAGGTGGACGTCTGGTCCATGTGAGTACAACATGCCACCAATACCCCATCTTCCTCTTTCAACCTCTTGCACTAATGATTCGATTCAGACAAAGATAACTAATCGGTTCACAATAGAATATACAGAAGATGACAAGGATATTTGGCACAATGCACAGTTAGTTGGGAATTGTGTTATCTAGTGTATCTAGATATAGATGACCTTTCTGTATGCAATACAGATAACACATTTGGCATTGTGTAATTTGGTGGCTATTTGATTGATTTATTTACCTTCTCTATGTGCTGCACATGGAATGCAGACAGTATATATTTCAGGATATTTTTGCACTATGTAAGTTCGGTTGATATTCATTTCATTAATGTCTGTCCTTTGTGTGTTCCTGTCCAGAGGGGTGAACATGTATGCCATGCTGACCGGTACACTACCCTTCACTGTGGAGCCCTTCAGCCTGAAGGCCCTACACCAGAAGATGGTGGACAAGGAAATGAACCCCCTACCTGCAAACATCTCCTCAGGTGAGACATAACTCACCACCATCGCAGATGGCAGACATGCCTGGCTGCGTTTTGTGTTTTCTTTTGCGCAGCAGAGAACAGGTTGCAGCTTGCATGCGTGGCAGCCTAACAAGAGTATACTGTAGTAGGTAGTTGTATTGTAGATAGGGGATTGGAGATCATTCTGGCATGAAAATGTAATTAGCACAGGCTTATCGGACTATCCTTGAACTTCCTTGCACTGTATTATTTGGTAATAAGACACTGTTTTTCTATATTTAGTATATATCTTTTCAATGCTTCAAAACAAATCAAGAGTCACTGGCTTGCTGCAGACATTTTGTCCGGTCTCCAATTAAGCCTTAATAAGCTGCACACTCCCTGGGCCTCACATGATGTTGTGAAGTGTCCGTTTATATCTCCAAAGTCTTATCATCATCATCTGCAGTCCTGCTTGCTTGTATGGGGGATGAAATGGGGGGGGCTTGATCATTCCGGAAGAGACCGGAACACAGAACACTCTCCTCTCCTCTCTGCAGTAGCAGGTATATAGAAAAAAAATCTCTCCGCCTGTGCCAGGCCGGCCAAATTGGATTTCAGAGCTTTCATTTGTTCCACCTTTCAGTGGAAGACCGGTCAAATGACATGCTATCCTTCTGCCATCTTGCTGCAGAACGGGGAAACAAGATCGTTGTCTCTTGCCACTATTTTACACTGCTTCTTTTGAAAGCAGTAGCTCCGTGGACTGATTAGACTGGTAGAGCATTTCCACAGAAGGAGCAAATACAGTACATCAACATTTTTAGATTGTGCACACATTCCTCAGTGTTGAGTTAACACTTTTTTTAGTTAACATTTTTTTTAGTGTGTGGAAAGACTGGGCGATGAAATGACAATTGGTCCTCGGAAACCAATCGCATGCCAGCTCTGTGTCACAATAACCTGAAAAACCAGCTGCTGCAAACTCCTCCGCTACACTCCTCTGAAACTCAGTGACCCAGAAAGCATATCGGTGCTTTTCATTTCAGCAGAAATTCATCTTAATATATAAAAAGTAGCAAGTCTCGATCGCTATCTTTATCGCTCAAGGGCTAGCAAAGACCAAGGTTGCTTGCCAGAGATCATTTAAGACCTGTGTCAAAAGTGACAGTTGGAAAGTAGCTCAGAGTTATCACCGCCAGAGGCCTTCATACACAGTTGAGTTTCCCAACCATCAAAGGGAAATATTGTAAGTTCTTGCCAACTCTTATGTACACACATATGTATGAAAGGTACAAGTCAACCATCAAACTCTTATGCAAGGCATATACTTATGTCCTTACATAATATCGTCCTTACACAATATAATCAAAATGGGTATGCAAGAGCATTTTTTTACTCAAAACGAAATATCTTTTTTGTTTGCAACTGTGTCACATGGAGTGTGAAAGACCCTCTCTTCTAACCTTGTCAACACTAGGGTCATTGTTACTTATCGGGCCTTGTTGATTATTTTTTGTTTTATTTATCCGCGTGGCCATCTCATTAGCCTTGGTACAATGGATAAAGAGAGCGCTGAAAAGACCGAAGCCCTTTTGTTTTATCCAAGTCTCTGCTGATGTACAAATGCACAGAGGCCTCGGCGGAGACAACACGCTGAGCAAACACATGCCGTCTGCATCACGCCACACTGCCACAAAGCCCACTGTCACCGGCTGTCACTGGAGCCACTCTGTCGTGTTGTGTTGTTATTGTGCTGTGTTCTGATGCCTGACAAAGAATGTCAACAGGATGGAACTGACGACTCAGTGTTCTCTTTCGGAACTGACCGCTCAGTGTTCTCTGTTCTCTCTCTCTCTCTCTCTCTTCCCCTCATCAGCTGCCGGAAACCTACTGAAGAGCCTCCTTGAACCGGACCCGGCCAAGAGGCCCAACATCCACCAAGTCATGTCAGACGACTGGCTGCAGCTGGGGAACCCACACACCCTTGCCCCTTACCTGAACAAGTAAGCTGAACACGCATGTTATTACTAGCCTACAAACGTACATACCCTTGAGGTGTACACCACTTAGAGTAGAGTAACTTTATTAATACCAAAGTATACTAAGCTGTCCAGCAGCATACACACAAAATATAATATACAGTACGTTACCTGACAGATTACACATATAGAACACACAAATTACATACATTCAGACATTACTGACCTTTTTGGTTTGATGTTGTCTACCTATCTGTTATATCCAATATATCACCAGAAAATTAAAAACAGACGGGCTTTGTTTCTAAATGGTTTTTTTTTGCCATGTTCTTCCTCTGGTAGGATCCACATTGAAGAGATTAACCAAATGGTGCTTCTACACATGACGGAGAGCATGGGCTGCAAGCACAGCGAGGTGCTGAGCGCCGTGCTCACCAATCGCGCCTGCCACACGCTGGCCGTCTACTTCCTGCTCAACAAGAAGATGAAGCGTCTGTCCAAAGAGTACCGGGTACGCTATGCATTCATCCCATAGGCTGCATTAGGAGCACATAGTAGCTCACAGTGCAACAATGCCTGATCTTTACAATGCAATCGAAGAATCTTACTGCTGTAAAATATCACTCACTGCCACTCCAATGAGTGGTGCAATGAAAACACATAACACTCATAATGCAACACATTGTATGATCTTGTAATCATTATCATAATAATCATAATCATAATGCAATTGATTGAAGGAGCTTATTGGTGTAAAATAGCATGAATAGTTATAGCATTAACAGTAATAGCAGTGTTACATTTAATGTAATAGTTACTACACTTACCTATAGTACTTTAAAGTCTAGATCTGTTAGTAAATGGAATTGTTTGTCGTGTGCAGGAGAAACAGAATGAAGAGAAGGAGAAGAAGAACGAGCTGTTCTTCCAGACGCAGTGGCGGAAGCACATCGAAAAGATCACCATCCCCCCGAAACAGACTCCCGTCTACCTGGCTGTGAGCAAGGGGCCTACCAAAGAGAAAAAACACAAGACAGGTGAGTTGGTAGTTGTTTTTTGTTTGTCACGTGCACTAAAATAAAGGTCAACATATACCCTTGGTTCAAGTCTAAGCATGACATGTAATTAGGCCATCGCAATTAAAGTGCGCAGGTGAGCTTCTGTATATGGCATGGCCTGAGGGAGTGCCTTGTGTTTTTACTGCATTTCTCTTTGCCAATAAGTAGCAGATGAGTTAGTTGGAACATTACCACAACTTATCTGCCGCTTTGGCTGTTTACAACCCTTCTGTAGAAAAATTCACTCCCTTCATTCACTTGCAGAGACCATGCACTTTGTCCTTGCCAATTTACTTGATCCTAGTCAATATTTGCATACATTCTTTAGAGGTGTGGATTGCCAAATAGTCATCATCATACCTGAACCAGTGCCAGTGAGTGTCATAACTTCATCTCTTTGGCACCCATGTCTCAACGTGTGCACGCAAGGAGATGTATTTGCATATAACACCGTAATGCCTTTTGGCAAGCCGTGCTGCATAGAACATGCCCGGCAGGTTTCATCATGGCTCTTCGTGCCGCCTGCAAACCTTCTTTGTATGCGCAAGTCTCCTTTTGCCCATTGTCACTAATCAAGTTACCCCACCCCAGCCTGCCCCGCACGTGGCTCACACAAAGAATGTTTTTGCTCAAACTCAATTTAATGCCAAGGACAAAGGGCCCGAGTGTCTTGTTTTGCATGACCTTGTTTACATGGAATTACCTTTTGCCATATTTATTTTTAACTATTGACATCGAGGTCGTATCTGTGCGTCATTGACAAATACGGTATAGTGGCTTTGTTCAATAAAAAAGGGAGTGGCATTATGCCATGTTTTCTGGAAAGGAATCTGGGTCTTAAGGAAAGAAAACATAAGTCAATAGGATAATTGCTACCTGTGAAAAAAGATAAGGTTCTCTGGTAGCCGGTTTTACTATTCCACTGAAAGCACCATAGCATGACAAAGTAATGACTGGCGACGAGTGTTTGTTTTTTGAGGGTTGGCTGTGGACTTAGTTCTTTTCTTTTCTTTATCCCTCTCTAAATCTATATCAGGCCTTCTGCGTGCAGTCACTGGGGGACTGAAGGAGGCATACTCGGGCCAGGGTGGATGCGTGGCCTCCTCTTCCCTGGAATACATGGAGATCCATCCCGTGTTCCCGCAGACACCCCCCTCACCGAAGCGGGAGGAGAAAAAGAAAGACAAAGACAAAGAAAAAGAGAAGGACAAGGAGAAGGAGAAGGAGAAGGAGAGGGCAGAGAAGGAGAAGCCGCCGAGGTCCAAGCCCAAGCGCAAGCCACGCGACGTCCCCGTTCGCCCGCCTTCGGCCCTGGCAGCCCACTCCTGGAACTCAGGCCACACCACCAAAGAGCCAGTCCAGGAGTCGCCACCCTCGCCCTGGTACAAGCTGACCAACGGCGCCCTGTCCCCGCCACGCCACGTGTCCGCCTTTGTGCCCGAGACCTCCTACCTGAAGAAGGCCACCATCCCCACCATCCCCACGCTGCCTGGCACCAGCCAGCCCGTGGCCATCGTGGCCCCGCAGCCCAAGAAGAGCCCCTCCAACGCCTCCGGAAACGACTGGCCCATCAGCTTGCCCGAAACGGGGACCAGCCCGCCCACTGGTGCCTTCAGCGTCTTCTGCAGGAGCAGGAGCAGCAGCCATGACAACGGCAGCAGCGCCAGCAGGGGCAGGAGTGGCAGCGGAAGTGGGGGCAGCAGCGGCAGCGGGGCCAGCGAGGACCCAGAGAGCCCTCAGCACCGTGGCAGCGGCGGCGGCTCAAAGTTCCCTTCCATGGGCATTGGGCATCTCATGAAGAAGCGCCTGATCCCACCCTTCCACTTCCGTCCCGAGCAGGCAGTGGAGGTGGAGTCGCCCACGCCGTACCACATGCAGACGTTGCTGTGCACTTCGGGCAAGGCCCTCAAGACTCTCTGCTGAGCTAGATTGTAAAGCAACTACTAGAGACTAGAGCCTACAGACCTCTCACACTAATGTCCTATGGTGACAGCCTTCATCCTTGTTGAACCCCTAGCCCCCCTTCTTCTACTTGTACACAGCTGCTTAAATGACCAGCATCACCACCACGCCAATAAATAGAAAAACTCCTCACTGTTTGAATTAGACGTTCAGCTATTCTCTCTGACTTTGCATCACGTCCGAGCACCACCTGTCTCACCACGTGATGTGACTGTACCTAGTAGAGAGACAGAAATGAGAAAAAAAGAGATTTGAACATTTGAACAGAACATCCCTGCAGGGAGGACGGAACTAACCTCACTGCACTGGACATATGCTTGGATTTTTGGAAAAAAAGGAAAATTAAAAAAGAAGAAAAAAAAAGAAAAGGCTTTTGAGTACTTTGAGAGAGAACAAAACATGCATCTCGGCAAGCTAGCACTAAGCAGTACTTAATCACTAAGACTAACAACACTGATGACGATTATATAATGTCTATCCTCACCAGTAGTGCGTAGGTATATAGACTGAGTCACGGAACAGGCTGAAGTTTTTATTTTTTCTGAATGTGCCGAAGGCCATCTGCCACTGCCAATGCAATAGGGGATAGAAGTACAGATTGTGTCCTACCCTATTGTAATCCTCACCTAGACTTACATAAAATGTCACCACAGGTAGTTCGAATACATTCCTATGCCACCAACGCGCGCAAGAGTCGAGGCATTGTCGAATTTCCCAGTACTGTATGTGCATATGTTTTGATTTGATTTGTTTGTTGTGTTTTTTTTTTTGGTTGTCCTCTCTGGGCTTTTTTCTAAACCGAGCAATATACAAGCAACTACCTTTACTTGTGTTTGTGAAATTTGTGCTATTCTTCCTCGTGGGGTGTGTGTAAAAAAGCTGCTAAGTATATGTGTCCTCGAAGGAGAAGATCTGCCCGCCGGCGATGGGCTTTGTTTGTTTAAGCCTGAGGGTGCACACGACTTTGCATTGCAATTGTCATTTTTTTGGTAACTTTATATACTTGCCCCCGTTTCTCTCTTTTTAGAGTGACTCGGGGGGTTGTTTGTGTCAGTGTTGGCTTCGTGTGTCAATTGTTATGGCCTTAATTTTTCCACAGATGCCACTTTAAAGGCGTGATGTGGAGATGGAGAAAGTCTTTGGAGTGAAAGTGAATGGGTGTCTTATGAAACTATGAAAAAAAAGTCTTAGTTTGTGCAATAGTGTGTATATATAATATATATATATATTATTCTGACAAAATTGCTGCACATTTTTCGACAAGTGCATATTTGTTCTATGAATGAAGACGAGGAGGAGATGAGGAAGAAGTTAACATGTAAATATACGATCCAAGTGTCTTGACTTGTCTTGTGCTTGTATTGTCCTAAACTGTGATTTGATACAGAGAGCACATCACTGTAGATCCACGCCACACAGTCATTGACTTGATCATCTTTTTTAACGGGTCCAGAAGGCTTTACACTGTTAAAGAGAAAAGCTTTTTTTCTGTCAGACTTGCATGCAAAGACTTTTGGTACTTGACGTTTTTTTGTTTCTGTTTTGGATAAAACTTTGTAATTTTTTGTTGGGAAAGAAGACAGATAACCGAGGTGTTTTGTAAGCTTTTTGTAATGACTGCATTTGCCTATGAGTGAAGAGATTATGATGTACAAAATAAAGATTTTTATATTTCCGAAACTGATATATTTCTTGTATGCCATCTTTGTTCCTGTAAGAACATTCATTCTTATTATCTTTCTGAAGAAGATTCACAACGATACATTGGGTATATTCACTGGTCATATTATCTTATGCTTCTACATTTTTCAAAATATCTCTGAAGATGCCGAAATTCAACAAAGTAAATCAAGACAGAGAAGGACATTCACCCAGAACATGCACACAATCTGCCACATGACTCATAACGAACAGAATACACAGAATTCAAACACGTTCCAGAGAGCAACACTTTCCAGAACTGATACATTTCTCCTGGTATATGTCTTTGTTCCTGAAAAACACTCATTATAATGCATTGGGTATATTCTCTTGACATATTTTATTGTGCTTCACAAATACCCATTAACAGCATTAAAAACCCAAGAGAATTCACATAATTAAAACTGATTCATATGCTCTCTTTATTCCTGGATAATATTCATTACAAGGCATTGATCATATTCCCTTATCATATTTTATTGTGCTTCACAAATACCTATATTTTATATCATATCATCCTGTAGGTGCTCTGAGATATATTCAGCTGGGTTTTCACCTGAACACCCTATTAAAGGAAGGTGCATGTTGTTCACAGGCTGAACTTGTTCATAGTTCATTCATCACACAGGTACATGGTGTGTGTTTAGTTCACGTTCGCTAAAATATGAACTAGTTCATGAACTATAGTTCATTGAACAACTTCAGGTACAACGCTGATTAGAAGGCATAAGGTTTATTCCCTTTTTCATACTTTATTGTGATACAGAATTTTACAAATACAAGAACCTAACTAAGATTCAAGATTAATTAAAAAGGATTTTTGTCCTTTACTGGTACACAAGCTGCCACATAACTCACAACACACAACACAGAACCTAACAGCCCGGAATTCAAATATGGTCCAAACTTAACAAATTTCACCTATGAGGAGTGAAACCGTGTTTTAATTCACACATGTTCATGGGAAAATTAACAAATTTGAACTCTGAGGAAAGCAAAACATCTCTAACTAAATTCATGCACATTCCTGAGAAAGTTCAAAAATTGTATCTCTGAAGAGAATGACAATCTTTAACGTTACTGAAACCCAGCATGTTCCTGAAAGTGACCCTCATGAGAGTGACCCTCGTGAGAGTGACCCACATAGTATTCCACGAGGCACCTGTGCCCAGCGTGAAACCAAAAACAGCTGAACTCCACTCCTCTCCTCTCCTCCCCTAACCTAATGTAATCCAGTCAGCTGGCCAGCCTACCATGATCTGTGTAACTTAAAACACACACGAATGCATGCACGCATGCACCCACGCACGCACGCACGCACGCACAGAGGGGGGACGTATGGGGGGGACACACAAACACACTCTCTCCACCATGATCTATGTGACACACGCACACAGAGAGAGAGAGAGAGAGAGAGAGAGAGAGAGAGAGAGAGAGAGAGAGAGAGAGAGGGAGAGAGAGAGAGAAATTCTAGATACCAAACAGGGAGTATATAATCAGGCAAAAACAACCTCTTAAGTATTTTGAGTTAAGCTCATGAATGCTGTGGGAATAAAGAGGTTATGGGTTATATGATATTCAGTAAACAAACAAGTGCGGCTATAAACTAATAGCCTTAGATCTCAAAGCCTCTCAATCTGTGTCATAAAAGTTGTGCTTGTGCATCTGTGAAAGCATGAAATACCAGTGAAATGTGATCCCCAATCATATAGATCTATTATACACGTGTGTCAGTGTCTATCAAGGGGGTTCCAAAACCTGACCATGGCAAGGACCCCCATATAGGCCTACCGGCATATTCCAGCTAAGGCTTCCATTACATGGGTGGTGCCACACTATTTTTCTGTGCATCCCCTTTCACAACCATAGTCTAGGTCTGTTAGTCAGTGCCCCACTGGGATATATACCGTATATAAAATAATTCAACCATAATGTTCAGAGATGCAGTAGATCAGTGGTGCTCAAACTGTGGTACGCGTACCACTTGTGGTACTTGAGACATCTCTGGTGGTACTCGGAAGAATTCATTTTTTTGTGCATTGAAGGCTGATAAGTTGTTGCAGTCAAAAATGTCTCGTTGGTCTCACATTTTGTAATATTGAACTGTATGAATCTGAAAACATAATGCAGAATAATACTAGGCAAGCAAGAAATTTAAAAACAAACTTGCACTGAATGTGACCGTAGCTGTTGATGCCGTTATGAACCTCTCCTGTATTGACTGGCAAAAGTGAATATGGAAGGCCTTTGCTGCGATATTCTAATGTTGGTTGTCAAGGTGGTACTTGGAGAGCTCAATATTTTCTCGGGTGGTACTTCACACAAAAAGTTTGAGAACCACTGCAGTAGATTATTGTAATGCAGTTCTTAACTAATGGGAATATTGTTTAGCTTATTTTTGGTTGATTTTGGTGTACATTACTTATTTGATTTTTTCAAGTATTTATTTTGTTTTTATATGCTTTTCCTGCCAACTGCCGTGCCCCCTCTACCACCCCCTCACAGACCCCAAGGGGTTCCTGGCTCCCAATTTGAAAACCACTGGTCTATCATATAAGATTTAGGTCAATTGTATGTCTTTCAAACACTGCCTTGGCTTATCTTTGAATGTCTGTTGTTGCCTTGAACAAAACGTGATTAGAGCATTCGCCAAATTGTCAATCAAACAAGTACAAAAACGGGCATAGTCAAGTCCTCGACAACCGTAACCCAGCACCTCATAAACAGCAACATGCAAATGAAGGTCAGCAATGTGCAATTTTAAGGTAAACAAATAATTCAATTGAAGAGGATATGCCACTTGGGTTCTCAAGGAATGTGACAGCTGGTGACAAGATGGTTTAATGATCTTTGATGATCTTTGATGACACCGCCATTGGTTTGGCATGAAAGGGAAGAAGGAAGGAAGGAAGGAAGGAAAGAAGGAAAGAAGGAAGAACATACAAAAATGTAGACGTTCCCAATAGGAAAAGCCTACTTAAACATGTAACACTGGCGGCCCTACCGTTAGTGCCACGGTAGGGTGTCAGTGTTACACTCGTCTGCTACACAGCTGACCCGGGTTCGATTCTTGCCCAGGTCCTTTGCCAACTCTTCCCCATCTCTCTCTCCCCACTTGCTTCCTGTCAAAGTCTTCACTATCCTACCAAATAAATGCAAATAAAAAGTTACACTGACCACTGTATGCAGTACATTGTAGCAAACAGGACAAGTATTAATATAGGGTACCTTTATAGTGTTTTAATTGGAAAAGCATAGCGCATTAAAGAATTTTGACTAAAGCATTTTCTTATGCTTAAATAAAATAGGCCTACTATACCTTTAATTGTAAATCCACCAGATTCATCTATTTCTCTCTGTAGTCCCTGTCTAGTTGATGTTGATAGATCTAGATCAGTTGGATGTCTTTCAAACACCACCTTGGCATATCTTTGAATGTTGATTGTTGCCTTGAACAAAACGTGATAAGAGCATTCGCCAAAATGTCACAGTCAGACAAGTATGAACGGGTATAGCCGAGTTGTTGAAAAACGTGACCCACCACCTCATAAACAGTAACATGCAAATTAAGGCCATACTGTGGCTCAAACGCTGGGGCCCTGGGCTGCTATGCCGGCAACCTGAGTTCGATTACGGTCCGGGTCCTTTGCCAAACCTTCGCCAACTCTCTCTCCCCACTCATTTCCTGTCAAGTCTCTCACTGTCTTGACATAAATAAACTAATAAAAGACCAAAAAATATATATTTAAAAAAACATGCAAATTAAGTGAACCAACACAAACTACATACCTCCAGCAAGGAAGCTGTTTGATAGTCAAATATTCTATGTTACACCCTACTTTTATTTTAAGCCTTTCTGCCTTCTTTTTGTGGAGTTAGAAACTGGAATGTCAAAATTCGCCCTGTCCCGCAATTCAATTTGCAGTCACTAGGGGTGTCTCATCCAAATCTGTTCATAAGTTTTTGAGTTATCCTGCAGACAAACAGACAGACAAACAAACAAACAAACAAACCAACATGACTGAAAACCTCCTTGGCAGAGGTAATAATTTAAAAAATGAGGTTATGCCACTTTAGCTTCCAAAGATTCATGAGCTGATGACAAGATAGTTTGATGATCTTTGATGACACTGCCATTGGTTTGGCACGACTCACCTAACCTTAATAGCTAATATAGCCTAATACAAGGACCATTTACATGTTCCTTGAATGAATCCGAGGCAGGTTTTTAAAGGTCAAATATGTACAATTTTCCATTTTCAAACCTACCAGTTCTGAGAAGTGGCAATACCATATTCATAGCTGTTGTGAGTTGACAAGTTAATCAAATCATAAGAAAAACAAAAAACGAATGAAAGAAAGAAAGAACAAACGAAAGAAAGAATGAAAGAAAGAAAGAAAGAAAGGAAGGAAAAAAGGAAAGAAGGAAGGAAGAACGGAAGCCAAGAGGAAAAGCCTACTTAAAACTGACACTGATGGTAAGTGTTGAAAAGGGATAGTGGTATAAACAGCAGGTAATACTGATTTGGAGAATGAACACCTACAAATATTACACTGACCATTGTATACAGTACGTTGTAGCAAACAAGATATGTATTATATAGGGTGCCTTAAAAGTGTTTTAATTGGAAAAGAACAGGGAGAACAGGGTGCATTAATGAATTTTGACGAAAGCACTCTCTTATGTAGGTAATGAGGAAAAAACAGAAGTCCTACTAATTGCCCCCCGGGATAAACGCAGAGAACTCTACCACCACCAAAAAAAAAGCACACCAAAGACACTGTTACCAGCCTTGGCGTGATCCTTGTCCCCACATCAAGAACATCTATTTCCATATTAGAAACACTTCCAAGCTGTGCGATTGCGTCTCCAAACAAGATGCTGAAAAACTTGTTACCAGCCGAGTTGATTACTGTGATGCACTCTTCACTGGTCTTCCAAAAAAAGTACTTGATAAGCCACAACACATTCATAATAGTGCAGCGCGACTGCTCACAAAGACCAGGAAGAGAGAGCACATGACCCCTGTCCTGGCAGCCTTATGCCTATACCCTACAGCAGGGGTCTCCAAACTAAGGTCCGAGGGCCGGATACGGCCCGCCATGCCCCTTTGACCGGCCCTCCACCTCTCTGCACCTCACCATTTGAACAGGCCCAAAGAAGCAATCCTCACAGAAAAAAAGATGAAATATATATTTTTAAGTATTTTATTTTGTTTCTCAACAGGCCTTCCTACAGTTTAATTTTCACTAAACTAGTTTGAATCACGAGAGGTTTCTTGTCTTGATAGTTTCTCATCTCAGAGTAATATAAACAGGCCTACCATTTCTATTGTATCACTCATAAACTGTTAATCGCCATATTTTTCTAACCTTTCCTTGCTATTTTTACATGGTTATTAGAAATTAAAAGGAATACCTGTGGTTTTTCAAACATGTGAAGTACTCACTTCTTTTGCAAATCATTTGTAATAATTAACTATTTTGTGCAAGAAATGATGGCTATAACAGGCGGTGGCCTAGTATACAGCCCACATGATTGAACCCGGCCCCTGATCACAGTCAGGAACGATAATGTGGCCTCCAGAGAAACATTTTTGGGGACCCCTGCCCTACAGTATCAATTTTAAAGTTATTTTAACAGTGTTCAAGGCCCTAAATGGTCTCGCCCCCTCAATAATCTCTGACATGCTGTCTTTTTATACCCCTACCTGTCCCCTCAGGTCAACTGACTCCAAACTCATGAAAATCCCACCCTTCCCACCAAAGCAGATTGGCGAAGCCGCATTTGAGTTTTATGCTCCCAAAAACTGGAACTCCCTCCCCCTACATATTAGAATAGCCCCCTCTGTGGACACTTTTACGAAACTGCTCAAAACGCATCTTTTTTCCACTTGCCTTCTGTTAGCTGCAATCTTTCCCTTTCCCCTCCTCCTATCCACTGTGCCTTGTTCACTGTTGCTTTTATTCAATGTGTGCACCATATTGCTTTTGTGTTACTGTGCTACTGTGTTATTTTTTCATTTTCTACAGTATTTACACCCACGTCACTTCAGCTCCCAGCCCCCCATGACAACAACATACGGTAAACATACTGAGCGGTCAACAAAAGCCCAGCACCCACTCAGATTACACTTCCAGAAGTGTTTAATACAGCATGACGTCATGTATGGATTTGCCCTTGTGTCAACATCACTAAAGCCAACACCAATATTGCTTTTTCTTTTACACAAGTATCATTTTTGGGAAACATACATGAAGTATGGTAGTCTTGTTTGCATTGTAAATGGTACATGGTTCAGATAATGACGTCGTTTTTTTAAAACCGAATGTCGTTTTTATCTATTGTCCGTCTGTAAAAAGTAGTCATGTGATACAGTACAGCAATTATGTACATTTACACCATTCACAAGTAAAATCTTATTGAAAAGAACATCCATGACGTCACTGTGACACACAACCTCCCCAAAAGGCCAATAACATCCTGCATACGGTAAACATTCTGAACAGTCAACAAACACCCACCACCCCCAGATTACACATCAGATAAATTGGCACTGAGTGTTGAATACAGCAAGGGCACCACGAATGGATTTCTCTCATGTCAACATCATATGAGTCAACAACAATATGCCCCCCCCCTCTTTTTTAACATAGTGTAACTAGAAATGCACTTATACTTTAAGTGATTTCCATTGAGATAGCTGCACCTGCAAACAAAGATTCAAGGTGTGCAGGCCACCTCCTCCATTCTACTTGAAGAATCTTTTTTAAAATTCGGATCGTGAGCCGGATCACCACCAACATTTTATCACTTGTTCCTTTTGTCATTTCCAACAACTCCACAGAATTTCATCAAAATCTGTGGATAACTTTTTGAGTTATCCTGCTGACAGACAGACAGACAAAAAACGTGACTGTAAACATAACCTTCTTGGTGGAGGCAGTTATCATTTTTGGGATGCATGAAGTAGCAATATGGCCATTTAAAAAAAAATCTATATCAGTACCATTGTTGGGATATATGTATATGTACTGTACTCTTCATTGCATAGCAAATGTACATGATTCCGCCAATGGCACAACATTCATCTATGGATGCTCTCTCCAATTGAAAAAAAGAAGTGATAGTGCATTGTAAAGTCAGAGACAACAGCGTACAAGAAATACAAATGCACACTACAGATATTGGGAGCACAACACATATTCCCACAATGCACATACAAAATATATAAAACAACTTCCATATTGTCACTTTGGCACCCAACCCCCCAATAGTCCAATAACATCCAGTCAATAAACACACTGAATGGTCAGACAAAGCCCACCATCCAACACAGATTACACTTGGATAGCGTGCCACTGACAGTTTAATTCAGCAAGGGGCGTCACGTATGGATTCTCCTCCATGCCATGTCAACATCATTAGAGCCTGAAAGTCATATGCCCATTTTTTTTACTCTTTACATTTATTAACATCCACGTCACTTTGGTAACACCCCTAGACACACTCACACACACACCACCCTCCACCACCCACCATGCCAATAACATCCAGCATACGGAAAACATACTTGAACTGTCCACCAAAGCAGACCACCCACCCAGATTACACTTCGATAACATGCCACACTGCGAGTTTCATTCAGCAAGGGGCGTCGTTTATGGATTTCCCTCCATGCCATGTCAACATCATTAGGGGTCCGCGTATAGGCTATACGGCAGCCAAGGGCCCCGCTCACTGCGAATCAACGTCTCATCCAGCTCAATCTGTTCAGGCTTAGACCCCCGATAGAGGGTAATCCTGTTTTCCAGGTCCCCCTTTATGCCGCTCGGAGAAAAAAAATAACATGTCTTTGTGTCTGAAAAACAGACACCATTAATCTCACACCGGGGCTTGGGGGTCAGTGACGACACCCAGATTTACTCCTGACTGATACCAAAAACAATAACACCACACCCACCACCAAAGTTGACAACCTCAAAAAAGAGAGACATCATGTCTCATTTTTTGACCCCAATTCCCATGCTGTTTTTGTGTGTGCCAGGAACAATGTAAACAACTTTGACATTGTTTTTTCATTCATAGTACATCTTGTACTAATGGCACGTGTCCTTATTAAAGCCAGGTAAATGAATGAAAGAAAACAAAGAGGTTGAATCTGAACAAATGACCTCCACTGAGACGTCCATGCCTGTCAAGCCATTATTGATGCCCTGCATGGCACATTACAAGGTGGATACTGTATCTAATTCTTTCGGAGCGCAGCTTAGAGATTCACTCAACTGGGGGCATTTGTTGCTTCAGACAATCCTATTTGCTACAAGAAACCGAGTCCAGGCGACAAAAGAACTTGGTCCCGCCCCGCCTCAGTCGAGCCGAGTACTTGAGCTGGAGCGAGAAACACGTCATGTCTGAAACTTAAAGGTGGTTGGGTTCGGCGGGCTGACTGGCTCGCTGGCTGACTGGCGGCACTGAGCCAGTTGTCCCCGCGCGACAGCATCGATGCCAGTTGCAAGATTGCCACCCTATTGCTTCATCAGGAGGTCAGAGGATCTGAGGATACGTACTGTAGTAGATGTTGTTTTCTTTCTCTAGACAGAATGTCTTGCATTATTTACCCCCTTTGCCCCCGGTGTTTCGGGATCACTTAGCACAAGATGTTAGACGAGGACGGGGGGCATAGGGGAAGAGGCACATACAGTGGGGATGGTAGTGTTGATAGGAGGGAGGGAGTAGGGAGAGGGAGTGGGTACAGGCACCAGCCCAATCTTTTCAATGCTCTTGCAAGGGCATCGTCTGTGATTTACTGAGGTGGCATGGATACAGTCCATTAGGAGGGGTGCAGCAGCAGAAAAAAGACAGAAAAAAACGGTGCGCCGTCACTAAGTAAGAGACGGGACTGGACACCAGACAAAGGAGATGGCGGGAATGTTCCCGCCAACACCAGTCCAGACCGACCCCCTTTTTTTGGGGCGGATGAGAGAGGGGGGGTCTTTGGTACCCGGCACGCCCCCCCCTCCTCCCTCTTACCGCCTCTCATTGAAGGAAAGCAAGAAGCATGTCACCCCCTGCTGATGACAAAAGCCATGCTTGTTGTTGTTTTGGTGTTTGTGTCTGTGTGCCGTGGGTGTCTGCACACGCGTACTACATGCATGTTTGTGTATGGATGTGGTGTTGCTCGTGGAATCAGAGCAAAACAAGAGGGGGTACAAGAGCGAGAGAGAGAGAGAGAGAGAGAGAGAGAGAGAGAGAGAGATAGAGAGAGAATGAGAGAGAAAGGGAGAGAGAGAAAGAGGAGGGGGCAGGGAAGGTATAGGGGGAGGGGGGTCGTCAGAGATGAGGCGAGGAGAGGAGGAAGGGGAAGAGAAAGACAGAAAAACACACTGAGGAGATTAAAAAGGAGGGAGGAGGGGGTGGAGGAAGAGAGAGGCAGGCTCCACCCAGCCCCTCCCCCTGGCAGCCAGGGCGGCGCACGGTTCGTGCTAACGTGGGATGACAGGCGTGCCGGCGAGCGAGCTGGATGGCTGGCTTGCGGCAGGGGGAGATGCTGACGCGTTGGCAACAGGCTCTCAGCGTAAGCAGCACGTGGGCACTTTGTTTCCATCGCAACTGCCCTTGGATACAGCGTGCTGGTTGGTCTGAGCAACACCACCACACTCTCGCCTTCAATATTTTAGCTGTTGTTGTTATGCTAGTCTCTCTGCCAGAGTCGAAGGCGGAGGAGGTGGGGAGGGGGAAGCCTTCCAGCTAGCGCGGGCCGGCGAGGAGGGCCTTTTTCCCGCCCTCACTCAAAGTGTTGCTAGGCACATTACCGGGTAAACAAATGTGCTCCAGTCTCCCAACCCTCCCCAAAAGCACAGCAGTGAGATGATGCTGTCTAGGGGCCAACAGTGTTTGATGTGTCTGACCGGTGTTTAAACAGTGCCATCTGTAAGACAGTCAGTCAGTCAGTGTTTTTTCCCCCCGCTTTTTTTTTTTTTTGAAAGAGAGTGCTATATGAAAAAGGGGAAAAAACAGACAGCATCATTCTTGCATCATCCAAATGTGAACTAAAAAAACAAATCAGGGTTTCAAATTCAACGTAGCTAAAAATCAGGTCACATGCAGATAAGTCTCAAAGACATCATTGTTCGTATTGTATTGTTTGTGCCAAGTTATTTCAAAGGCCAACATCCTCAGACACGTTTACGCCTGAAGCACTGGAAACTTTTGAAGATGTTGGCAATTATTGAAGGTGGCTGGCAAAATGTCACACGTGACAATCGTAAATACTTCTGAGTAATTATCGTGTTTTGCGATATGAATCATGTCAGCTCAAATGAACCCTTTTATTTAGGTGTACTTGACATTTTGGGTTCATTGTTTTGTTTTGTTTTTCAACTGCTGCGATAAGAGGTTTTACTGGTAGTTAATAACCAAGAGGGGCCAAACGGTTAATCACGAAACCATTTATCTTCTCAAATGGCACCAATAATCAAAATGGAACGGTGCTCATTTATTTACAATTGTGCTTGTTTAAAGAGTAAGCAGTAAAAGTGAATGTTTAGGGCTTGATTACACCTGTGGTGGTTCGTCAGCAAATGGGTAGCCATCCGGAAAGTCGAGACACACAGACAGACACACAGACAGACAGACAGACAGTCCTTCATTATTGATGAGAGGGTACATTAAAGAAATGCATGACATGAGATGAACGCTTTCATTATTCATGCAGGGGTACTTGTTGATCATTTTTGGCGGGCAGGTATTTGAAAACAAGATATATTTGGTCAAAATAAGCAATATGATGAAAGGCCAATTCAATTAGAACCCAGAGCAGCTCCTGGTAAATAAGATGGATTGTGAATAGAATCTTTGTAAAAAAAAAAAAATTCTGCAGAATCCTACATGGGACAATGGTCTAAACTACTATGACTTTCTGAAGTCCCTTCAACAAAAGAATGACAAAGAATGAAATGCTGTGCCACCAAACTGTCATATAGTTTGTATACACCTACTGCATGTGCAACAATGAAGCTTTTTTCCAGAAGATTTAGGCCTATGTCAGCTTCTTTTTGACCACGTCTACTGATATCGGGATAATGATTAAAGTAAAATGGATGACTTACTATTTACAATGTGGCCTACGAAAAGAGAGCGCTTTGCAAATGTTTTTAGAGGCCTGTTGATTTGAGAACAGACAGACAGACAGACAGACCTCCATTATTGATGAGAGGGTACATTAAAGAAATGCATGACATGAGATGAATGCTTTAATTATTCATGCAGGGGTACTTGTTGATTCTTTTTGGCGGGCAGGTGTTTTCTACTACTGTACTGTATTTGAAAACAAGATATATTTCGTCAAACTAAGCAATATGATGAATGGCTTTGGGGCCGTAGCATGTCAATATGATCTCACTTAAGCACTTGACAGCTATTGAACATATTGACAACAAAATCGAATCGAATATGAAGAGCAAACCGCTCACTTTGGGAAAGCATAGCAATAACGACTTCTGTAACTGTAAGTTCATTAGGGTATCTTCTCATTAGGATCACACTGTGATCAATGCCATAGATGTGGTGGTGTGTTATTTCAATTAGGCCTAATCTATAAATTGATATTACAATTGCGGCTATGTGGTAGTGGTGACAGATCATTGTGAGTGATGGAATCAGAGGCTTATTGCGAGATGTAGTTATTGAGAGTGTTTTTTATTGCCCACATATTTCATATTTACTGCTGCCGGGTTGTTTTTTTCAAATGATGTTCTCACCTATTGTTCCCGAAGCACACCCCTCCTACAGTAGATGCTGACCATGCACTAACTCGCCACCGCCCCCTACTGCTCCTACACGCTCATTGCGCCCCCATGGTGCTGCTGGTAATGAAATTAATAACAGCTTCTACTCATGCCATTCCAATAGATGGATTGTCAATAAAAAACAGCTATTTTTCTTGCTTTCTCATGTAATTACATACCATACTGTACGTAGGGATATTGATTTTACAACAGAATTTACACGCACAGCAGTGCTTAAAAGCACATGTTATTGCTATAATAATATTCATGAATGAATGAATGGATGCATGAATGGATGTATGCATAGACGGATGCATGGATGAATGAATGAATGATCGAATGAGCATATAAACGCATAATCTTGACATTGAGGCGACAATGCCAGGGAAAAAGAGAGAACCAAGAGGAGGCTGTGAGAGAAGAGGAGAGGAGAGGAGAGAGGGAACAAAGCTCTGTGAGAAAATACATGTCCAGGCACGCCTCTCTCAGGTACAGCTCATTAATCACTGCCAATCTCTCGCTTCCCTTATACGCACAGCGCCATCTGCTGGCAGAGGACATCTTGTACTCTTTTGATAGTCTTCCATTGTGATAATATTGAAATAATGAGAGAAAATGAACACACATGAAATGCTTTTAGTAAAATAAGATATCTGGAATGTTATTTTAATTTGAATGCCCAAATGACTTGGTAGTTTATTTTTAACGGGCTAGCTGACTGTAAAGCTTAAATTGCTCACAAAAATAGGCAGTTAATATTAATGTTACCATGTACTGGTAGTCTATCATTGTGCCAATATTGAATAGTGAAAAAAATCGAACTCAAATTATTTGATAATTCAAGCTGAGGCTAGCTTTTAAGCTTTAATTGCATGCTAAAATAGCCGAAATGTCTGTTCATGTCAATTTTGTTTCGATAAGTTACAGGAGATCTTTTTAACAGTTTTAATCCATTGATGCTTAAAGCACCTGCAAAAAACGTCTACTGAGGGCCTAAGCCCTTTTTGGGAAAAGCTGCCCTCAACCTATAAAAACCTATATATCTCAGCCTCTCAAGCATATAAAAACATGAAATAAGTTGCATTTAAATGCTAAGACCCTCATCTTGCATTAAAATGTGTTCCTCCTGCTCTAACATACCAACATTTTTTAAATAAAAATATCTCAAATCTCATGAGCCTGAATCTTCTGTCATGCAGCTCCAGACGCCAAAGGTCATTGTTGCACAATCCAACATCCAGCATCAATGGGTATTAATAAAGGCATAGTTATTGAGCATACAGCGTGTATTTTCCAGCTCCATCTGATTTTGTTGCCAATACAATTAGAACCCAGAGCAGCTCTTGGTAAATAAGCTGGATTTTAATAGAATCTTTGTTTAAAAAAAAAATCTGCAGAATCCTACATGAGACAATGGTCTAACATACTATGACTCCCTGAAGCCCCTTCAACGAAAGAATGGCAAAGAATGAAATGCTGTAATGTCTTGTATACACCTAGTGCAGTGTTTCCCAACCTTTTTTGTCCTGCGTACCCCCTAAGCCATTTTGTCATATGATGAGTACCCCCTCGCCCTCACACATGCTCTGTTCCTCTATCCCAATGTGACTACACTCAATATATTTGCTATTATTAAATTTTTCCGCGTACCCCCTGAGGTGTGCTCGCGTACCCCTAGTGGTACACGTACCCCTGGTTGGGAAACACTGACCTAGTGAATGGGTAGCAATGAAGTCCCCCACCCAGGAGATTTAGGCCTATGTCAGCTTCTTTTTGACCACGTCTACTAATATCGGGATAATAATTAAAGTCGACTAAAAGAGAGTGCTTTGCAAATGTTTTGAGTCCTGCTGATTTGAGAAATTCAAAAAGGCCCACCTACATTATGTTCACAATATTTCCCGTTTTCAAAATGAGAAAAAGTGAGTTTGAATATTTGTTGTGGTTGTTATTGTTATGTGGTTTTGTATTTTTTTAGATTCTGCTTGGGTTTTAGGTTGTGTTGAATGGCACATCTATGACATCTATGACTCTGCACTTAACTCAACAGCACCCCCAAGAGCCACGAGCATGCTCACAATATCTCTTCTCCTGTAACATGAGGTGTATTAATATTATATTAGTTACCAGTCATACATTAACTTCAGTAGGCTAGGCCTATACTGGAGATTCTGGTAGGAGGATATTTAAGTGTTTCATAGGCTACTCACGTAGGCTCATGGAGATGATTATCATAGAGTCGTTATTTCAATATAGGCTTGGCGAAAAAAAAAATACTTTTTTTGGAATTAGGAAAACACATGCAAATTATACATTTTTAATAACCACTTATGTGTGTAATTTGCTCAATGGTGGCATAAGGTTAAAGGTCAAAGAGAATGGAATAAGTAGAATGTAAATTTGGTTATGTTTCTCAAATAACAACTTAGTTGGATGAATTGAGGGATGAAAGTCAATATTGAATGCATTATGCACCATGTTTGGAAAAATACAAGCACAATAGAAGGCCCGCGCTTAAGCACACTGATATCTGCAGGGCATCAAAAAAAATGCATCGCCTTTTGGCGCCGTCAAGCGGGTTGCGAGGTGAACGAAATTTCTGCGCAGCTGTTCAACAGCACATGATTTAGTTCTAGTAGTACAACTACGCCGAGCTTTTCCTTGTAGTGCCCCTCGCCACGCCCCCGCTTGGACGCTCTCTTTGCGTTTCTTTTTAAGTCACCAAGATCGCTAGTTGTCGAGAAGTTTTTCATCTGTGCTTTTCTCTTTCTTGCGCGCAGTCGAAAATCAATTGCGATCGAAGTGATACAAAGTAGCTGCGTAGTTGAAGTCAGCATCAACTTGTTGCGTATGTGCAATTTCCTCTCTCGTGCGACAGGGGTTTCCTCACATTGCAATTTTGACAGCAGACATGCAATAGCTGAAATAATCCGTTTTCTGCCTGGTATGTGACCGTACTACAGCTACTGTCACAGTAGTAAGTCTATTGATAGGCTTCATTCTCAGCTTCCATAACTATGTGCTCTACAAGCGTTTTGGTCTTTAGTCATGTCAACTTCTGTACGTTTGGACAGAATCTGAAACAGGACAAAATCTCAGGAGCCTATTCTACCCCTGGACAAGAGCTCGCTTATGAGAACACTGTGATGTGAATAAGTTTTCGAACATGAGCTCAGAGAACGGGAATGCCTACCATGGTCCTCAGCAGTATCCACAGATGCCATTGGTGCCTTCTTATTAAGATAATGTGCTCTGTCCTGCTGCTCTGGACTGAAGACATGGACGCACTGTCAGACTTCTCAAGTAAGTGACACCTCTGAAATATGAAACAAGAATATTACTTTGGCAACTTATTACTAATGATACTAATATTATAGTAGGCTATAAGTAGGCCTGCCTACATTAGTTTATATTAAATTGACTTATAAGGCCTATGCCCTACTTTAATACGTCTGTATAATGCTTAACCTATAACACTCAACTACCAGATACAAAATATTTTCTTTTGCATTTGATTGGTTTGAAATTATTGAAATTATTCAAGTATCTTATATTGACTTACAATATGGTTTTATGTTATGCTTCAATTACTCATAATAAACTACCAGATGGTACATATTTTAGGTCTAATATAGTTTGTGATTATCTTAAAGAGTATTTGACAGACATCATCTCTAGCCACTCTCTGTATGGCTGTGAGGGGGACGCATTGCAACTCCAGTGCCCAAGACACTCCACCATCTCCGTCCTCTCTGCTTACTATGGACTGGCAGACTTTCAGCTCTGCCCCAGTCTCCTTCCCACTGCTCTACTAGGCAAACATCTGAACATATCCTGCAATGCTACGACCGCCTTACAGGTATGATTTTTTTGCTTATTATACTGTAGTATACTAAAGGGCCACTGACAGCTTTGGCTGAGCCTGGGACAAAGTTATCTGAAAGGTCTGCCCGAGGCGATAAACCAAAGAGGAATAAGCTATTGATGTGTTTGGGTCTGTTAGTGATCAAGTCTACTTGGGTTGTGTATGTGGTTTGGTACACAGAAGATACTGTCGGAATGCCAAGGCCACAGACACTGTCTTCTCCAGGTTAATCATCGTGTATTCGGGAGGGATCCTTGTCCTGGACACTCAAAGTACCTTTATGTCACCTACAAATGTAAACCAAGTAAGTGCTCCAACTGTAATTTTGTTGTTTTTAGAGATGACGTTTACTTTGAAATCCCACTATAGCGTGTAATCTGTAACACTGATTATTACACTCATTTTGTTAGTGGAACACAAAAGAAGGGTGGGTTGTGAGGGAGAGAACGTCCTACTGCACTGCAAACATCCCCGAGTTTTGATCGTTTACTCAGCGGTGTATGGCCGACAGGTGGAAGACAAAGATGTTTGCAGTTCGACCTATGAACCGCCTCCATTTGGTGAGAGCTCAATTTGCTTTAATAAACCTTGTGTTGACAAATCTATCAATTTCGGTAAGCCTGAATGTTTCAAATGGTCAACATTCCATGCATACAAGAAAATGTTTTTATTGTAATGAATACTTCAAATTCTTTTTACCCCTCTCCCTTTCATTTTTTTCCTCTTGGAAACAGAATGCCTCTTCTTTGGGGCTGCACACACAGTGTCTAAGAAATGTAATGGAAAGCAAAGGTGCTTTATCACAATCAGTGACCACATTTTTAAGGACCCGTGCCCACCAAGAACAACAAAATATCTCACGATTCTCTACTCCTGTGGTAAGAATTGCTTACTGCCAACGACATACACCACAATGAATGATTTGTGGGGGATTTTATCTGACTGAGAATGATAAAAAGTTAGAGTACAGCATTGTACATTCATTGTAATCAGACCTTTCCCAGACCAACATAACTATTAAAGTATTCATTGTGTAACAACAGGAAATCACAAAAATAAAAAAACGAAGAATAGTTGTACATGAGTAAGAATAGAAAGTGAGCTAAGCGACTACAGATATCTGTAACCTTCTAAAACTTCCTGCAATTGGCTCCAGTGTTGGCAGTGGCAAACCACCCACGTCATTAACCATAAATCTGCATTCAGTTTTATTTAACATGAAAGACTACAATCCAGGTAAACATTGTATCTCTTGTTTGTGCACAGTACCACAGGTATTGGTGAAAGAGGTAGACCCAAACATTTTCAAATCAACTGTGATACCGCAACACAACATTGTGAGAGGTAGGTGGAAATGAAAGAAATGTGGTTAGGCTTTCATTGTTTTTCATTATCGTGACGAACATAGTGATAAATATTCAAGTCACTTACCCAACTCAATCTGTCAGATTCTCTGGTAACTCCAAAGGTTGAAGGTTCGAGGCTGCCAGAAAACCGTGGGATTATCCTGAGCAACTCACTGACGATATACGGTCACATAAAAGGTAAGACACCTTTCATTAGCAAAGAGCAGAGGACAAAGTTAAAAGGTGCACTGTGTAATATTTTTAGTAGTTTATTTCCAGAATGCATGCTGCCCATTCACAAATGTTACCTTTTTCACAAACACTTATCACCTCCATCAAATTGGAAGCATTCATTATGACTGGAAAAACTGCACAATAAACATTTTTAGCACAAAACTTACTGTACTTTGGTCATACCACTAAATTCATACAAGTCATTTACCATAAATATTAATTTCAATATTCATGAAATCATCAAATTTGACAATAGGCAGCACAGTTTCAATGAGCTAGTTGCAATAGCTTCTCGGGTCACCATCCTACACAGTGCACCTTTAAACAATGATTCAGTATACGACTCTGGAAGTAGAAAGCATTGTGTTGTGAATATCCTCAGTAAACATCAATTAAAAAATGTGTCCTCAATATGTTGAAATAGTGCTCACTTGAAAACAAAAATGTCCACCTTCCCTGCACCGTCTGTATCCCCAAACAGAGCACCCGGACAAGGCTGCCTTACTCTTCATCTCCAGCGTGTGTGTGGGCCTGCTGGTTCTACTCCTAGCCGTGTCTGTACGACTGTCCTGCAACAGCACCACGCACACCTGGAAGAACCACAACTTAAACAGGACACTGTTGAGCCGGGTAGAAGACACGAGTGAGGAAGACAATGATTCTGATGAGACGGACAGTGAGGAGAGTGCTGATGAAGAGTCAGTGACTCTTATGGACAGCTCTTTTCTGTCAGGAAGTGACAGGAAGCCATTGTACTGCTGGGAGGAGGTGACATACACCACAGAGGCTGCCGAGCTCATGGAGAGGATTGAGCGGCGAGAGCTGGTGATTCAGGAGATCTGGATGAACTCTTACATGAATGGTGCCTCATGTGGACACCTTTGACCTATACCCTAAAAATAACAAAATCTACACACTGATGAACACTTCCAAACAATATATAAAGTTGATATTATAAACAAACTCAGTTTATCAGTGTGCAGAGTCGGACTTTGCAACATCTTTGTAGTTTAATCATTTTGGTCCATCACCTACTTTGGCACCATAGCCCCTTAATGCATGTCGTACCTCCGCTGGCACCCTGTAATAGTCATTGAACAGTTAACTACCATAGTACTACAATGACAGCCTTTAGTAATGTACTACGTCATTGGTATTCTGGTGACAGCAAATTTATAACGCCGTGTCTAAATGGCCTAAACCTACTCACTGGAACAGTATAGCACCTGAGCCCTGCGGCATTCATGATGATCTCCCTTGGGGTAAAGCACATTTTAAAGAGCTAAACAGGAGCAAAACCGATTCAGAATCCTACATCATTCTTAGATCATTAGGAGAACAAACTACAACGGCTTTCATTCACATTTGCATCAAACTAAAACAATAAAAAATATATTATATCGTCAACTTTTGTTCATACATCAATTCACACAGTAGCTGCGTCAGAGCTTTCTGGAGCCTCGAAACAGCATGATATCATTGAGAGAGAGAGAGAGAGAGAGAGAGAGAGAGAGAGAGAGAGAGAGAGAGAGAGATAGTCTTCCCCAATAGGAAAGATTGTGTGTGAGCCCCTATCATTTCCACTGGAAGGGCCTAGGAGAGAGCTTAGCAACAACATCCTGCCTGTAAACAGCACTGCATCTCAGCTGTGCCAGCACCAATGGCACGGACAAAGAGAGGAAAAGGAGGGATACATCCTCACTCTGACTGAAACACTATGACAAATAACCGGGCCAGGGCCTCCTCAAGAGATCGGCTGAGTCACTGGTGTGGTGAGTGAGACACCTGGTCACATAATACGAATCCATCATGATGTGCTCTATGAGCCAAATGCTGTCAAAAATACAAACACACACAGATACAGTTAATCACAGCTTTATTTTCCACCCACAATAATTTACAACGTGTATGTACAATTCAAAAACATGTGGGTCAAAAATAGGAAGACTGAGGGAAAAAAAATCAAGATCAGATCGCAGATAAGAGATAGGGTGATGTGAAGTAGAGCAATCACAGTAGGAAGTGAGAGTGGATAAGGGATTCTCACGGCTACTCCTCTGAGATCTTGTTGACAAGGCCACTGTATCAGTCAGTCAGTCTCTGAATTTAGGCTTATCATCTCGGGCCCCATTTGATGTTGGTCAAGCCTTGGAACTGCTTCTTCAGGGCCTGCCTGTCTGACCAATCCGAGTGCAGATGGGCGTCGTCGTCATCTGCTTCTTCCAGTTTCTAAAATTAGAGACAAAGCTGCTTAGACAAAACAACAACATTCAGAGAAAAGTCTAGTAATGTGTGCTAACGAATTGACAGTTAATTTTGGATGAAAGCAAAAGGGACTCTACGCATCATCCAGCAACTGGCAGGTGCTTCACAGTAGGACAGTGCTTGCGAAGGAAGAGCTGGAGCACACTGCAACTTGGAGGAGAATTCTAGCCAATTTCAATGTGCAGTTGCAGCCTGAATTATTCTTTAATCTGTTATCTTTCTTTTGAAATCTCCAGCTCGTCCTTCACATTATTTATTCTGGGCAGTGGCAGAACAACTGCCCACAGGGCACGACACTGATAGGGTCCCGTACACAGCGTGCAAGGTTACAACAGGCCCCCAAACACCAATACAGGAGGGCCGTGGCCCCCAGGGCAAATGTCCTGCTGTCCTGCTATACTGTAGCTCCGCCCCTAATTCTGGGCCCACCTTGAGTTCTTCTTGTCGCCTGTGGTAGTGCATCATCATCTGCTTCTGCTGTTCCTCATTAACCAGCGGCTCTCTCCCTGGCGCCCCCTGGCCTCTCTGTGGAGAAACACATACTGCACGTTTCACATTCCCCTGGCATGGCGCTCCCACATCCACAACAGGCCAAGAGCTAATGGCAGGCAGGAAGCAAGGCAGGTAGGTACTGTATCCAGGGCCACTGGCAGCTTTTCTTAGGTCCAGGACAATGTAATGGGAAAGGCCCTCCCCTCAATGCATATATTATGTAATAAGGACCCAATTATGGGTCCCTCCTCTCCCTGGGCCCGGGACAACGGATCTGTTTGCTCCCCCCTGTCGGCTTCCCTGACTGTACCTACCTTTTGTAGTTTGACCACAATCTTGGTCTTCTCGTTTTTGCCAATGTAGTCCTGGAGCTTCTTGCCACGCTGCATTTCTTTGCCTGCCCACCAGAGCTGGGCCTCTTCAGCTGGGATCACTTGGAGAGATGCCTGCATTGTGGAGAAGGAATAAAGGGTTTCTCTCTCTCTCTCTCAAAAAAATATTCCGCTGCACAAAATAATAACATTCCCTTGTTCTCATCCTGCCATACAAGTTAACAGGAAAGCCGTAGGCTGGCAGTTCAGATCAGCTGAAAATAAGTGTTTCTGGTCTGACTTTACTTGGAATCACTTGAAGAGACGCCAAATTTTTTTTCTCTATTTTCCCCCCAAAAACAATCTTTGAAGAAAAGCTACTGAAGTTGTTGGACAGGACCTGGAGTCACAAGAAAGCCTGCATGATGACTGATCTGCCATAAATAAATGCCTGCCTTTGGTTAGAAAAAGCAATAAGAGGAGGCAGGTAGGAGTTGTGTCGTAATTTTGGGGATTTTATGCCTTTATTTGGACAAGACAGTGAGAGTGTGACAGGAAATGAGTGGGCGAGAGAGAGGGTAAGGATTGCAAATGGATCTCGGGTAGGACTCGAACCCTGGACCACGGTGTAATGGTACAGCGCCTCAGCCCATTGAGCCACCGCGCCCCTGTTTTTATTATTATTTTGTTTACAGCCTATTGGTTGCTCATCTCAGTGAAGCAGCTGCACGTTTTTTTCCTAATTTTTTCCGACTTGGCCACCTAGCATACCTTAAAACTTTGCGGAAATTATGACGCTCATGTGTTGAAGCACATAGGGCTGCATGTTGGTATGAATTGTGCTATACAAGTAAAATTCTTAATATTTTTATTTTCACAGAACACAGGCATTGAGCAATTTACGTATTGCTCAATTGCTCCTGGTGGCAGGGTGGTACCCTGCGTGGAAACCACAGCCACCAGTGTTTGGATATGAATGTGAATGGGTGAAAGTGTGGCATAAATGTTAAGCGCTTCGAGTGCTCGAAGGAGTGGGAAAGCAGTCCATTTACCATAACCAGTCATGGGTGAGCGGTTAGGGCGTCAGACTTGCATCCCAGAGGTTGCCGGTTCGACTCCCGACCTGCCAGGTTGGTGGGGGGAGTAATCAACCAGTGCTCTCCCCCATCCTCCTCCATGACTGAGGTACCCTGAGCATGGTACCGTCCCACCGCACTGCTCCCCATGGGGCGCCACTGAGGGCTGCCCCCTTGCACGGGTGAGGCATAAATGCAATTTCGTTGTGTGCAGTGTTCACTTGTGTGCTGTGGAGTGCTGTGTCACAATGACAATGGGAGTTGGAGTTTCCCAATGGGCTTTCACTTTCACTTTCATAACCCTTTACAGTGTTTGGATATGAATGTGAATGGGTGAAAGTGTGGCATAAATGTTAAGCGCTTCGAGTGCTCGAAGGAGTTGGAAAGCACTATACAAATGCAGTCCATTTACCATAACCCTTTACCTGTGTGCCGGCCAGGTCTTCTTTATCCTCCAGCTCCATGCGGATGGGGTCGTGTGGGGGGAGCCCCATGGGGTACACAATCATGACCGCCCCCCGCAGGAGGTCCAGGGCCTCCTTTACCATCTCCATGGTTACGCATACATTGGCCTGGGCCTGCTTCTACTCAGTACAACATCAGGACAAAAAAGGGAAAAAAATAATAATAGAGGGATTTCAATAGGGACCTTTGGTGCTCGGGGCCTTAAAAATGCATTAACATTGCATCACATGCTATGTCCAACACATAACAACAGAAATAAGCACTACAACAGCAATACATAATGCATTACATTATTATAATGCATTTACCATTAAAGCATGATGAAGACTAAGATTTTGACTTGGCTGGCCTGTTGTTTAGTCCGGAAACCTCTCACTGCTGTACATAATTTGCATGTTGAGGTTTGAAATGTGCACTGCTTACCTTTGAGACTAAGGCCTTGGCTTCTTCCATTGTCTTCTTTAAAACATCTTTCATTTTATCATTTGGAGCTGTGTACAGAGGAAATAAACAAGTGTGAAACTGAGCATGTAGTGATAGAGAGAGAGAGAGAGAGAGAGAGAGAGAGAGAGAGAGAGAGAGAGAGAGAGCGAGAGCAGCAGAATGAACATTCTCTCACCTTGTCCATTCCTAAGTCCGATGTCATCCTTCTTTAATTCTGCACCTCCACTGGGTATGCACGTATCCTCCCATTCATCCACAAGTTTCAGGTCCACTAACTGTTCGGCTGTGAGCCCCTGCATATTTGGTGGTAGTGTGATGCCATGTTCTGCAAGCTGTGGTATTTCTGCAAAATAAATACGCAGCACATTCACATTTCAGTAGCTGCTGTAAAGGAAAACTAGATATCTGTTATGAGTTGGGTGGAGATAGGATGGCATATCATCTGACCTGAGCAAATTCTCTCCACTTTCAGCTTTCCATTGTAGATGGCTGTGACTTGTTCAGTTACAGTTTCCAATGGGACGTCGACAGTAATAGTGAATAGAAACTGACTCTCATCCCCTCGTTTCACGTGCAACTGGACCATGTTCAGTGTCTTCGAATCGTCTCAGCAACAGTAAAAAGGCGCAATCAGCATACAGACAAATAAGTATTCCTCAGTCAGTGGTTTGGCTGATCAACACGAAGGCTACAAAATACAATCCTTTGCTTTGGTGCCGCTTCTTATGCGGTTACTATGGAAACCTGACACAAAACTGTTTTCGAAGGTGCAGCTATCTCGTGGCCACTGCTAGATCCCGTTTGACAGCCACCACTCGCGCGTGCGTTTCTAACATGCAACGTACTCTATCTAAACACATACACAGACACAGCAGTGATTTCGCAAATTAACCATTATAGCTCGAACTTACAGTTGAAAACATGCTCTACACATCACAGGTGCCTTTGCTCACACGACTGCAGTAGCTAGCTAACTTCCGTCCACTTACTTCCGACAAATTACCGTAATATTCCTATGAAAAAGCCCCACACATTCTTCCCACAAAGTATGGTGTATGTGCACCATATGTTTTAGTCATCATGAGTGCGTCTTAATAGGACCTTGCCTCCTCCACTTGCGCTTGTCTCCTCGTCCCGCCTCCTGGCCCCTCCTTCGTGGAGAAAACGATAGAGTTTCCCAGCTGTCAGCCTGCCTAGCCACAACAACTTTTGAGGGACTGTTTTTCATTCACCATCCCAATTGCAAAAGAGAAAAAGACTCTACAATTGAGCTTTTGCAAGATATTGAAATATAATGCTGTTGTCAGTGATGTCATCATGACGAGAAACAAGTGGAGGAGGCAAGGTTGCATATTAAGATGCACTCCTAGTGTCATTCAGGAGAAGGAATGGTGAAAGTATTGCGATTATGATTGTTGTAGAGGCTGTAACAAACACCCCAAGCTTGTTGGCTTCTGCTCGTTTTTAGAATCAAGAGCAGTCTAAACTACAAAAAAGAAAGCATATAATTGCCCTGTTAAAATAATGGTTGTGATTAAGATTTTACTTTTTAATAAACTTTTTTTTTGTTTCATGACTAACACCCATTTTTGCACCTGTCTTGGCACTACTGCAAGGACGGATATGCCTACTACTACTCAGTAAAATTCACACACAAATCAGTTTTGATATATATGTATTTATTATTGCATACATACAACACCAATTGCTCCATACAGAACTGTGCACTCAGTTTTTGCACACAAATCACAGAAGTTTAAATACTAATTAATGCTCTGCAGTTTCCTGGTTTTCTTTGATATACAGAATATGGTCAACAACAGGAATTGTCTCACTACTGGTTAACAGCTACAGGGGGACATTCACCTCACAAGTGGACTTAGAGCGTCCTATAAAATCTGGCCTTTTAAAGTAAATGTGATCCCATGAGCTTCCGGCTCCACACCGCGCAGACGGAATGCTCCTATTTCACTGTACAACCCAAAACACAATCGAAGTTCCCCAGAAATTACTATCGAATGATGAGATATCAATATCACACCAACTGAACTACTGTACCTTGACACTGTGTTACAAAAACAACCCTGTTCATTGAAGTGTAAATACAGACAGTGACTGTTGCTGAACAAACAATGCACTGGGATTTTGCATCAGAGGTCATTCTTCTAGCCTTCTAGCCGGTTTTAACACAAAGACTTCTCTGAAGAGCAGAAGTCCACCAAACCGACCATCTCAATGTTTAATGGTGCAAATAAATGACTAGACCCATGGGGGGGATTTATGCAATGCTCCAAAAACACAACCTTTCTTTCCCACAGCCTCAAGATAAAGACATCAACTGATGTTCATATAATGCATGTACAGTTACATGTAAACCCAACAAATACAGAAAGAGTAGGTAGTACAATAATAAAAGTACAATACTGACGTCACTGCTGTTTTTTTGACAAGACCACATTTCAAAACACGCACATAAAACTTTTTGGTGGCATGGTTTAGAATGCTGTGTAACGTGTGTGAAGAAAGGGCATGGTGTGGAAAAGCAATAGGCTGATAATATCAATGTTTCCAATACCCAGGACTGATTAAAAAAAATGTCCATCATACAATAAAACATTATTTTGAATACTAAGTATTCAACATGGTCACTCACGAAATCAAAAATATGTGCTGAACCTTTGGGGATGACACCAGAAGAGTCATGGAAAATAACAATGGCTTAAGAGGCGCCATCGTTTAAAAAAAAAAAAAGTTCTTGCAATGTGTGTGGGGGAATGTGGAGGAATCCAAGAACAATAGATAACTGGCAGTGCTGAAAACAATCCGTTTACATAAACTCCTGCAGAGAGATAGATATAATAGATTTAAAGCAGTCAAGCAGCATAAGTGTGATAACCACTGCATAAAAGTGCATGCTTGCTCCGCTGTCTATGATCCAGTGAGTTTGACAGGTTATTGTAATTGTGACACAGCAAGCACCCAAAACAGGGGGTCACATCTGCTTTCTATATTAGCGGAAGTTTTTCTTTGAGAAAACAACGTAATCCGGTAACAGCCCACACACTTGCATGTACACAATAATGTACCTTGTAAACTGAACACAGAACTCTTTTCCAGGTTTTAATTAAAAAAAAATAGAGAGGGTATTTTCTTTTTTGAAAATGAACGATGGCCATCACTAGGGGGTGAAACCTAAGTAAAGCAAGCACAGGGTTCAATTGCTTTCTCACATACATACACTCGCAAAGTACAAACAAACGCACATCAACACCAACATGGACCACAGCTTTCTACTGATAATGTCAGGATATCAGACCTTGAAACATAATTACACCACATTCAGTAAATATACAGCAGTTCTGGCCCGATGCTTTGGATCAGAAGAAAACAGAAGCATGAAAACACACAAAGTTGGAGAGTTGAGTAGCACAAAGAAGTAATTATGCCCGTCAGACTGATATGCACTCCCAGTCAAGCAAAAAGCAAAACCTCGAACTTTGGTGTCAAAACACAAAACGTGACAGCCCAAATGACTGATTTCTTTTTCAGTGCATCTCAGATATGACATATATATACCATAAATATTTTTCTATATACTGTATATATACACACTTAATTTTGCTGGTTTCACAATACCTGTATATGGAAAGAAAATGCAGCTTTAAGTTAGTAAGTGAAAAATACAGAATGGACACAAATTGACTTGGTCAGTGAGGTGTGGATATATCATATATGACACTGGCTGGCATTTGAAGTAAAGGGGGCCAGTATCTGTCTGTCAAAGGTTCACTGGTCAACTCTTAACCCTGCGAACACATCAGAAGAGACCAAAGCTACAAAGAGTCGCTGGAAGGAGCGACGCAAGAGATAGAAGCGACAGAGTATGTCAGCTAAAAGCAGAACGCAAGCATTCCAACGTTCCAATTGGCTGTAGCGGCTGTCGCCGTACTGCTATAGCTAATTAGCATAATACTCACTGAAGTTCAGCAACAAACTGACGCTCAAGTCGTTCAAATCTCCTCTAGCCGGCCTTTGTCTCTTCTGTAGCCAGTTCCTCCATACACAGTAAATTACGTCAACAGTGTTGCTCTAGTCGCTTCTGGTATATTCGTGCAATTAGAGACCCTACCAGTAGCTCATAACCGGTAATTTGTGTTCACGACGCACACGCACACACATATAAAGCCACAGCTGAGACGTCACACAGAGCTGAAACTGAACATATACATTCATGACAAAGAAAGCAATTAACAGTGATGGGAAGCCAGGATTCATTTGTTTCACTCCAGTGCCACATATTCCAAATGACCTGGTTTTACCTGTCCACGTCAGTAAGGTGGTCATTCAATCAGACAATCACCTGGTTGAATTTGGCAGGCGAAACCAGGCCATTTGGGATATGTGACACTGGATTGCATAACTACCGGATCCAGGTTGCTCATAACTGGCAGTTAATTAAACGTGTGGGTTTGGCTACAGCCCTTGTGCATCCCTCTCAACGATACGGTGACAGTGTTGCGATGATAAAGTGGCCATAGGCCTAGCTAAGGGTAGGTCACTGCGGCATTCATGATGATCCCCCTTGGGGTAAAGCAATATCACTCCTGTTTTATGTGCATGATAAAATCACTAAAAACGTAAAATAAAACGAGTAACAAAAATATTCTTTCAGGGGCATAGCATGATATTTTTTTTTAGGAAAGGAGGATCTGTAAGCTGCTGAAAGCAGTGATCTGTGTGCGCAGTTGGTCCACTTCAAATTGTGCAGACGCTCAAAGCTAAACTGGTAAAACGGTGGCATGGTGACCATTCAAATGGTAGAAGTATTGCACAGTATTTTTTAACCACACATACCTGTGCACATGTATGTGTACACACATATACATATATATTTTGTATTGACAGTTTTCATTAATATAACAAACACAGGCACAGTTCTCCTGTATTAAACGAAAATAACATCTGATTATTGTTCCCCCATCTCGTGCAATGATGTTGCGTCAACTATCCAACATGTTCCTAATGCTAACTGACAAACTCAAAGAGAGTGCTGGGTTTGATAGGGGCATGGGAACCAAAATAAGTTCAGACCTTTCCTATATACCTCACTTTATACAAATCAAAATACACATAAATATACCCAATATGTTTCTCTGTAGACATTAGTTCCCCATTCATCCATACACACACACAAGCAAGCACACACATACACACACACACCCACATACATCCGAATGAACAACCCTCATCTCTCAGTGAACTCGTTGGCTCGTGTGGGGATGTGTGGGTGGTTGGGGTTAGTCCTGGCTGGGAGTGGGGGTGGCAGGGTGGGGAACGCGTTGGTGGTGGAGGAGGAAGACCCCCAGCTGTTCTCGGCGCCGAACCCAGAGCTCGGTGGCTGTGGCTGGGCAAACAACGACGAAGGGTTGGGTGTGGACATGGAGAGGGGAAGCAGAGGAGCTGGGGCGGAGGCCGAGGCCGCCACGGAGGAGGCCTTGGACTGGGAAAGGAAGTCTGAGTCATCCTCGAACGTGACCCACTGCTGCTTGCGAGTATCCAGGACGGGAGCAGGAGCGGGGGCCAGGACAGGGGCGCGGACCGGTGTCAGGACAGGCGCAAGGGCAGGGGCAGGGACAAAGGCGGGGGCAGGGATGGGTGTGAGCGGGGCCATGGGCGTGAGCGAGGGTGGCTGTTGCTGCTGATGGGTGCCGAACGCGGAGGTGGCGGACATGGCAGACATGGTCCGGTGGAAGGCCAGGGAGGCCTGGGCCTGCTGCTGGGCCGAGAAGTCCGGCGTGACGGAGCGGCGTGGCAACTGCGGCTGGACGTGAGGGTGGCTGTGGGCCAGGCCTCCTGTGAAGGGGTTGCTGCTACTGCTGCCGCCGGTGCTGCCGCTGATGGATGTGGAGGCAGCTGGCGTCTCGGCCAGGAAGGGGTTTGGGGAGGCGCGGGACAGGGTCTCCTGGGAGCGGCTGCGCGATGGTACAGGGGGAGGCGGGAGGAGGGTGGGCGTGCCGGCAGAGTCCCGCATGGAGGAGGAGGAAGAGGAGGTGGAGGTGGAGGAGAAGAGGGGGGCCGAGTGGAGGGAGCGGGAGGCCGGGAGGGTGGCGGAGGAGTTGGAGCGGGGGAAGGAGGGCGGAGGAGGGAGGGGGCCAGAACGCAGGGAGCTGCTGCGGGTGAGGGACTGGGTGTTGAGCCAGGCGGAGGGGGCCTGGCCTGGGACCGGGCCGGGGGCGGGGAAGAGGTCGGAGCGGGCGAGCGGGTCGAAGGGGTCTGGTTTCCATTGTGCTTCTTGCTGGAGGCCGTTCAGTCCGTTGATCTGTGAGGAACGAAAAGGGAAGAATTGAATTAAAACAACAGAGTCCACGGTCCAGTCCAAATGTGATGTCTGTCACCACACAGCCATCATACAGTGCCATAGGAAAGTTTGGGCACCCTTTTAGAAAATCACTACATCGGTTTTTGAAGCAGCAATTCAACAATTTAACATGTGTTGAAATGAAGTTGTTACTTTAAAAGCTCAACGAGAGATAAACCGATGTAATCATTTTCCAAAAGGGAGCCCAAACTTTCTCATGCCACTGTATATAATAATCATTGATGACAACCTGGATTCATTAGTTTCGATCAAGTGCCCCACACACATATCGGAAAGGTAATTTGGAATATGTGGCACTGAATTGCAACTAGTGACTCCATCTTGCCCAAGACTGATTAGGACAATGCATACGTTTCTGCAATTGGCTCTAGTATGTTCCTTTACAAGGCAAACTACAAACTAGAATCTAAATATTGTTACTGATAAATAATTCAAACATACAAAATACTAATATCCACAGGGCCTTATGGAAAGACTAGTACACATACAGAGGGCGAGTGACAGGGAATACTAATTTCAATATGGTTATTTACAGATATGACAGTGATAATCATTTACAATGGAGTGATGTGGGTATACAAAACAAAAGTTCAGAACGGGGGTCACAAATTGACAATGCCATTGTTGGGCGGTGATGTGTGACGTGCTAGTGAGTATGCATGTCAGGTGAAATGTCTTGTTGATTGATAACACTGTACAGTATGTGCTGGCGTATGTCAGGTCAGGTGAGATATCACATCAACTGATATGACAGACCAGGTGAATGTGTTGGCTTTCAAGGAGCAATTTGAGGATGAAAGTCCAATTGTCAGAAAGGGACAAGACCAGCACATCCACTTGTTGTCCGTGAACACAAACATAACGGTAAAGTAACAAACAACATGAGAGATAATAATAAAAAAAAAAAAAAAAGTAACACAATCATATGACTGCCTTTAAAAAAAAAAAAAGGAGCGCGGAACAGGGCTTAAACATTTAAAACAACGCACAACTACCACTTAAATGTAACTAAAAAAAATCAACTTAAATGTGAATCCACTCGATGTATGGGCCATGTCTCATACATCTCTGGGGGTGGGAGGTAGAGAATGGGACGGTGCTGTGGAGTTAAGACTAAGGTCTTAAATACCTGTTACCCTGAGGGTTGCTCCTGCTTGTAAGAGAGAGAGAAAAAAAACAAATGTGTACCAGGGGAGAGAGAAGCACCGTTAGTGCAAGCGCAAGAAGAGAGATGCACCGACTTTTACTTTTGAGGGGAGAAGAGAGCAACTGAACTCTGCAAAGGAAAAAAATGCACTGAAGCAGAGTAACACTTCTACTGTATTTTTTGAATCATTTAGCAATTCATGAATATGTTCAGTATCTGTTAAGTGACACAAAAAATGCAGTGGAAATGCATCTCTGTTGAGCTGCACACTTCCGCACAAGCATCTAGAAATTCACGAAATCACAATCGGTTGGATGAGAAAGCTGGAGCAATATCCTGCTGTAGTTCAAACACATCATGCTCAAACACTACAAAGCCTTCATTTTTCAGAGGCAACATTGTACAACTACACAGATTCAAACACTTAAGCCTTTAATTATAGTGCCACTAAGCTCTTCTGCTTCTCATAGTAGCATGCAAGAGGCAGGCACTCCCGCCCGCGTGCTGGTGACATCGCTTGCAAGTGTACTAGGGGGTGATGCAATCAGGGTGTCAGGGTTGTGTCTGAACAGTGCTTGAAGAGATGAAGGCACAGTAGCACCCAGCAGCACACTGTGCTGATTCTCAGTCATCCAGGTCATTTTGGTTAAAAGCAATTCCACTAAGAAATCTGATTACCAGCAACTTGAGATTTTTTGTCAAGGGGCTGGAGTGCCAAGTTATTGGGAAAGCCTAAGCAGGGGCTCACCTGTGTTGCTGGAGGCGCAGCAGCAGGAGTAGGAGAGGGTGCAGCGGCGGCCGGTGCAGGGGCTTGACCTTCCGGGGGCAGCGCCTGGTGGGAGCGGCTGCGTGGCGGAGCCTTGGGGGAGGCCAGGGACTGTGGAGGACCCACCGGAGACGGCGCCAGCGGAGCAGCACCACCAGCAGCCTGCTGGGGCTGCATAGGCAGGATAGGACGCTGCATCTGGGGTTGCATGGGAGCCTGCATTTGGGGTTGCATGGGGGCCTGCATTTGCGGTTGCATGGGGGCCTGCATCTGCGGTTGCATGGGGGCCTGCATTTGTGGCTGCATGGGTGGTGCCATCTGCGGTCTCATTGGTCCTGGTATTGGAGGAGGCGGACCTTTGGAAGGAAGCAACACAAAATATGCTAATGCTGATTGGTGGCACATAACATGAGTTTTTCACAGTGCAAAGGTGTCTGAGATGCAGATCATGAAAACAAAGCATAACTACACTGGATAGAGAGCCAATTTGTCAAAAAATAGGAATGAAAGAAAACAACACGTTACATGGTGCAAAAGTTGCTGATATCCAGAAACCATTAACAGCACATCACTACACTTGAAAGAGAGACAAATAAGACAAAAAACAAATGAACAAGCAAACAACTATTTGTTTTCTGCAAATTCACTAATAATAAGAAGAGCTCACCACCGGCAGGCGGCATGGCTGGTCTTGGCTGGGCTTCGGGGATGGGGCGCGGTGCTCCAGGGTGGTTGTCAGGCGCGGGCCTTGGGGCGCCGGGGTGCACGTCTGGGCTGGGACGGGGAGCGCCGGGGTGGGATGGAGGAGGGGGGCGGGAGACCGGCGGCACACTGATAACTCCAGCACGAGCATTCTACAGAGGGAACAATTAGTTAGTGTTAACAGCAGACATACTGCATGAGCTTTGGTGAAGATAAAAGGTCAGTGAGTAGAACAGTGATGTATGATGTAGATAATAAGGTATGTATACTGATGACTCCAGCACAAGACAAGATGTTCTGAAGTGAAAACACTTCGAGATAGTTCGTGTTTAAGGCCACCTAAGCAGTTTGCTTGTCATCAAGCTGCATCTAAAGATGTCTGGCTGAACATCTAACCCCAATTTGCTTTGGATGTTTGTCATCCCAGACCGCAAGCAGTCCATACAAACATGATTGTATACATACAGTGAGATTTGCTTATGGCTTGTACAGTTTGAGACGACTTGCAAGACTTTGTATTCAGGAATGTTTACCCAGTTTTTGCAATTGTGGCCTTCAGCCAATATCCTGCAGGGGGGCGTCGGGAATGGTTCACTTGTTTGACCAATCAATGAAATTTTAAACATGGCAAAATTTGTTACGGTGATTAAGTAACTCAAAAAAGTTAACTCCTTGAATCAGGTTTGAATTCTCACAAACAATGACTTTGTCTACCCCTAGTGTCTTCCTTAAAACCCACAATGTTAAAAATGTATTACTTCTCCCAACGTGAGGTCAAGGATGTGATCGTCCAAGTTTGTTGTGTGTTCTGTCTGTTCGCCAGTTTGTTCGCTGCTGTGTGCGCGGCCTGCCACAAGGGGCTGCTAAGGAGGTTATGTGCTCGTCCAAGTCTGTTGCCGTTTGCAGTGCATGTGTGTTTCGGTCCCCCAGAGGGTGGAGGTGCATTTCTAGTTTTTTTCTATTTGTATGATACAATGTGACCAGGAATCTTTCATTACATTGTTACCCATCACCCCATGGCTTTAGTGTCCATCAATCTCAAGACATAAAGGAGCCTTTGAAGCGGCAATTGAAGCATTTTTATGCTCAGATGACCCTCATTGCATACA
>NC_085863.1:35094047-35179047 GCF_034702125.1 Engraulis encrasicolus
ACACGCCTGATATACCGTATATAAGATACCAGTTCTTTAAGGGGTAAAGGAAGGACAAAACAATTGAGGCTTCATCATGACATGGTTTTGTCCGTCAACACAACAGTCGAATCCGTAATTCAACGTGTTCACTTGGGGAAATTTGCATGTTTGGTTCACAAAGCCTTAATTGACTAACACTTTTACACAGGGTGTGTGTATGGGAAGTCATCAAGTCACGTCTAAGTTGATGATATGTTACCTGGATTGTTCAAATCCAACAAATCGAATGCCAAACCCTGAGGATCTCCCCCTCCTTCGAGCAAAGGTGATCAAAGTCGAAAAGTAACACATGTCCAGCGTTACAATGAAACACAGGCATACGGTACCGCTTACATTGCAAACAGCACATATTCAAAAGGCCACTACTTTTACACTACTGCATTACATTAGCCTGCCAACTGGGTGTTCATAAAACAGTAAAGTTTACGAGTATGTGTGTGTGTTCGGAATTGCACACTACAGAACACCAACTCTACAATGCCTTGTAAATACAGTACTATAATGCTTGTGGTCATTTTTTGAACTACAGGCAGAGGGCGCTATTTCCAGCCAGGCACAAGTACAGTTCAGTTCATCTTTGAGACACAGAAGACATTTCATTACCTGCAGAGTTTTTTCTATCAGGCATGGGGCTTCTAGTGTCTTCATGCAGTGAGTGGGCGAGTGAGGGTCAGAGGGGGCAAAAGTAAATATGGTGCGATCTAGACATTTCATTTCATTTAGATCATGCATTTCATTACGTACATCCCAAAATATTACATTACATTGCGCTACACTTAAACGGTGCTTCTGCAGTTTGTATAACATGAAATTGGTTACAACCCTAGAGGCAATGTGGGGACAGTTGCAGTTGCTTAAGGACACTAGCAATGGACTGAGGTATAGTGAATGGTTAAAGTCGGATTCGAAACTGCAATCTTCCGATCCAAGGAGCCACTTTCTAACCACTAGGACAAAGCTGGCTACAGACATTTGTTTATGGCAGAGGTTTAAAGTTTTCCATTTGTAGAGGAAGAGCACAACACTACTGCTTTATGGTTTCACCACGGTTTCCCTGACGTTTCGGCATCAGAGGTTTAAAATAATGTGATGTGGAGCTGTTGTTGTTGGTGTTACCTGAGGGTGGTGGGGGGCGCTGAGGGGGTGCGGGGCGAGCCGGAGGGGCGTTGGGTCGCGGGGGAGGGGGGCGCTTGGGCTCCAAACCCCCTGACGGAGCACCCATGGCCGAGTCTACTGGAGAGCCTGAGACAAGGGAGGGAGAAGACAGACCGTCAGCACAGACAAACTACTGGTGAGAGGGCAATGCACGCACGCACGCACGCACGCACACATGCACACACCTTTTAGGTTGAACACTGCTGCCATAGTGATAATAACACAATTGTTTGGGTTTAGAACTGTAGCCACTTAAAGGATTTACAGACAGAACGTTACTGTACACAATACAATTCACAAGCACACACACAAATCTTAAACACACACAAGCAGGTACATGCGCATACACAAACACACATAAATTCTCTCGCACACACAAACACACAGAAGAAAAGGCATGAAGGGACATTGAGGTGAAGGCACTCTTTATTTAATATATGTTTACTTTTGGGGGGACTGTTTACATAAAACCTTGAATATATGCTTGTTTTAACATAATTTGTGAGTAATAGTTTTTAGTTAGTAAAAGTTAGTAATAGTATTCACTTGCATGGTTAATAAATGTATTTACCTTTCCTGTGATTTTCAAATTTGAAACTTGGCAATATTAAGAGCCAAAAATATATTAGGCATTTGGACTATGGGAAATGGGGCCAAACATATTTGTAGGTCCAAAAGGGGGGGGCTCCCAGCAGAATGAAATTGGGAACCAACTGCACTACACAGAGCTGGGTACTCTAACACAAGCACAACTAGCTACAGTATGTTAGTAGCAGCACACCACACACTGCTCCCTCTAAGCTCTTTACCTGAAAGTTCTCTCCTGAGAGGCAAAGGACTTGCACCTCCTTTTACAGAAAAACGAGACAAAATAAAATAAAACTGAAACACAAGACACTGAAGCAACACATACGAAAGACAGACCCAAAAGGAAATGGACCAAAAGGATTAAACGTAACCTTTGATTTGCATAGAAAGGAGAGAAAGAAAGTATAACTGAAACACAGACGCTAGACCGATGCAAAATAAAACCAATAACAAAAAAGGACTCAGAGTATCTTTTGAAGGTTTAGTCGGTCCCATCCTGAGGTGACGGGAGGTCCACTTACCTTGCGGCGGTCCGGCAGAGCGAGGGGGTGCGCGGCTGGGTCGGCTGGGGGCTGTGGGCTCCCCGTGGGTGGGTGAGTGGCAAGGGCTGGTACGAGGGGAGGGCAGTGGGGAGGAGCCGGGGCCCACACCAGCGCCAGGCTGCAGGTGCTGAGGGAGAATCTCCTCCACTTCCTCATCCACGTCACCTACAGGAAGTGGAACAAGAGGAAGGAATAAACATGTGGTTAACCACAAGGTCATGCCACCTTTCACTACAGAAAAATATGAATTTTACTACTGCTGCTACTAGTACGATTATTACCACCACTTCTACTGTTATTACTACCTGTACTACAATTACTACTCCTGTTACTACTATTACTACTAACAAAAACAGTTACATCAAAAACAGCAATATTGGTCACTGTAGTCAAATTCACTCTACACAAAGAAGCAGCATCATACAAATCCCTGATTGCAGTGAATTCACCAACTTGCACATTTACACAAATTAAACGCAAGAGTGCAGCCTTGTACCCTCCATGTCATACTAGTCATCCCCTACGTATGAGTTCTCTGCCAAAAAATGTTTCTCACACGATTGTTGCTGCTATTGCTATTATGGCAGCCAGTAAAAAAATATTTTTTTAAATGGTAACAGTAATATTGTCTCTAAAGTCACTTGCAATCTTGACAGTACACTATCTGTGATTGCAATACATTCAACCATAAGTAGCATATTCAACTAGAAAAGCGCTCAGAGAGTGCACCTCCGCCCTCTGATGGACAGAAACACACACGCACCACAAACTCCAACAAACTCAGTCAGACAAGCACATAACCTCCTTAGTGGCCCCTAGTGGCAGACAGCACACAAAGCAGCGAACTAACAAAACAAATGCACAAGAAACTCGGATGATCACGTAACGTCCTTGGCGGAGGTAATAAGAATACAGTATCTTACCCTCCATGTCGTACTCGTCATCCCCCACGTAGGAGTCCTCTGCCAGCAGCGTGGAGCTGGCCGAGGTGGGGATGCTGCCAAACACCCTCTCAATGCTCATCTCATCCTCCAGGCTCTTGATCCAGCCAGGGCTCTTCAGGCGCACGTCGATGGTCTTGCCCAACACCTGCAGCAGGCCAAGAGAAACACAGCCATGTACTCAACACCGGTTTCAGAAAGGTCATTGACAAAACGTGATGAACAATGGCCATTGCTTACAAAAACATTCTGGCACCAACCTGCTGGACTACAACAGTTCAAGCATCATTCCTGTTTAACCAGTTAATATGAACCACAAGTAATTGTAAGGGAAAACCTTTACTACAGCATGAAATCTGTTTTACGAATTCTTTACTAATATATTGGCATTTACATGTGCCAACAAACTCAGGAACCGCATGCATAAATGTGTGCAATTTACCTCAGAGGCACTGAGAGACAGAGCGGCAAGAGCAGAATACCCCTCCAGGAAGGTCACCCACATCTTCTCCTCCACAAACCTATTCAGCAACACAAGCACACAAATAAATAATGTAACAAATGAAACAAACAAACAAACAGACAAACAGAAAAAACAGAAGTCACATCAGTAAGCTAGTCAATACAGCATGCTGGTATCTGCTGATATGGCTACACCCAAACCTCACAAAAAAAACTTTCTGCAGAGGCATCTTGTATTTTATTTCATTTTGTTTTGTCACTGACTAAGTCCTTGAGTTTGCCTTGTTTTCTGCAAAGCTCGAATTTAAATCACCACCAAAAAAACCTGCCAATTTGATAGGTGCTCATTCTATCTTCAATTACCATAAGCTTATCCCACCAAAGAGAAGTCTCCTGTCACTGTTCCACATTTACCTGATGAGAATGACTTCTCCGAAAGCGGCAAACTTGTCGAGCAGCTCGTCGATGAGGGCGTCGTCGAAGTAGTCGTCTGGGCCGGAGCTGCAGAGGGAGACCAGGATGGTGCCGTCGGGAGGCCCCTGCAGCGCAATGACGTCCTTGTAGACCTGGTGACGCGCATCGGGGTCCACCTCCAGCACGTCCACGTCAATTACGGCCATCACTGGCCTGAAGGGTGCACAGAAGGAAACAGAGGATGGAAAAGGTTGGTTTGGTCATGCATACAGAGGTACAACCAGAGGAGTGAAATGTTTGATGATGTATATCCAAGGTTTGATAATGGACAGTGTAGCGAAGGGGAGTAGAGTTGCCCAGCCGGGACTCGAACCCAGACCTTCTGGGGTAGTAAACTGGGGCTCTGATCGCTACACCAAAGACCCAGGCTCATTGGTGTGACAGTCAGAACACACCCACAACCCTAGTGATGGTCACTCCATCACACTGCCTTCCCCTTCGGGAAGCGCACCCGTGCGCTTCACACACCCATGGTGGCCCTCACGCAACTGCCCATCGTGCTTCATCCATCCAGTGTGCCCCATCATCAATGCTTCACCCATCACTGGGGTCCCTCGCACCGGGGTCACCAATCCTGGGGGTCCCTCACATGGAATTACGGCTCACACACAATGGGTACGCTTCCGATGGCCTCACGGTAACCATCCCACTTCTGACACCATTTGTAGCGAAGGGGAGTTGCCCAGCCGGGACTCGAACCCAGACCTTCTGGGGTAGTAAACTGGGGCTCTGACCGCTACACCAAAGAGCCAGGCTCATTGGCGTGACAGTCAGAACACACCCACAACCCTAGTGATGGTCACTCCATCACAGACAGTTTGTCGTTGGAATGTATGTATGTGTTGTTCTGTGTGGGAGTGTCCAGTTGTTTGTTTGTGTGTGTGTGTGTGTGTGTGTGTGTGTGTGTGTGTGTGTGTGTGTGTGTGTGTGTGTGTGTGCGTGTGTGTGTGCGTGTGTGTTCACCTGTGGTCAGAGGTCTTAAGCTCAGCTCTGCCATAGTACTTGAGTATTCCTGGACTCCAGTTGAAGTCCTCCTCCTCCTCAGCTCCCGACGGGGAACCCACCACGTTCATTTCCTCCGCTACACACCCACACACACGCAAACAAGCACACACACTCTTTCAATAAATCTAGTACCTGGGCAGTAATATGCAAATAAAAAAAGCACTCTATGTTTTTATTGGACCATGCCCAAAACCATCATCAGTGTCCAACACTCTAGTGGTGTGACTGAGGATTGGCTATGCTGCCCTCTACTTACCCGTCTTATTGAAGTTCCACTTCCTGCGTTTCCACAGCACTCGATCGGTCCAGGCGGGCGTGCGGCATTTCTCGCTGGTGTCGTAGTCCTCAGAGAACAGGTCGTATTTGTAGGTGGGCGCAAAATCCAGCTTGCCTTCGATGAAGCCCCGGAAAACCTGGAGAGAGTATTCGCATGCATTCCATCATCATTTCCACTTCCAAAAAAATCTGTACGAATCCATACCGTTCACCATTTTGATATTGTTATTTATTACATAAGTGACACCGTAAACCAATGATGGCAACCTGGGCTCATTAGTTACATACAGATTCTTCAGACATTAACGGATTGTCTTTGTCATTGTCATGGGCTGGATCTCAAATGGCGCACTTGTGCACTTCAGGCACTATGTTTCAGTGCGTAACTAATACGGGATACACACTGAAACATGGACACTGAAGTGCACAAGTGCACCATTTGAGATTCAGCCATTGTCATACGTTGACCTTATGGCTCTACAATCTCTATCTATCTCTTCTTCCTCTGCCTTCCTGCTATTTGTGCCTCTCCTCCATCTCTAACAATTATTGTTTTTTCCCATTTGTCAAGCACTAGTTACATGCCTTGTATGATACAGTGCTATACAAATACAATTATATATTATATTATGTGTAGGACATCACTGTTCCCCTTAGCATCTGAACATGCCCTGGGGCCTACTTGTGGGCTGTTTTCCAGTCTGGTTACATATGACCAGTGTAGTGTTTCCTTACCAGTCCGGCGTTCTTCTGGTCGACCAGCTGGTCCCCGGCGATGAGGGCGTCCCAGTTCTTCTGGCGGACATGCTCCTTCACCTCCTCGTTGGGGAGGCCGATACGGTAGTTGAAATCCCCGCACCAGAATATGTAGTCATGGGAGTACAGCAGACGACCCTGCGGACAGGAGAGGAGAGGAGAGGAGAGGAGAGGAGAGGAGAGGAGAGGACAGGAGAGGAGAGGAGAGGAGAGGAGAGGAGAGGAGAGGAGAGGAGAGACAGGTTAAGAGGGAATGTTACACCAGAACAGATAAGTCATGAGAGCAATCATGGAAGCAGACGACCTTGGACACAGGAAAGGAGAGGAGAAATAGCTAAATGTGACCAGCACAGCAGATGACCTTGGACAGACAGAAGAGGAGAGACGGGCAAATAACAGATGTTGCTGATGTTTCATGTAGGATGCCATTTTCTTCTGGTGGATCTTTTACCTTAAGTAGCACTTAATTTTGTCAACCGCAACATGTAGTACAATTTCACAATTCCAAATCATGATGCATAGATAAACTTCAAAAGGGATGGAAAACTAAACTGGAACCAACCAGTAAGTGGGTTAAAAGAAGAAAGATTCCTACAACTTGAGTTTCAGTCAAAGCTTATTCACTGCTACCAGCCGGTAAATGGGTTAAAAAGAACGGTTCCAATGTCTTGGACAGACAATCCATCACAACTCTAATTAGCAAGCGAGGTTGCGGAGAGCGGAGAGTTAAGGGCAGAGGGAGGCAGGCAACGCGTGCGTGACTGGCACCCTGGCGAGTGGTGCCCTAGTTCCCAACTCCTGAGCGAGGAGCTGCAGGGCTGATGATGCCACTCCAGGGTGAACTTGGCACGGGGGAACTGGCACCATGGGTGACAGGCGCATATTTCACATATCAACTCATTTAGATCACTAAACAACACTTGGGTGTGTGTGTGTGTGTGTGTGTGTGTGTGTGTGTGTGCGTGTGCGTGTGCGTGTGCGTGAGAGAGAGAGAGAGAGAGAGAGAGAGAGAGAGAGAGAGAGAGAGAGAGAGAGAGAGAGAGAGAAGATGAGAAAGAGAGAAAAGATGGAGAGAATAAGTGCAAGCATGTGTGAGTGAGACCAAGCATATGTATTGCGTACCCGTACACAATGGCTTTTTGTGTGAGGAGGCAGTGGGGACGACACCTACTAAATGTCACAACTACAAATCAGTTTGACTAATGCTAGGGAGGGGGCTTAATTACCATAGGGAAGGTGAGCTTGCGTGTGATCTCGTTGTAGTCGTCATTCCTCTCCTTGACCTGCGATTGGCCGGCAGCGAAGTGGGAGCACACAAAGCAGATGCTGGTAGTGTGGAAGAGCAGGCGAATGGCCACACCCCCTTTGTTGCCCGTGGCCCCGCCCATGCCGGTCTTCACAGTGTCCACAGCAACATCCCTATGACACACATCATAGCATTGCAATGTAATATCGTAGCATACAACAAATACAACATACAATGTCATATTATAACAGAGGCGTTTTACCAACAGGCAGGCAGACTAGGCAATTGCGTAGGGCCCCACAGAAAAAAAAAATACACTTTGGAGGGGGCCCCAGCATAATAATTAAAAAGGGCCCCAGGTCTATATCTCGCCTAGGGCCCCGAAATGGGTAGAGCCGCTGTTGCATAATGACAATGTCATCTAATTAAACATCTCAATGCCACATATCGTGCCGACTTTTTAACAGTGCTCCTGCCAATGCCAGCCTTCACCATATTCACGGCAACATCCTTATTATGACAAATATCATAGCACTGATGAACCTCATATAACACGCTCAACTCTGAAGACAAAAACAACAAGGTCCTTTTTATTTTTTTATTTACATCGTACATAGCATTACAGTGTCATCTACCGATAATCCAACTTCCTTTTGCCAGTCTTCCCTGTGTCTACAGCAACATCCCAACAATACACCATCATAGCATAACCGTCATCTAATCCAACACCCCCATGGCACATCATAATTTATTGTGATTTAATTTGATTTTCATCAATCCACCCCAGGGACTAGAGATGCAAATTAGCCACTGGCTATAATCTAATCATATTTAAATGACATGCATCATATCTAGCATGTTATTTACATCTACCATATTTACAATTACCGCAAAATGCACTGTCCCTGTTCTTTGTTTAAAAGTCACCCGTCACAAACTGTAAGGATATTTCATGGCTCGCTCTTCACAGCTAATAATTACTCTGCCTGTGCAACTTCAACATCATGATGGATGGCACATATCAAAGCATAGCATAGCATTAAAACTGTGTCATCTAATGCAACATGTAACAGCAGACAACACCAAGTTCTGGTCAACTTATTCTGCAATATCTGTTTGGATGAGATGCATTTCACCGGTCAATAACTGTGAGGATATTTCAACAATATGGGTGACATTGACAAGCCTTTGTCAAAGATACAACACATAGCATAGGTTTACAATGCCATCCAATCCAACATCTCCATGGCACGCAATAGCATGGCATTACGGTGTCATCTGATACACAGTGGACACCGTCCACAATCACTGAGCACTTCCCGGCGGGAACCTTATACACTTTAAGACAGCACAAAGAAGCCTGCTAACTCAAAGGTTCCTTTAAAAAACATGCTTACAGGATATGTGCTGGAATTCACTTTTGCAGTGTCAGAGGAAGCATGTATGGACGAAAGTGATGACAGAGAGCTTTTGGAGCAATGCTGATGTTCTAAACTTCCCCCATTACTCCGGGCACCGACCCCACTGATGACCATGACGTGGTGGACTGGGGGATCACTCAGCAATATGGGAAAAAGAATCTCCCATTTATATTTAATGGGACTGCTGCAACATTTCAATACATTCCAATGCCTTTCAAGTATTATCAAGGCCTTTTGCCTTGAAACAAACCAAGCACACCCCCTTCCTCTAGTCTGTGATGCATATAAACCTGATGAAAGGACTGTCATGTGGGCAGATGTCCAGTATGTACCGTATGCTGATGTGTGTTCATGGCTGATGTGTGTGTGATATGAAAAGTGTGTTATAATTGTACTGTCGTGCAGTGCACCTTCATTTCTTTCTGGATAGTTAGATATTGACTACACTCTACTCCATTACTCTACTCATCTGATGAAAGCAGAGTGGTGTTGGATCATTCAGTGTACTCCTCTACGTACCTGATCGAGGGGTCATGATGTATCTCTACCCTGTTCCTCTACGTACCTGGTGAGAGGGCATTGGTGCGGGATCATTGAGTCTTCATTTCCTTCAGAGGCAGTAACATCTTCACTCCACTATACTACTCTACTAGTCAACTCACCAGATGAAGGGAGCATGGTGTATGGCTATGCTGCTCCTCCATTTGCTTGATGAAGGGGGCATGGTGTATGGCTATGCTGCTCCTCCATTTGCTTGATGAAGGGAGCATGGTGTATGGCTATGCTGCTCCTCTATTTGCTTGATGAGGGGAGCATGGTGTATGGCTATGCTGCTCCTCTATTTGCTTGATGAAGGGGGCATGGTGTATATAGCGTGTATACCCTACTCGCGTGGAGTATCGCTATGGTACTCCTCCACATAACTGATGTGGGGGGCATGGTGTGGCGTCATAAACAATCTCTACTCACCTGATGAAGGGAGCATGGTGTGGGAGCATTACTAGTCTACGTACCTGATGAAGGGAGCGTGGTGTGGGAGCATTACTAGTCTACTCACCTGATGAAGGGAGCGTGGTGCGGGCGGATGAAGACGAACAGGCACACTCCCACCAGCTGCTCGGAGGCCAGCAGCACGTACTTGTGGTCGCGAGACAAGTTCTTCTGGAGCTCGGCCGCCCACAGCTTCTGATTTGTGGTGCTGAGAGAAGAAGAGAAGAAGAGAAGAACAATGAAAAGGAGTGAAGAGTGAAGAGGAGAGATAAGTGGAGGAGAAGAAAAGAGGAAAAGAAGAAGAGTAGATGAGATTGACAAACGAAGGAGAACAAAGGAGAGAAGAGAAGAGAAGAGAAGAGAAGAGAAGAGAAGAGAAGAGAAGAGAAGAGAAGAGAAGAGAAGAGAAGAGAAGAGAAGAGAAGAGAAGAGAAGAGAAGAATAAAGGAAAGGAGAGAAGAGGAGAGGAGAGGACAGGAGAGGGGAGAAGCGTAGAGGAGGAGAAAGAGAGGAGAGGACAGCAGGAGTCACATTACACTGAAAAATACAGCAGGCCCCTGGGGGATCGAGGACTGCTCACGCAAGGAACTTTCTGGTAGGGAAAGCCAACAGTGTCAGCTCTTTAGGGACACTAGCGGGATCCCACAGGACACCAGCAGCAATTTGCTTCAACAGTGTCTTCCAAGAGGTTACACTGATTAACACCACTTCTGTCTGCATGATCCATCTACGGTGCTACAATAGAATGTGCTTGGGAGTGAATAAAAAAGAGAACTATTCTATACTACTGTATTCACAGTATGTTGCTGTTGTGTGTGCAGGTTTCAGTTTAAATTGCACATTTGGTGTCGGGTGAAATGTGCAATTTCAGTCAATTGCCATTTCATGCACAATTTCAACGATAAAGTACTGTATACAGTACAGCACACACAACCATGATAATTCCACAGAATAAGAACCATGGAGGTCATTAATCTATGACTTTACAAGCTGCAATGGTTAAGTGTCTGAAGGAAAAGCTCGAAGAAGCAGAAAGGGCCAGAGGGCCAATTATCTGATTCTTGGGCCTGGAGCTAATTGTCAGGCCTGTGCCGCTTTGACAGATGGCGTACTTGGACCCTTTCACTGTGCTGTACCTTGCACTGACTATGTTCCCAGCATTCAGCTCCACCATCTCCTCAAAGCCAATGGCGTAGATGTCCGCAGGCTCGGCTTTGCCATCTGTGGAGTAGGGCGAGAGAGAGAGAGAGAGAGAGTGGAGGAGGGTGGTTAGGCTGGCATCATGAAAACAGCGGCAGGATATTAAGGAAAGAATAAAATCAATTGACATCCTGAGCTCATATACAGCAGACAACTATATTGATAGAATAGTGACAGGGGATTTAATTTTGTTCACAGACTACCTCTAGTACATTTCACATTGTTGGGAGAGATAAAATGGAAATTTGAAGTTTTTGAGCCGAGTTACCTTTGTAAACTTTTGACAACTTCATTTGGTCTACAGCGCTCTGATCTGAAACTGAGATGATATGGCGTGTAATACAGCAGCTTATTACAGTGTTTGTCCATCACCTTGGAATTCTGGGTGTCCGGCCTTCATGGGGGCGTCCAGTAGCCAGTCGTTCAGGGTCTGGTTGCGGAAGGCGATGCTGCGGAACTGCTTGCCTCCATTGACGTTCCACGTGCCCACGCCCACCCTGATCTGCTTGGGCCGCGTGTACTTGTGGTGGTTCTGGCACATGCCCAGTAACACTCTCGGGGATGCTTCAGGGACAAAACCGCAAGGAGGCACTTGTCAGAACAATTTCATGAATTACATAAGAGAGGCAACTATAACTTTGATACAGAAGGGTAACAAGAAAACAAAAATGACAAAAAACACACACAAAAACACAAGACGGGGTGACATTGAAGCATGCAAAATAAAAAAAGGGGGCAAGCAATTCCGAGAAGGAGTTCTCAATTCAATCAAGGACAGAGCTTTGACCCGAGTTCGATTTATAACAGGGTAGACAGAGCATACAGCATACTGTACCTGATTGTAATACAGGCTCAGACACTAACAGTGCGAGCATTGGAGGGCGGGAAAAAATGAGAGAGAGAGAAAGAGAAAGGGAGAGAGAGGGCAGTGCGGTTAGCCGGTTAAACAGATAACAGCATTTGCAGCACTGGGTTACAGCCCTAATCTCACAGCCAGGACAACTGCACATCCCAGATTAACAACCCATGCCATCCCCCCACCACCAACACCAACACACAACACACAATCATTTATTGGACTCCAGCCAGCAATCCCTCTCTCCTCTACTAAGCAACGCATGGCTTAAATGCCAGCTCGTGATTATGAGAGTGCATTAAAAAGTCACACCTACGCATCAAAATACTCAGTGACAGGCTAAATCCACATGCACTTGTGCTATTGAAAATGCATACTAGGATATACTACAACACACAATTTCACAAGTTCTATCTAGAGAAAAATGCACTTGTGCCATCTAAAATGCATACCATGCATGCAAAACATCCCTTCAAGGTAATAGTTTAATCAATCAATCAATCAATCAATTCATTCATTCATTCATTCATTCATTCATTCATTCATTCATTCATTCATTCATTCAATAAAATTTGCAGTTACGCATTTAAATGCAAAACTACAATCATGCCTTTAGAATGCAGAATAATGTATTTATATATTGTCGTTGATATGATGGGCACTGTAGAGGCTGCTTGTGCTGAGTATTTAAGTACAACAAAATTATTGAAAGATATGCACTTGTGCCCTCTAAAAAGCACAATATGCATCAACACTAAATACATAAGAGTTATGCATTTAAGTAATGCAATATTGTACAGACACATGCACTTCCATCTAAAATGCATAGAAATATAGAACTAGAGTAATAACTAGCTATGTCTTAAAGTAATGTATTTAATCATGTATATATTGTATGTCAAGTTAATATTTAACCCCTTAGTGCAGATACTGTTATAACCTTATTGTCATCAAAATGGTAACGAGCAAGTCTTAATTGGTTACTTAAGACTGTCTGCATTGTCCATTGTCACTCTCTGCAATGATGTTATGTCCTCAAAAGCTTTCAGCAAAGAGTGAATAGGTCCGTGGATGGGCCTATCTGCAGTAAGATGCTATGCATTTATAGAGCTGTCGTCCATATAATGCGTACCATAGAGGCTGCTTGTGGTGAGCAGGGCGCGGGCCTTGTCGGCCAAGTCGCTGTTCAGAGTGCTGCCCAGCCGCAGGATGTCTATGGCCTCCTGCTTGGAGCTGTCGAAGAAGTTGTTCTGGATGGTCCTGGTGACGGAGCGAGCGCCATCTTTCAGCTTTCCGCCCTGAGTAGAATCAATCACAATAACAAAACAAAAACAAAGAGAGAGAGAGAGAGAGATACGGCCAGTTAACAACACATCAGATACTGTTTTATTAACAGTCAAGGAAGTTGAGCAGAGGTGAGCTCTTTTGCAAGTAGTTTGACCATGGCTTTAGGTCAATTAATAGATTTAGGTCAATTAATAGATTGACCAGTTTAGGTTAATTAATAGATTGACCAGGTTAAAGTGACACCACACCCCCAGGTGAAATTAAGTCACTTCCTGCAGATGTGGAGTTGGATATTTAAGAAGAAGTGTTTTCCAGGCAACCCAGCCATTGTCTGTTTAATTAACCATTCAGATTTGGGGACAATATTCCGGTGAGGAAGAACACAGACAGAGCACAGACAAAGCACTGCTATTATGTGCAAAGTCAACAGCAGCTGAAAGCCTCTGCTTCTGTCAACATAGTGTCTGGCTAGTTGACTAGGAAGCTACCAGGGCTTTCCTACTAAGAGATGTAATGATGATGACTAGCCTATATAAAATTAGATGAAGACTAAGATGACGACTGGCTACCAAGATCCAACACTCTACCTTTTCGAATCCAAGTTCATTGAAGAGGAGCTGCACCCGTGCTTTGGATGATGGAAGAGAGGACAAAGATGATGACTCTTTGTACGAGTAATTGGTAAAAAAAAAAAATCTTGAGTAAATTAATTCGCTTCGCAAGAATTTGGAGATGGCACTAGATCAGTGTCTATGCTACTGCTATGCTATGCTAAGCTAAGCTAAGCTAACGCCCATAGTGCCAGATTCAGATAATGGTCGGGTTGCCTGGGAAACACTTCAGCTCACTTATCCAACTCTAGGGACTGTGGTCATTGACTCAATTTCACCTGAGGGTAATGTCTCCATTTAAACTGGGCAATCTATTAATTCCTTCACTCTGGTCTAATTTTAGCATGGGTAAGCACACCAGCAGGACAGACAGGGAAAGACAGACAGATGGCAGAGTCAGACTGAATGAGAGACAACACGATGAGGTAGGAAAGCAATGAGGACGATATCAAATGCTAGGAAAACTTACCAATCAGGCACAAAGCAGTCCAAAGGAGAGCAGAAGAGAACAGCAGACACACACAACATATAAAAGTTAAAGATAGACCCAAAAGAGAAAAGTAGCCAGCGCTGCAAGAGGTAACGCCTGGAGAGACCTTTCTAACATAATCAACATTATTCAGATTAATCTCACAGTCTCCATTAGGTGTAGGATTTAAGTGTAGCTACACCTGACGAAGACAGTTTTAGTTTAAAACGTTGCTAATAAACCAGGTTCAGCAACAGAGTGCAGAAGTTCTTAATGTTTTCATGATTTCTTTCAATCCAAGTACCTGTTTAAACGGATGTACATGCAACCATTTAAAACTATACCTTCGCCTTGCCATCCAGAGCTCCGGTGCCAGCGTAGATCTTGCTGACGGAGTCTCCGTTGACGGACCACATGGTGCGGAAGACTTCCTGGAAACGGGCCACCAGCTGGGGCTTCTCGGTCAGGCCCATGTCCTCCAGCTGCTTAGGAAGCATCTGAGGAACAGAAGATGGAGAGGAGAAAGTTACTAATGGTGAACTGTAATGATGTCCAAAAATAGTGTTATTCATGGAGTGTTACCATAATCCTCAATTTAAACAGCATTTACGGCCAACATTATAACCAACTCGACAGGAAGAGAAATACAATAACGATGAGGTGTATAACCATCAACCTAACTTCAACAGAATCTATAGCTAACTTTGTGGCAAAGATATTTCAACCCTTCATGTAAGGCAGAACTATGAGCTGTAATGAGTGGTACAAACCTCCAGTGCAAAGTAGGCCTGGACGCTATTAGTGCGGTCCAAGCAGTCAAGACAGTTGACACGAAGCGTACCGGTCTGACATCTAAAAGCAAAGGAAGTCGAGAAAGATGAGTTGGACTGGATATCATAAACATATACATCATAAAACTATAGTCATGACAATAATCATTACTTTAATATGAAAATAAATGTAAATAATGTAGTCTTTGTATAATAATTAGTCTTTCAATTAGTCTTGTCCACCAAAAACAAAAAAGACAATTTAACCCATTGATGCCTGATGTTGTGTTGCGCAACATTGGCCCTGGCGCCTGGAGCTGCACTACGCAACATTCAGGCTCATGAGATTTGACACAACTTAATTAAAAACACATTCTAATGAAAGATGAGGGTCTTAGCGTTTAAATGCAAATTAGTGCATATTTGTATGTGCTTCAGAAGCTGAGATGTTTAGGTTTTTATAGACTGAGGGCAGCTTTTCTTAAAAAGGGCTCAGGCATTGAGTTAACAGAACGCCCATCCCTAAAGAAGAGAGAGACGAATGAGTGAGTCTTCAGCCTCACCTTTGGACGCCCATCTCTCCAGAGTAGTAGAAGAAGCCACACTCCTCCATGAACTTGCCAACCTGCGGCTTGAGCACGCTGTGCAGCTTCTCCGCTTTGCCTCCCCTCACCATCTGATGGTAGTCGAAGTTCACCATCTTCACCTGCGCCGCATGTTCAGAGGCTTTCAGATGGCTCTGTTGAAATAATAATGAAGACATTCAATAACAGGCTAATTTGAAACACTCAATACAATGTCTTGGATTTAATAGGATAATACTGATGTAACGAGATGCCAAATGTTATGACAAAAATTGCTGTTATGCACCCTAACACACACACATTGAGATAGACAGGGTCATTGCAATACATTAAGGGAAAGCCCTGACTAAATGGTTAGAGCTTTGGTCTTAAGATCAGAGGGTTGCAGGTTCAAATCCCACCCTTACCAGCACCTTCATCCATGGCTGAAGTGCCCTTGAGCACGGCACCTAATCCCACATTGCTCCAGGGCCTGTAACCAATACCCTGTACCTAAATATCTAAGTCGCTTTGAGAAAAATGCATCAGCTAAATGTAATGAAATGTAATATAGTAATACCTGGCCCTATGCCCTGTGGGAGAGCAAGTAATAAGGAATAGTTTACACTCAATGGTTATCCTCCTTGGTCGTTACCACTGAAAGTGATGTATTGACAGATAATCAGGTCCGCACAGAGCCCTTGCTAAGTACCTGGAATGCTTTGCTTAGCATGTGCTCTCCCTCCTTCATTCCCAAGAGGTTGAGGATGACCTGCTTTCCGTACAGTCTTCGTAGTGCAGTGAAATGTCTGGTGTAAACAAAAAAGACAAGCAACATGAAACACAAGTATGAGGAGATACAAAACATTATCAGATAACAACCCAGGTGAAAAAGTGGTTCAATTTAGTACAATAAAAGCATGACTGAAGTGTACTTAGCATGTTAAAAGTGCACTCGTGCTTTTTGTGCTAAGAAAAAGTATGTTTACAATATGCTTATTTAAAGTGTACTTAAAATTAGATGTAATTAAGTTGCTCTCAAAGAAAGTACACTTAGCGAACCATACTTCAAGTGGACTTCAAATATGTTTGGCTAAAGTGTATTTAGAGGAATATACTAATAGTGTTCTAATAGTGAACTTACTAAAAGTGTATTTTTTAATAACATATTGCAATTGTACTTTTTTCAAGTACAATATGATTACACTTCACCCAAATGTCTTCGAAGTGTGACTTTCTATAGTGCGCTTTAAAGTAAATCGCTTTAACATATTGCAAGTACACTTTTTCTAAGTGCACCATGATTGTACTTCACCCAAATATCTTCAAAGTGTGCTTACACAAAGTATATTTACCCATCATGCACCATCATACATGTCCCATCATGCAATGCACTTCTTGGAGCTAAATTTCTCAAACAGAAAGCCATTTATCCTGAAAGAATATTTTTGGTTTGCATGAAAATATTACTCATTGTTATATTCTGTGTTTATTGTAGGAGTTTTAAAATTTTTAAAGTGGTACAGAAAAAATGACCACGTTCCCACCGTCATTATGATGGTCACGTATATGTTCTGGTATATATAGGCTCACACTTCCCATGATATCATGGTGGGAGGTAAGTTGGAACTAGTTGTTCAAAGAAATAATAGAGGGTCACCATTGGTGATCAATTCAAGCGATCAACTGCAGGAAGATGGAACAAGATTGTAATAAACTGAAATATGTATCTGAAATCTCTGTAACATTGCAATGATTGTGAATATCAGTCGTGCTAGGCATGCATACTGTATCACTACTGTGACATGTAGCTGTGTGTAATGTACAAGCTCTGAGGACCAGCATGGATTGTAGTATTACATTTATATTATTTCATGTACTTGGGAGTGTACTGTAAATATACTTCAAGCATACCTGTTATATATTTACAATACTTAATATGATATACTTTTTACATACTTAAAATGTTCCAATGTAGTCCAAAGAAGCATGAAGTTAATATACTTTTATTGAACTTCTAGTAACAATAAAATGTTATAGAAGTGTACTCAAGCACACTATTAATGCCATACGAATGCATGAAAAGCGTGTTTGGAGCATACTTTTAAAAGTATGCTTGTAGTGCACTTAAAGTTGTCCAAAAGCGGTGCCAATTTAGCATCCTCAGTGTGCTGCAAGTGTGCTGAAGTACTGCTTTAGTAGTGCTTCAGCGCACTAATAGTGCAATGAAGCGCACTTTAAATCGCCGAAAATAGTACACTTTGTACTAAGTACGGTCAAAAAAAGTACACTTTAAGTATATGGGTTTTTCACCTGGGAAACCATTTCCTGACTTGTTTTGGCCTTATTTTCACAAAGATGTGCAGATGTGTTATGGACAACATAGCATGACGAAATCTGCTTGTGCGTGCATCATAAAGGAGAAATCCTCCCTGCTCATTAGGAAGTAGCAATTGTAAAGTGCTACTCATGTAGTGTGCTTAAGACAAATCAGACTGTCTAACCGCTGCAACGCTACAGTATAAAAATAGAACAGCTAACTGGATATAAATTGGGGAAACGGAAAGTTTCAAAAGGAAGGAAGATTGGCCAGCAAGATTTTAGAGATAAAGTCAGAGTAAGAGAAGGAAGGAGAGAGAGAGAGAGAGAGAGAGAGAGAGAGAGAGAGAGAGAGAGAGAGAGAGAGAGAGAGAGAGAGAGAGAGAGAGAGAGAGAGAGAGAGAGAGAGAGAGAGAGAGAGAGAGAGAGAGAGAGAGAGAGAGACCTAACACTGTTGCAGTGCAACAGACTGACTGACTCAGCACGCAGTGGGGTTTTCAGTGGTGACTCATGCAGAATCAAAGCTGCCCATCTCTACTCTATTCCCCATAGAGGGACTGAGGAAAAGAAGAAAAGAGAGGGAGGGGGAGTGGGGGATGGAGAGATAGAGGGAGGAAGGAAGGGAGGGAGGAGTGGAGATGGCACACTACACAAAATGTATGGTCTCCCCTTGGCAACAAACATGTCAGGAGAAGACCACCCATCCCACCATAATTAATCTAGTGCTTGAGACAGGGGAGAGAGAGAGAGAGAGAGAGAGAGAGAGAGAGAGAGAGAGGAAGAGAGAGGAAGAGAGAGAGGAAGAGAAGGAGAAAGAGGAGACTCCTCCAGCTGCATCTGTCAAGACGTCTCTCCTTCACACGTCCTTCACTTCACTGAGCATTTTAGACTTTTATGGCATGCACACCAAGTGACAGGGCCATTAGCCAATGAGATACTGCGGCGCCGGTGAAATGTCACGTTTAAAGAGTTTTATTGGCGGAAAGCAGTGGGGTTATAGGGTGAGGCGGGAGGACGTGGAGTCCTTGGATCAAATCATTCCGTCTGGGGCGTCTTGCTTTGGGTGTGGTTTACTGATGTGAGGACGAGTAAGGACACATTATGAATGAATGATCAGGTGAGGTTTGGGGTGGATTTGTCCTCCCCTTGTCCCACCCTTTGTCTCCTCTCTGTGGACAGTCTGTTCTATCTTGGAAGCACTATGGGGTGCAACATGTGGCATTAATTACCTTTCAAAGCAGTACAGATATTTCTTATTGCTCACGTCACTGGTCGTTCAGACCCTGCTCAGGTCAGTAATTATACCTGAAGAAGGTCTGAACAATCAAAATGTTATGAGCAATTATATTGCAAGTGAAATGGATGGTATGCAGGAATTTTGTCGACTAGTTTGTACCACTGGTTACATACAACACACCCGTTTGATTTCTGGTGTACAAATGCCTCCTGTGTTGAATAAATTACCTTTCAAATGCTGGTGCGTTGGCCTCAAAGCCTCTGGACAGTTTGACACGATGAGAGCCCACCTTGTTACAGAGAAAAAAGAAAACATTACAAAAGAGGAGAAATTAAGTCAGTTGTGCAGGTTCAAGTTCCACCAGACTTCAGTATAAGAGGAAACTGCTTTCAGAAAAAAATGATGAATAAAAAAAGAAAAAAACTAAACAAACAAAGGGATTCCTGATACCATAACGTGAAGTGAAACTATGAGAGAGAGCGCGGCCCTACGAGGAACACTATGTGCAGCGCAGGGTGAGGAGGAGGAACAATGTGGCCACATGCAAAACGTGTCACTCAGAGCAGTGTCCTTTGTCAAAGGCGGACAAGAGAGGACAATGCTCGTCTTCTTCACGGGTAGAGAGGAGAGGACAAAGACCAGATCAGAGGCGGGGAGGGAGTCTTGTTGGCTTAATTACATCATTGCCCATTCCAGCACACACACTGCATACACATACACACACCCAGGCAGCCAGAGAAGCTAAGGACAAAGGGGGCAGTTTTCCCAGGCCCAGGGAGATAGGGCCCCCAGAATTGAATCATTTATTACATTTGGGGGGGGGGGGGGGCTTGGGGGGCTTTCAGATGACTTTGTCCCCGGCTCGGCCAAATGCTGGCAACGGCCCTGCAGGCAGCCTCTCAGCCCTCTTTGCTCTCAGCAAACAGCAAACATTACACTCGCCTGCTGCTGCGATGCAATATAATCAGGCAGGACAGGAGGCAATGGGGTGTAATTAAGCTAGGCCTTAATGATTACATGTGTATGTGGAATGGGATGAGATGAAACAGCCACAGCCAGCCACCAAAGGCGCACATCAAATAAGTCTTTCATACGAGCTTTGAAATTTGAAAAGAAAAAAAATGCTGATTTTGAAAAACTATTTGATGTACGCCTGGAAATGGAGAATCTGTCCTGTATCTGTTTCGGTATCTGTATCTGAATCTTCACTCCTCTGTCTTGGTGTGGAAATGATATCCACCTAGTGGAATCTCCCATCTCTGTCTGTGTACGTGTGGCTCAGTGCACTGTAAGCTGAGTCATTGTGAGACAGACAGCCCCCCCTAGTCACGACTCGCTGCACACGAGCTGCAGCATCTCAACATCACTCTGCCAACGAGAGGGGAGTTGCAGCAGGTACAGTACTACAGGCTGCCCCTCTGCCCCACCCCTCCTCAACCTCTTTCCTTCTCCACTGCACACATACACACAGACGACAGGCACAGCCCCATCAAAACATCATCCTTCCTCCAAACGGGAAACAGCAGCTGGTATGTACCGCTCTACACCCTGCCCAACTACCCCAATCCCTCCCCACCCTCTACTCCAATCTCCACTACATACAGACATTTTTATTCCAACCGTTGCACTAGTTTGCTACAGTTTCCTGATTTTTTTTTGGCCAAAACACAGTACTTGCCTTGGTTCAGGAATGCGCCCGAGATTGCAGTCTGCAGTATTGCAGTCTGCCCATCTACCATTGACCACTCCGCATCACCACTTCACCCGCTACACGAAGGAAGGGGGATTCTAACTGTGGCACTGGTTTGTTGCGGTTTCCTGGTTGAACAACTTGTTTGGCTGCAATGTAGTGCAATGTTCTGGAACGTGCTTTTGGAATAGTTTACTACTGTTTGGTAGCCATGTTCAAACACTTGGTGACGATTTTCCTCTGCCAGGACACTGAATCTCTCTCAGCTCTTCAGCTGCAGTATTACAGGATGCCCCATCTATCCCTGCCCACTCTGCCTGTTGCCACTACACACAGACAGGTTGATTCCAACTGGTTGCTACGGTCTCCTGATTTCATAAATTGTCTGGTTGCAACATAGTGCACTAATCTGGAATACGCTTCTGGGATTGCTCATGCTCCCCTTCAGTAGGCGTGTTTGACCACATATCCAATTGATGACGATTTTTCGTCTGCCAGAACAAGTTAACTCAAATATATCTTCCTGTCAGCTGCCAAAGGTTTATGACTAGTGTCACACACACAACCGGGTTTTCGGTGCACCTGGGTTTTGGTTGAGTGAATCTTGTTACTACTTTTCATGCGTCTTGAAGTCGGCCAGTGCCTACTGGTGGAATTCAACTGCCGGAAATGACATTACATTGTACCCGCTGGACAACTTCAAAAGTGAGGCCTGGAAGACTGCACTGCAAACATTCTCCCAGTTTATGAGGCTGTCATAATACCGCATCATGCGCCCGCCGGACTTGCACCCCCCTCCTCCCCCTTTCAGACTCTGCACTGTAAATATTTGATGACATCTCCATACTAGCGCCAGTGAGAGGCGGCTTAGGTGACAGGGAAGGCCTAGCCAAGCGTGCCACTGAGAACCTCCGGCAGCCTAACCCACCATTGTCTCTGCCTTTGTCTTTTGTTTATGGCCTAATTAAAATTGCATGGCCACATTTGGACTAACTTTATAGATCGTCAACGTCCACAAACACCAAGCTTTACAGTCGCCCAAAACAAACAGGAGAGATAACGGGATGAATGACAGACAGTAATATGGGAAATACAGGAGAAAAAAAGAAGAGAAATTATAAAACATGGCAGGCTTCCCACTTCTGCAGCAAAACAGAGACATCTAAAAAATAAACGTAGAAAACAGCAAAGTCTTTTACGGTACATGGCGAGGTCTGCGGCAGACAAGCTAGCTACTAGTCCATGGAATGTCAAAGAGGAGACGCAAACAAATCCAGACCTGTCAGTCGAATTTGGCAATACGTTTTTAAACCACAGGAAGTGTGGAAATCTAGTCAATTCTCCAATAGCCTGCCTGGCCTGCCCCCTCCTCTTTGACATTGCACCAAGCCCTTTTTGGCAAGAAGAACAGGCCTTCACCAGCTGTGTAATAAACAATATCAGCGTGAAAATACCAGGTGCGGGTTCACATCCTCGGCTGCCTGCTGGCCTGATTGTCGATTTTGATTCAGGTGAAACAATATCCCCTGAATAGACTTTTTCTGATGACATGGAACAGTAACATCAAGCGTAAGTATTGGCGGCCGTATGGCCTTGGCCACAGTAATATAAATGTATGAAGGTGAGCCTTCAAAACAACTTTGGGGATTTAGCACGCTGCATTAACAGCAAAAGGCCTTCAAAAATCAAATACAGATGCAACAATCATTATCAAATCTGCTACATATGCTGTGTGTACTAAATGCACACAGGCCCAGATACAGTATGTAACAGAACAGCCCTTACCTGAATGCCTGGCTGTTCCCAGAACAGTGGGATAGAGCCACGAATCTGGATGAATGAGGAGACCTTGTCATCAAGAAATATGACCTGTGGTGAGGAGAGAGAGAGAGAGACAGACAGACAGACAGACAGACAGACAGACAGACAGACAGTTTCAGAAAATGCCTATACATTTCTTACACATCATATATGGCGAAATAACAATAAATAGGTGCATGTGTGGTGTAGCGCCACGAATCTGAATGAACGACAAGACTTTGCAATCAAGACAGAGACAAAGAGAGAGCAAGAGCGAGAGAGAAACAAAGTAGCTCTGATGAACCAGGACTCTGATGAAGACGCATGTCGAAACGTTAGTCTCACTGCACTAAAAAATAAATTACAGAAAATAGACATCCGTGTGGCACCAGATTTATTTCCCTTTTTGCCTATGTTTTGGTCCTGCTCTGGTTGCACCGGATTGTTAATTTAGAAGCGCGGAGTGCGTATCTCCTTTGTTTTAAAAGAAACAAAGTAGCGTTTTAGCAAAGGGATAAATGATTACGTTTCTTCTACACATATCACATATGGTACGATAACAAATGGACAGGTGCATGTGTATACTGCTGCTGTAAAGAGGTCCAGAGGAAGTAGCGGACCACAATAAGAGGAAACTACAGAAAGGGAGTAAAGCACCGCCGTGGCGAGTGGCCCGGGATCTTATCGAGGTGATTAAATGACATGATGGAAGATATGCCGGAAAAGTCCCCACTTGCCAAACAGACCACTCTTATCTCAGTGGGCTTAAAAGGCAAACACTGCTGGACCTCCAGAGCAGGTCAGACTGGCAAGGATAAAATGACTGCCAGGCAAGCCAACAGAGGAGAGTGGCGTGGGGGTTACAAACAATTGCGTGCCCAGAGGAGTCGATTCCGGGTTCAGAAAGTGAAAACCACAGCTGCCCTCCATCGCAGGTGACTTGTACGAGTACCTGGTCTAACGGTCTTGAGTGCTCATTGCAATCAGCTGATTGAATCAGATTCAGAGCTGTTTGGATCAAATGTGTGGCTGGGTTTTTACTCTGCGAACCTGGGGTTGACATCTCTAGGCAAGACCATTCCTATGCCTGGTCACCAACTTTCATTTGACTCAGACATCTACGGGTATTAGGGCGGTCCAGGGCAGACATCCCAGGTTTACAAAGTAAAAACCTTGCCACGTACAGTATTTGCTCCAGTCAATCTAATGAACCATCTGATCCTAACTGCCACATCTCCCTCCTGCCAGACCGATGAGCTGATCAGTGAAATCAGTGTCTGTTAACAGCATAGGCAGAAGGAATCTCTTGCAGGAGAACTTTCACTTTCTCCATCTAGTTTGTGCGCCCCTGAACATTGTACATTCAGTCCTATCCTTCTTATTACGACGCCCATTTCAACATTTGTCATACTCCCACAGAATTTCAGGTCTGCATGTTCCGTTTAGGCTGCCCACAGCCCTTCTGAATGATTTAGTACAAGCAACTGCTACCAAAATAGTAAAGGCACTGCCCTTCCAACCATGGATAATAATGGTGGATATACCTGCTCGGTCTCCACAAAGTTGGCCACCTGTCCGTCGTCGTTGGCCCCGCGGACGTTGAAGCGCGTGCCCGCCCTCTCAGAGCTGAGGCGGGAGATGACGCAGGCCTTGGCCTGCTTGTGGCCCGCGTAGATGGTGCGGATCTCCACGCCGCCACACATCAGACGCAGCAGCCAGTCGTCACAGTTCACCCCGTAGTGCTTCAGGTGCAGGTGGAGGGACTGGTTCCTGCAAATAGCATTCAATGGTTGCAGAATGTTCTAATATGACATTTTTCCAACAATATTACTATTAAAATGTGGATTCATTTCATCATATGGCAAGTTTGTGGTGTTAGGATGAAGCAAAAAACCCATAAGCAATACCATAATGTTACAACATTCCTACATTACGGTAAGTTAATGAAGAGAATGAAGTTTCTCTGATCAAAGAGGTTCAACATCTCTACTGGCTTCATAAGACCAAAAAACATTTGGCATAGAAAACATTCTCATCAATAATTAATTGTTCAGGCAGGCAAGCAGACTTCCACAATAATGCATTGCAATAATGTAGTCAGAAAAAAAAAAACCTCACCAGAAGAAGCGATTGTCTGTGGTGTCCTCTTTGATCCGGCGATGTGCGTTCAGGCTCAGATCCATGCTTATCCCGGTGGACGACCAGGCGAAGTAGAAGTTCCCCGAGTTGAGGACCTTGCGCACATCTGATATCCGGTCCTCGTCCGAGGGGTCGTTCTTCAAGGACACGAAGTCTGTGGAGGTGACGCGGAAGACCTCCGAGTCCTGGACCTTCCCCACCGAGCTGCAGCCCGTCACCACCACCAGGCTGTGGAGCATGGAGTCCCCTGTCATGGTTGGAGAGAAGAAAAGGAGTTAGAACAGTTTGGAAATAAGGCGTAACTGCAATGACCTTCTTTTTTAAATACATTTGAGGCTTTATTGAGGATAGCACAGTGGAGAGTATGACCTGAAGAGACTGGGAGAGAAAAAGATGGGGTAGGGTTGGAAAATTAGAAAGGCCGGACTCAAAACTGGGTCCCCATAGGCATGCCTTACACCAGGGACACGTGCAGGCGAAGCGAGCCAAGCAAAGAGAGGCGAAATTCAGTGCTCCATTCGTACAGCTCAACGGTCATCAGATCGCAGCGGCGAATCAAATAGAATTAAATGTTTATTTGGTTGATTTGACTGCCCACCGCAGACTAAATTCCCTCCTTATTTGGATAATATTAAACATGGTTGTATACTATCATTCCTTTTCCTTCACTCCTGTTCGCTTCCCTTTGCCTCCCTCATAGAAATGAATGGTGAAGTTTGCTTCGCTTGCCCAAATTCGCATGTATGTGTCCCTGGTGTTAGCATCCTGTGCCCCTCTTTAGAGGATAAACACAAACTAGTCATAGAGGTGGTGGGGTGGGAGGAGGACTGACAGGAAGGATGGCTTTGACAAACTAAGCATTACTACACCCTCTGTTCATAAACACAAACGAGTGATGTTATCTGCTGCATGGTTTTGCAACAAAGCATGACTGTTGCCCACCCTCTCAGTATACACAAATGAATGACATCATTTGCAGGATGAGAAGGATGGTTTTATTGCGAAGCAATACGGCTTTGAACCCTCTGCAGTTACTTAAGCGTGTGACATTTTTTTTGCAAGACTGGAAAGATGGTTTTGAAACAAAGTACGTGACCTGAAGAAGGCCGACAGGCCGAAACGTTGTCACATTAAAAACTGTTTATTTAACTTGAGAGTGTGTGGCACTTCTCTCCTCCTGCAATTGTATTTTCTGGTTGCCAGCACCTCTGTTTCTGGTGTGCGTTCTGCACCTCCACTCATCTTTGAAACAAAGTACAACTACTATCATCCTTCTACAGTTGGTAGAGGAGCTGTTTGGCAACCAGAAGGTTGCAGGTTCAAGTGCTGCTCTCCCTGACCCCATCGATGTGCCCTTTTAAAGCAAGACACTTAACCCCAAGTTGCTCCTGGTGGCAGGGTGGCACCCTGCGTGGCAGCCATGGCAACCGGTGTGTGAATGAGTGTGAATGGGTGAATGTGAGGCATACAATGTAAAGCACTTTGAGTGCTCGGAGGAGTGGAAAGGCGCTATATAAATGCAGTCCATTTACCATTTTATCATAAATCATGTCAGTGATGCCATTTGTAAGCAATACAGTTTCACGTATCCTGTGATTGTACACGTAAGTGGGAATCACTGCAGTGCTTATGTTGCGCAACCAAGAAGGATTCTGACGAACAGGAAGAGTTGCCTCCCTTTTCTCTGCGCTTAGCATTAACAGGAAGCCACTTATGCAAGAAAAACTTCTTGCTGACCGCCATTTATTTCTGTCACCCTACCCACAAAGTTGCCTGTAGATAGTAAACGGATTGCTCCTTTTGCCTCATTATTAATATGACTTTCAGGTGTCTTGTATTTCAGAGTGTGATTTCAAGCTGTTCTGCTCTTTTCAGAGCAGGACGTCAAGTGAAGCATGATGTCATTTTTTAATCTGTTGCCACTGGCATGGCTTAGCTGTGTGATGGAAACAGGCTCAGGCGGGACGGGACAGAACGGGAGGTCTAGGACAAGTAAAAAAGTATTTTTTATGAACTTACCCAAGTTGAGGCGGAGGACTCCCAAAATGCCGTACGCGTCCAGCATCTTGGTGTATGTGTTCTTGATGGCCTCCTTCTCTGCAGCAGCTTGGGGGCGCGTGGAAACAATAGTATTCAGTTACAATTGGAAAATTTGCTGAATGAGTTCAAATACCTCTTTCTCTGCAGCAGTGTATGAAAACAGTAGCATTCAGATACAATTGGGAAAAAAGGCATATTTTCACAAGTATTTCCTTCATGACTTGAACATGCCATTTTATTGCGGGAATATTTCACTGAGTTCAAAGGTTTGTCAAAAGTCCTGGCCTGTGAAGACTACCGGTCGAAATCAATGAGAGGGATGAACAACATGAAACCCAATATGGGGATATCTTACACAAAACGGCGACAGCGCCCGACTCGAACATCAAGCATTCATCTCGATTCCGTGTCTCCACGATGACACTGTAGGGCGGTGGATCCAGCTTGTGGTAAATACGATAACCTTTGCTGAAGGCCATGTTTTAACTGTAATGAGTGATCCTTTCTCACGCCTACGGAACAACAGAGAATGGGCATTGCATTACACATAATGTAAAAAGCTCAACCTGCTTTTCTAAGGCTGAGAATCATCAAGACTTGAAGATGAATGATGGGGCTACTCATTTGAAGAAAGTCAAGCAAACAATAGTTTTAGGGACTCTTGTACATCTTTCAATTTTTGGGCAAACTGGGTGCCGTATTGTTTACAAAGACCAACAGTTGTGTTTACTCCTTGACGCATGTAACATGCCACTGATTTGACAGAAGCTCTAAAAATGTCCAATTACAAGCCGCTTAGAACAAGCTGCAAGGTGTTTGAACTGAATGGCGTGCATATTTATTTTGGAGGCATAGCTGAGTCTAGCCTACTGCGGCTGTTTCAAGCCTCCTGCCGTGCAGCAACCCAAACACACGAATCAGGGAAAGGAACCACTGTGGGATATAGGCCTATTGTAACCAATATTTGACAACATACTCTTTTCCCATATACCTCAGTCGTGCATAATGTTGAACAGATCATTCTATCATTCAATGTAAACATTTACATATGGTTAGCTAGGCTAATTCGACAAAAAATGGCTAATTGCTGATCCAGAAAAACAGACACTGCAGGCTGGACCAATCTTAACTTGGCTGACTGCGACTGGGTTACCAAATATTCGTTCAATTTCCAACCAGAGATACCGATATTATCCATAACAATTGTTCTCATATCTAATACGCCACCCTGGTGTTATGGCCAGTCGTAATGAGGACATGACATATTTACAAGCTGTGCAGTGGCGGCATACAGACTGAGACTCCCAACGGAGTTCGCTCCCGGACGTGCGGTCCCCGGTGTTTCTATCACTCCCGGACTTGCGGTCTCCCCACCCGATTATATTTCACGTATTATCATACAATGCCACATACAAGCAATTTAGGGTTAGGTTTAGGTTTGGGGTTAAGGTTAGGGTTAGGTTTAGGTTTAGGTTAGGGTTAGGTTTAGGGTAAAGGTTAGGGTTAAGGTTAGGGTTAGAAACAAAAAACTAACATCAACAAGATAACTGGCTCCGTAATATGGCGGTGGTACCGTTAGTCTGGCTAGTGGGAGCGAGATGAAATGGGAGTGTAATGAGATGGGAGCGTGAATCTGGGAATCTCAGTGGCGACATGTCTCCTGTAAACATACCACTGACCGATTCATTCAGTTTCTGAAATAACATTTATATTAATGGGTACAAGGACATCAAAGGGCCGCTTCGTGCACTGACAGCAGGGTGACCGCAGAACACAAACATATGATGACAAATAGGATGTATACTGCAGCGTTGGCTAAGCTTATTAACAGAGGAAGCGATGGTGTTGAGCTACCTTGTACCTGGCTGAAACTGAAAGTCGCCCTGGCTTATCAGGATGCGCTGAATGACGATGTATATTCAGATTAAGATATCAACAGTAGCCTACCGTACACATTAGTGGGTATGAGGGCAAAGCAACTGACAGGTGTAATATGCGGGCAATCAACAAGCATTCGATCTTAAATCATAGCAACACCCATAGTGCTAACCATATCCCGGCTAGCAAGCTTAAGCTAACGAAATACCAAGGTCTTTTAGCAGGAAGCAATCGGAACTGGTGGGAAAATAGAACTACACATCTAGAGCTCTAGCTCTGCTAACATCAGCTAAGCTGTGGCTAACTATGCTCCAAGCTTACTGGCTTCTCGTCTCCACCGCAGACGGTCGTGCTGCTGTGTAAAGATTACTTGCCACAGCTCATTTCGGGCCAATCTTAAGCGGGTAAAGGTCTACACTGCAGCGTGTATGTCCTAAACATGTTATACGCTCCTGAAATACCCTTGGAAGCAGGTACCTGTCACCGTTCCCCCCGGCGGTTGTCAGTGCAGAGTATCCAGGATGATGTGAGCCAAGCAGCTAACAATCTTCACCCACCTACTGCTACTTGCTTACATCGAGTACGCCATTTCCGCGTATTGGGAAACCGGAAGTTCTCAGTAAAGACTACAAATTTGGTACGTTCAAGACAACAGCAGAGCGCCTGTCTACACGATCAAAGCACACAGCGTAGAATATGCGGCATAAAAAGCAAACAATCAGCTTGTAACGCATATTATACATCTTTACAGTCTATCTGTATATTGCAAGTGACTTACAACAACAACTATTACTACTACTAGGCCTAGGCCTACTGCTACTACTACCACCCTAGCCTACTACCATAGGCTACTACTAATACTAATATTATTATAATAACAACAACAACGACAACAACAATATTAATAATAATATGCATAATGATGATGATGACGATGACAACAATCATCGTCATCATCATTGTTGTTATCGCCATGATGAAACAAAATCACACCAATCATGGTTCATTGTTCGTACAAAATATTGCATAATGGCATGCGATTCAGTAAACTGCAGTGTTAAGCATGCCATTTCTGTCTCCTAAATATTGCATATTGCACTACCAGGGACGGTAAAGGCACTGACTATACCATCTTTGCTATTGGCTACAACAGTGTTTCTCAACCTTTTTTTAGGCGAGGCACCCTTTCAATTCATGAAAAATTTCAAGGCACCCCAAACCAACAAGTCGTAACATGGCATCGCTTCTGATACCACAAAAGCTTAGAAAAGTAACACATTTGGAGACGTCACACAACCTACATTCAAAGTTGCAACTAACTGGGGCAACCTATATTTACTTTATTGTGCGTAAATGGCAGCTGAAAGATTCCACTGACTAGCATTAACTTATCAATTTAGACAAATATGTATCATATTACATAATTTATTTATCAGTCACATTTCCGCGGCACCCCTGAGAGGGGCCCACGGCACCCCAGGGTGCCCCGGCACCCCTGTTGAGAAACACTGGGCTACAATGTAGGCCTAGTATATTGCCATATCAGAGTGAATCGACGAAATGGGGAAGTTGAAATATTTTGGTAATACTGTAGTAAAAAGAAAGAAAAAAAGAAGAGAAAAATGGCAGCTTTGATACTGCAGTAGGCCTATCTGATTTTTTTTCATATTCATTCAGATTCATTTCAGAGTTGTCAGTCTTTCGTCTACTTCTCATGGGAATATTCTAGGTCTATATGCTGTGTTTTCAATCCATTGCTAGTGTGTTTGTTTGCATGTTTGTTTTCTAAAGTTCTTAGCCTCACAGAGTTACTATTATCATATTATAATACATCAAGTAAACCACATTACACTATATCGGTCTGTGGCTGAGAGTACTACTGTATGTGATGTATTTTCCAAGATGGATAAAGAGTGACCTCAGCTGGATACTCAATGAGAGTGTTTTGCGATATTGAACTCGCCCAAAGCGAGGGCGTGTCTTAAAGGGAACGGTCCAATCAGATAATGCTTAGACGCTATGATAGGAAACCCAACTTTCATAAGGATGAGAAGGGACGATTTTGTAAACAGACGGAGGTCTTCATGACACAACAGGGCTGACGGTTGCTGGCTAGAGGTGAAATCGTTGTAATGAGGAGCTGAAAGGTAGGTAGCTTCAGACAATTACACCAATTTTATGTGCGGATAGACTCTGCTAAATTAATCTCGTGCTGCCTTTGTAGGCTACCTACACTACTATGTGGAAATGGATTCAGGGTAACTGCTGAATTGACAAACTTTTTATGGTTAATGTATGTTTGTGCTATGGTCCTGGGCTGTTTATGTGTTAGCAGGAGCGCTACCAATCCACAGCAGAAGTCCAATGTGCAGGTTTCAGAAAGAGTCGAAGACGAATACCTCACGTCAGCCTCAAGGCATATTTATTTTAAGTATGATGAACACACTGCTCAAGAGCGGTTGGGTCATGGCTCAAGGGCACTCAAGAGAATGATCGATTCCAGAACATACATTTATATAGGGGGTGTGACGTCACCAATCATACACATCTCATATCATATAGGTAACACCCCCTTGTGGCGTGGAACAGATCAGTACTGGTACAGAATACACACAGTCAATCATACACACATGTCAACACTCCCACTTATGAGTGACTCGTATCCTGTACAGCTTTTAACAATCAGAATATACACAGAATTAAATCAAAAACAGTTTATATAGTACACACAGTACTTCACGTATTTACAACATGTCAGACACTACTACCAAACATGACTCCTGTAAATTTCTGTAATTTCACCTTTGAGACGGGTTTGGTCATAGCATCTGCTACCATTTCATCTGTAGGACAATAAACAAGTGTCATCTTCTCATACACATTCATCAGTTTGACTGAAATCTATGCCTAGGAAGTGTTTTAACTTGCCCAGGTCTTTCATTTTAAACCTGCTCGAAAGCATTGCTTTTACCTGCTCTAGGCTTCTCGTGTTGCTTGCTGCGATGATAAGATCATCCACCCAAATCACAATTATCACCTTTCCTGCCTGCTCTGACTCTTTTGTGTATACACAATGGTCTGCTGGATTCTGTGTAAAGTTGTCATTTACCAAACATTGGTGCAGCATCTCATTCCAGTTGCGTCCAGACTGTTTTAAACCATAAATTGACTTTTGTAGTTTACACACTAGGTTGTTTCCTACTTTTTCATAACCGTCAGGTTGCTCCATGTAAATGTCTCGGTCAATGGGTGCGTGTAAGTATGCTGTCTTTACGTCCATTTGGTGTAGAACTAAGTTCTCTTGTGCTGCCTTTTGCATGAGTACACGCACACTTGTCATGTTTGCCGTGGGGGAGAATGTTTCACCATAGTCGATCCCCTCTCTCTGGCTATACCCCTTCGCCACAAATCTGGCCTTGTACTGTTCACGTCCGTCACCACCCTCTTTAATTGAGTACACCCACCTACCTCCCACTGTCTTTCTGCCCTCTGGCAATTTGGTCAGGGTAAAGGTCTGGTTCTCCTCTAGTGACTGCATTTCCTCGTCCATTGCCCTCTTCCATTTACCTGCTTGTGGTGATGCCATAGCCTGCTTAAAGGTCAGTGGCACACCACACACTGCTCGGTAACAATAGTCGACACTGGTGAGTGTACTATCATCATCACCATCACTGTCTTCCTGAGTAGAGTAAGCACTGAGGTAACTCGGGGGCTTACGCTCTCTAGTGGGGTACCTCCCACTGCTTGGGGCCTGTGGTGTCACCATGTGGTGCTCCTCACCATCATCCTCTGGGGATTGTGGACTGTCAGTCTGGGTGTCTGTGCTCTGAGCACTGGGCTGTGGTGTGTCTGTCTTGTCAGTAGTTATAATGGGGTCAAATCCCAAGTCTTGCGTCTGAGTCTCACTGTCACATGTGGTTTTAGTGATAAACTTAACCAGTCTGTGCTTCTGCACTTTTCCCTTGGTGGGGTAGTAAACTAGATAGGCGGGGCTGCCCTTGTCGTGCCCTACAAAGAGCCCCTTCTCACACCTGGGATCCAGTTTACCCTTGTCTTGTTTGTACGCATAACACTCGGACCCGAATTTGTGCATCTGGGCTAGATCACACTTCTTCCCTGTCAGTGCTGTGTACGGTGTTGTGCCAATGTGCTTGTTAAAGCATCTGTTTCTGGTGTATGCAGCTTCCTGAACGGCATAATGCCATAAACTCTTAGGTAAGTTGCTGTCGATCAGTTTACACCTTGCCATTTCAAAGAGAGTACGCCCTTCCCTCTCAGCTATGCCGTTCTGGTGTGGGGAGTAAGGACAGGACGTCTCGTGTCTGATTTTGTTCTTTCGCAGGAGTGTCTTAAACTCTCTGCTTGTGTACTCGGTCCCGTTGTCTGACCGGATGCATTTCACATCGCCATAAGGCGCTACATCTGCCAGGAATTTTTCAGTAGCCTGTACGGCATCACTCTTCGCTTTCAGAAAGTATGTGAAAACTACTCCTGTGCACACATCTGTGAATGATTGCATGTACTTGTAACCATCTATGGAACCATTGGTCACTGGACCAGCTAGATCAGTATTCACCAGCTCAAGTGGTGTTTTCACCTTGTCAGTTGCATTTCTGTTTCTCGACTGAGTAAACTTTCCCTCTACGCATACATGACATTCTTTGTCAGGCTTACGCTTTGCACCTTTAATGTGCATGCCTACTGTAACATCTTGCAGTTTCAGTATGTCATCATAATTACAATGCCCCATTATCTCATGCCAGGTTTGGATATCATGGCTAACATTGCACACATCACTTTCATCACATTCTGTTGGCAAGTAGTACATTCTGTCACACACATCAATGTTGAACCTTGCACCATTAGGCGCCACAAGAACATTGTTACCTTCTTCGAAAAGTACCTTGGCACCGTGTGCAGTGGCACACTTCACGGAGAAGAGTTCCTGTGGGAACGAAGGGATGTACAGGGCGCTCTTCAGAGTCACTGTGCATATTCGTCCGTCGCTGTCAGTGAGACACACCTGTGCGTCTCCTCTGCCTTCCGCCAACCCGAATGTCCGCCTCCCGTCGGCCAGCTCCATGCTGTGGCTCTCCGGCTTGAACGAGCTGTCGAAGGACTTGAACCGGCTCCTGTCGTATTCAGCATGTGGGATGTCGCGCCTGTGTCGACGATCAGCCCTCTCTCGATCTGCCGCTGCTGCGCTGGCTTGCAGGTGTCCACCCGGAATGTGAAGTCGTCTTTCGCGGGTCCCCGCGCCTCGATCCGACCACCACTCGCTGCCCGACCGCCACTGCTACCACCGCCGCCGCCAGGACTGCTGCCGCCGCCTCTGCTACTGTCACCACTGCCGCCGCCGCTTCTGCTGTTGCTGCCACCACCGCTGCCGTTGCCTCTGCTGTTGCCACCACCGCTGCCTCTGCTACTGCTGCTACCACCGCCGCTGCCTCTGCTGTCGCCACCGCCGTGGTCTTCAGCGCGTGCACACCTGGACCTCTGTGTGCGCTCGGTCTTCCTGCAGGCTTTGTCGCTGTGGCTCGTGCTTTTACAGGAACCGCACCAAACTTTTCTTGCGCAGTCATCTTTCCGATGTCCCTTCTCTCCGCACCGCCAACACGCCATCTCTGTCGAAGATCCGCCGCCGTTCTTTCTCCTCAGGGCTGCGCGAGCCTTCAGAACCCTTTCTCCCGCCAACTCGGCTACTGGCTCAGCATCCTCCGAAGCCTCGAAGTTTCGTAGCTTAGCTTTGAATTCGGCCAATTTCATCTCGACTGAACCGTGTGTAACCATCAGCGAAAACGGTTTAAACATTTCTGGCAGTCCCCGCATAATCATTGCCATCATCAGCCCTTCACTCGGTGCCTCGCCTGCACATCTGAGCGCTGTGAAGATCTGCTCTGCCCGGATAATGTACTCTGTCACAGTCTCTGTTTCAGCTTTCTTCAGCGAGGTTAGCGTTATGTACAATGAAACAATTCTTGGCCTACCTTTGCCAATGTAGTGCTCTCTCAGCACTTTCAGACTCTCGCGTCCATTATTTTTACAGTCTCTAAAGATCAGTCCCAGACTCACGTTGTCGAGTAACGGCGCCAACGAGCAGTAAGCATCAGCGTTCAGCTCGTCATCCTTGGCTCGTTCCTCAGCCGTCAGCGGTCCACCAGGCTCGTGAAGAATAGTGTCTTTTAAACCGACACGATGCATACAACACAGCATCCGTTCCTCCCAGAGCTCGTATTCTTCGGCCCTACCGTCAAACACCGGCCACTTTGTCTTTTGATGCGCCATTCTCCTCAGCTTTCCGTTAGCGTTCCCGGTTTTAGCGCGCTAACTAGCTACCACACTTTTAGCTGACTAGCTAACGTTCGCCACTTTCCGTTACTGCACATTGTCTTCGATACTGGGCCCATAACCTGTTAGCAGGAGCGCTACCACTCCACAGCAGAAGTCCAATGCGCAGGTTTCAGAAAGAGTCGAAGACGAATACCTCACGTCAGCCTCAAGGCATATTTATTTTAAGTATGATGAACACACTGCTCAAGAGCGGTTGGGTCATGGCTCAAGGGCACTCAAGAGAATGATCGATTCCAGAACATACATTTATATAGGGGGTGTGACGTCACCAATCATACACATCTCATATCATATAGGTAACACCCCCTTGTGGCGTGGAACAGATCAGTACTGGTACAGAATACACACAGTCAATCATACACATATGTCAACATTATGAATTATATTATTTATTAGGAAATAGATTATGCTTCACCCATTCTCCTATTTTGCTATAATCTGACGTGTTCTTGATAGTTAACCTCACCTGCCTGTCAGTCATAGCTGCCCCAAAGACACAATGTTCCCTTCTCTCTCACCTACAGAGAACTGTGTACAACACTGGGAAGAATGAAGAAGTTGTATTTTGTAGAGCCTATCGTCGCCGTATACGCATTTGCAGCTTCTTTGGTATATCCACTGGTGCAGCAATATGTGTATCGTCGCTTGTGGCAAGAGCTGACGAACAGCACCTACCCCGCATCGGACAACTCAACGAGATGTGCCCCGGCCAACTCCAGCAATCACTCAAGCCACCATGAAGTGAGTGCCAGACGAAACCAATCATGTGCTTCCTTTCCTCACTGTACGCTGTACAGTGCATGTGACTCTTGCAAAGCAGGTTAGGGTACTAATTAGGCGAGTGGTTTAGTTAGCATACAAGATAGTGGTTATGCTCCACTCACATAGTGGAATTCCTAGGCCACTGACCTAAGGCGTGGAGGATACACTAAGATGTGGTAGAACTAGTTATCCATTTGTCAGTAACTGCGAGTTACAATAATAGGTCAGTTGTCAAACCTTCATCCCCACCCGAATTGAATGTGAATTGAATGTGTCCTTGCTTGCTTAAAGGATAAACGAATTTCAACATTGTAATGCTCACAGTACCCTGGACTTGCCGGTGACGCTGCATATTTTGGCCTTTTCGAGATCTGAGCCATTCTTATGGGGGCAGATTTTGTTTACACTAAAAACTTTCTTAACAGAGGCCTACTCCAAATGCTTTCCCTAAAGGTATTACTGTTTGCTAGTTGTCTGCTGATGTTGCATAACCTTTTTGATGTTTTGGGAATACAAATGTTTTTATTATTATTATTATTATTATTTGTTTAATTAATGTAAACAAACAACTGCCCCCATTACAATGACCAGGATTTCGGAAAAGACCAAAGGGGAAAAAAAGGTATTGACAAGTCCAGGGTAGTGTGAGCATTATAACTGCATACTGAAATTGGCTGGAGTTATCCTAAAGGGGAAGAATAACTTACACTTGCAGTTGTTAAGATATTTTTGTCCTCCACGTTCTTCCTCTTTCACTACTTGTAGATTAAAATCTAACTGATTTGTGTGCACAGGTGTTCAGACCTTGTCCCCTCAGTCCTTAGTCTGAGTCATGTGCATTTGAGGTATTTGGATTATTATAATGTTATTTCAACATTATTACAAGCCTTAATACCAAGCGAGTTGGATCATAGGACTGCAGTGCAGGTTCAACGGGTTCCTATCCTTACCACTTCCTACCTCCCACCTCCATCCATGACTGAAGTGCCCTGGAGTATGGTACCTAACACCCACATTGCTCCAGGGATTGTAATCTAATGCCCTGTTAGTCTACCTAAATAATTATAAATGGCTTTGGATACGTGTTGGCTAAGTAGTAGAGTAGAGTAGAGTAGAGTAGAGTAGAGTAGAGTAGAGTAGAGTAGAGTAGTACTTCATTGATCCTGAAGGATATTACCGTGTCCAGCTGCCTTGGCATAACACACAATACTCACTGCTGGACAGTTCAAACATATGCACTCAACTGCGTACTTTAAATCAGACAGTAAGACAGCATAAGAAAGTATAAAGTAAAATGCAACATTATAATGGAATAAATGTTACAATATAGACACAAGGATATAAGGATAGTGTATTGGTCATATAACCTGTCACTTTTATAAAGCACATAGTGAAATGAATTGGCCTGTGCAAAAAGTTTGCCGAAGGAGGCAGGGGTGGGGAATGGGTCATTCAGTAAGGTTCAAGTATTAAAGGTTCATATAGTGTTTAGCATTCAATATGTCTATGGCATCTTTCAATATGCAATGTAAAACAGTATTTTGATCCCCCCCAATTCCACTGTCTCTCACACCTCTTGTCCGCCATTGTGTGTTATTGATGTCGCAGGAGGTGCAGAGGGCTGCCTCCCTGTTCTCCCTCTACACAGAGCTCTTCTCCATGATCCCCAGCCTGATCGTCACGCTGGTCCTGGTGGCCTACAGCGACCAGCGCGGACGCAGGATCACCATCATCCTGCCGCTGGTGGGCTCTCTGATCTACACCTGTTCCTTCCTGGCCGTCTCCTTCTTCGAGCTGAACCTCTACCTGCTGGTGGGGGCCTCCTTCTTCAGCTCGCTGTTCGGAGGCATCGGCACCATGCTGGGCGGGTGTTTTTCCTACATCGCCGACCGGTGCGAGGACGGGAAAGGCAAGACGCTGCGCATGGCCGGGGTGGACATGACGATTGGGCTCCTCTCTGGCGTGGGCGCCATATCCACGGGATACTTTCTGCGGGCATACGGTTTCAACTGGCCCTTCCTCACCTCGGCCCTGGCCCAGCTGGTCAACCTGCTCTACGCCGTGCTCTTCCTGGGCGAGAGCCGGGTGGTGGAGAGCCAGGAGAAGGTGAGCTGTAGCGACGCCCTGCAGAAGCTGGTGAAGGGCATCCAGCACATATTCAGCGGCGGGAGCCGCAACAGGAACTATCTGCTGGGACTGCTGATCACCATCTTCTCCCTGTACACATTTGCGGACATGGGGGGCTTGTCCATGATCACTCTCTATGAGCTCAATGAGCCGCTGTGCTGGAGCGAGATTCTCATCGGCTACGGGTCGGCCATCTCCACCACGGTCTTCCTGACCAGCTTCGTCGGGGTGTCTGTGCTGTCGCTCTGTCTGCCAGACGTGGCGATTGTCTTCATCGGGATGCTGTCTCTGTGCGCCGGCCTGATTTTTGTGGCCTTTGCCAAGACCACTCTGATGATGTTTCTTGGTGAGTTTTTGTTGAAATGCCCATCCAGATTCAACACCATAGTTTATTTGACCTTGTTTATTTGACCTTGAGCTTGGACATGTTTCTGCATTGGTTGATGATTGATTTTCAACCCCTATCGTGTCCTTGCATGGAAGTTTGCTTTTTCTCAATCAATCAAGTCAAACTATGATAGTGAATGTCACTAACAGAAGGACTGTTCCTGTCTGTAGTGTTGCAGATGGGATAATCTAAGACAGTAACAGCTGAAATTCTAGCACATAGCAAATTGTTTCATCCTCACTCCCTAAGATGATATAGAATTACTTTGGAAATGACATAGAATACATACATTGAAGCATTTGAGTCCATGTATGTAGACACTCATCAATGACATACCATGCTGGAGCGTCCATGGCAGAAAGTTCATCCTCAGGAAGAAGTTCTGGTCGAGTTTATTAACACACTTACTTGCAGAGGTTGAGCCATCACATGCTCTTCCAAATGTCCATGAAAGAGGGGTCTTTGGTGGAACTAGGCTAAATATCCAGTCGCCCCTCATGCTCTCCCATACACTTACTTCATTGGCCCCTGCAAGGTTCCCATTGCAGAGTCATCATCTATTAGATTGTAGAGTTCATGTGACTGTAACAAAAATATGCAAAAGAAATTTCCCCCAGGTATTGATAAAATATTCTTAATCCAAAATATACTGTGGAGCCAAATGCAGTGCCTAAGCTTAAAGGGTAACGTTTAGTTCAAATTTGTAACTAAAACTATACTGGATGTTGTGAGAAGAGGTGTTCTGAAACATATATGTGAAATTCACGGTCTATAACAAAGCCAAAACGCAATATTTGTATGAAAATGTATCAGTTGAAAGCTACTTTTGAAATATATCGAGTTATTTGCTGGCATAGTGTTCTATGACGTATATAGGGGGAGCCCAACTAAAGTTCTGGCTCAGCTCTCGCTCTCATTGTGGATGTAGGCCTACCAACGGTTTTGGTTGTAGTAGGCTAGAGACAAGCTGTGAGACGAAAGTGGAGTGTTATATTGTATATTTGGGCTATTGAAAATTGTCTATTACTGTGTTTGTGCATGCTGTATTAAAACCTGTTAGACGGGTCAGCGGGTCTAGCACTAAGAATATCAAACTGTTCTAGGTGCGGTTTGTCCAGGTGAGGAGGGCTCATTCGGTGGGCTTCGGAAGTTGGTTCTTTGAACAAAATCCACATTAGTTACCCTTTAAACTTCTAGAATATCATTGTAGTTTTTGTGTTTTAGTAGTTGGTGCATTTGGATATTTTAACAGTATTTATCTTTAGCAAATGAATGCATTTGTATTGTTTATTAGGTTCATAAAACATTTGGTTTTCACACACAGGTAAATGGCAATATTTTTGTTTCCCTTTTTAGAGGCCTCTGCATTGGTAAAAGTCATTCAAAAAACCTTTAATGATTGTATTTTGCAATAGGTAACCGAATGTCAACAGTGATATGTTTGTATCCCAGTCAGGGTCCCCATGATGTTCGCCGTTATGCCTTTCCCAGTCATGCGAGCCATGATGTCAAAGGTTGTATCCAAGGCTGACCAAGGTAAGCACCCTTCTCTTTCCTTGCTCCCCTGAGTGCCCGTTTGTGGTTTTGTTAAGCTTAAACAAAGTTTGTGCCTGGTCAGTTTTAAAGTGGCTTATTCAGCATGCAGCTGTTCAGACAGGCCTCCTCCCTACTGAGTGATCCATAAAGTGTATGTTGATAAGGGGAATCCAGACAAGAGAACACTGAGTAACCCTTTAAACATAAACATCATGCCCTGAAGAAGGCTAAACTGCCGCTACGCGTGGGCAATTTTAAAAGTCCTTAATGGACATGTCATAATAATAAAGACATTTTTAACTATACTTTTTGGAGTGCCTTGGTGAAGAAAAGTTTTTTCTCTTTTCAAGCAACTTTTTTGACATTGAACCTTGAACCAAAGAGCACCCACAAGAATATTTTTTTCATCTTTCTAAAGGGACTGAGCACACCTCTGACTTCCAAACATAACCCTTTAAACATACTGCATATTATCCCTGCACTAGAATCTCCAGTGTATTTTGGCCTTAACTTGCGTAATAACCAAATCTGAACTTTAGACAGAGATGGTTTCAAAGAAGCTCGTAGCAACAATCTCTGCTTTAGACGCCTGTTATCAGGATATATGTTTTGGATCAAAGGTTTCTTTACCTGACAGCATGGCAGCATGGATATGCATTTCCCTTGTCAGCATTGCAGAAAGAACAAAGGTGACATGCTTAAGCTGATCATCAGTTTTTATTTTCATTAACATGTTGTGGTGTGCTTGTATCAGGTTCTATTTCAGGTTCTGTATTGTGGTGTTGGGTGCTTCTGTTGGAGTTTACAGTTTTCATTTTTGGTTTGCTTAAGGTGCACTTTGTAATATTTCTCTCCAGAATCCATGCTGCCCATTCACAATATCATTCATGAATACTTACCACTACCATCAAATTCTATTTATTTTTTATAACCGGGAAAAGGGCACTTTTCATAAATGAAAAGGTGGATCTTCTCCATGTCCTAGAAATAGACATTCTAACTGCAAAACTTACTGTACTTTGGTCATACTAGTAAATATTAGTGTACTTTTTAGTCAATATTCATGAAAAGATCAAATTTTGCAATAGCAGCCGTTTCAATGAGCAGCATTGCAATACCTTCTCTGGCCACCATCTTACTCAGTGCACTAAAGTATTTCAGTATCAAGTATATCAGGAAATACTCGTTTGAGTAAAAAAATATAACTCTTGGTGAATATTTCTTTATCATGCTGTACCAAAGACAAAGACTTAACTGTTCTCTGGAAGCTACAAGTTTGCTATGAGAGAACATCTGTCTCGACCAATGACCAACGTCTGCATACCGTCATTGGTCTCTCTACCTGTTTGAAATGTTCTTCTTGCCTGAACTTACCTCTTGCTGTGCTACTTTTATGGCTTTTATTTTATTTTCCTCAAATCCAGCCGCTTATCTTGAATATGAGCTCTAACTTGGCCCTATTAAATGTCTGATGTAATATAGCCAGCAAACAAAAATGTACAACAAAGTACACATTTGTTACAAGCTGACGTTGTAGAAAAACACACTTACTACGCATCTGCCTACTGATTAATTTGTCCACCTTGTGTGTTGCAGGATCATTGTTTGCGTGTGTTGCCTTTCTGGAGAGCCTGAGTGGTAATATTGGATTTGCAGTGTTCAGCAGTATCTACGCCACTACGGTTGCCTGGCGCCCTGGATTCACCTTCCTCTTGGCGGCCAGCCTCAGTATTATCCCCATGATGATGCTCAGGTCAGTCACAGTGGGCATGGAAGTCAATTTCACCTTCAATGCCAACATCTCATGGTGTGTGTGTGTGTGTGTGTGTGTGTGTGTGTGTGTGTGTGTGTGTGTGTGTGTGTGTGTGTGTGTGTGTGTGTGTGTGTGTGTGTGTGTGTGTGTGTGTGTGTGTGTGTGAAAGCAAATATGCATTGACGAATGTGCAACCTACAGAGACAAGTTTTCATATTGCAATTATAATTGACACACTTTCCTCCATACTAGTTACAGTAAGCATTTTTACTACCTCTCCGGATGTGACATGATAGGTTAATTCTGTCTTCTGTCATATTTCGTCCATTCACACAACAGCTTCGATGATCGAATCAGTCATGTTTTTATTCTTATCTTCAGCAAACTGTTAGGCGTATCAGTCAAATGGTGTCCCTCAAACCCAATCATCAAACCCAAGTCTTGGTCCTCCAGATGCGAGCTCCAGATATCTGTATCTGGTTAGAAGCCAGCGGTGATTCACTTAGACCAAACGTAGTTTTGACAATCTAAGTCATATGACACGGCACACTCAGTCTCTCATCAGCTGCGTGTGGTGTGGGTGTTACCGGTTATCCCGTTGAAAACGTACTGCGTATGAATGTCCACATGCTAGAAGAGAAAACCCACACGAATCACCAGTTCGGGGGCTTAATTTATTTAGACTTTTACGGAATTCCTACTCTCTCTCTCTGACTCGTTACATATTTAAAACTCTGCAAATATATGCAAAGTAAGAGCCACTGACCTGGTACCCTGTTTCCTTGACTGCACCAATGCACCATGCATGGTCTTAGCAAGGTCTGGCTAATCTCCATCGATCAACCCCACACACATTATCAGCTTGATTGTCCCATGGAAGTTGTATGGTATGCACATGGAAGAGAGGAAATCTCCTACTGTACACACTAAAAAAATCAGATGTGCTGTTGTATGTATCAATTTATGCATGAACAGTGTTCACAGACATTTCAGTTCTACTGTACAGCGTTTAGTGTATAATTCAGTGTGCATGCACTTTTTTATGTCAAGTCCATCCTTGTACTGAACATCCAAACATCTGCACAAGAAGGGACATCTGTAGCTTTTACACAAGCTTTGTACATGATGGTCTTGCTCTTATAGTATGGCCACTGTAGGTTACACAGTGCTTGAAGTGGGGGGGAACTCAGGGGAACCCAGTTCCCCTTCCTCATAATTTTCATCATCAGCATTCCGGCAGAACTTATCTTGTGCGCCGCAGGGTTCCTGCACTTCTTTTTGGATGGTATTTTCGGACGATTATGATTCCTGTACCTCTTTTTTCCACTTCAAGCACTGAGGTTACACAAGCTGCTGTTTAACTGTGAACAGCTGAAAGCCCTCACCTGATGATGATGCGTTATTGTCTCAGTTCCTCATGATGGCACGTGTGTGCGTTTCCTCATCTCAAGTGAAAACGCTCTTTTTGGTTATTTTTATGTTGTTTCTCCTTTTTTTACAGCTTGGTGAATTTATTTAGAGAAGAGGGGCTAGAAGAGGAGATAGAACCCCTACTCTCTGATGACCGGCCCGTCACTCCAATCGAGCCAGACCGGCCTGTCACTCCTGTCACTCCAGTCACAGCTTGAAGGTCAAAGGGAAACTTCTGAAGGTCAAAGCTTCTTCTTCTTCTTCTTCTTCTTCTTCTTCTTCTTCTTCTTCTTCTTCTTCTTCTTCTTCTTCTTCTTCTTCTTCTTCTTCTTCTTCTTCTTCTTCTTCTTCTTCTTCTTCTTCTCAGGTCACTTGTGGAATCGTGATTCTTGTGGTTGGATTAATCCCTGTATCAATCGTTCATTTGTCTTTCTGAATGTCATTTACATTTTTCAATGCTCTGCTAATTCGGAAAAATGAATGAACGAATGATAAACAGATTTGGATTTAATCTTGATTAATTGGCACTGCCTCTCAGTTGTTTCTTAGAAAGCACATTTGGTCTATATTCATTTGATTTCACAAAATTGCAAATTGCGAAGATGCGCGTATCCTTAACCAATCTCATTTCAAGAAACCAATGAATTTTGGTAGATGTGATAGACTACAGTAGGTAGTTCACGGGCAAGTGCAATTTCTCAAAGCTATTTCCAATGTTGCTTGTTTTTGCAGTGTACATATTTTCTTCTAAGATTTCTCACCACTTGTTTTGCAAGATGTTTTATGCTGAGCCTGGGATGTATTGCTGGAAATGTAAGTTAGATAGTTAGACTGAACATTCAGAGGTCAAAACACTCAAACATATGCCTCTGTTTCCCAGTGCCTTATTTTACCTGTGTACAGTATACGCAAGAAAGGTCATTCCAGTAGTAAGCTGTTATTGGGAGATATTTTGATGGAATTGTGATGTGTTTCTAAATTGTTCAAGATTTGTTTTAAAATGATGACGTTGAATGGCACTTTTTAAAACGCACAGTTGAAATGGCATGCATGCCATAAGAATTTGGAATTATGTTTGAAGAGATACAGGAGTCAGCATGTTAGTAGCAAAGCAAAGAAATCTAGGAAATTACCATGACCAGCACATAATCAGCACACACTACTCTTTTTAGGATTATACATGCCTACATAATATACCTGTATAGTGACTTTATTTACAGATGCAAGGATGTCTGTGCTTCTGCCTCTGTGGTGCTCATGGTCGTGAACAGCAGAATCACGACAGACTTGGCTTCTTCTCAGCGACTAAACTCAGGGATGTCTGGTACACTCAGCATACTTTTAGAAGTTTTCAAAAAAATTTGATGAACAAAGTGATTGACGTTACGGCACACCGGCATCTTCCTCAGAGGCAAAAGAAGATGCAGACTCTGAGGAAGACGCAGGGGCATTGGAGCATCAGTCACGTTTGTGCACCAAAATATAAATACTGCAAAATGTATGCAGAGTACTTCGGTCTAGTCGATCAGAAGTAGCCCGGTTTGTCTAAATACATATGCAAGTGTACATGCATAAATGGACTGTACATGTACTACTGTATATGCACATGTATCAACAGGGTGCGATTTGTAGGGGGGGTGGAGGGGATTGTCCCCTCTTCTGGTTTTGATATTGTCACTTTTTCTACATGATTTTAATCTTCGTTTAATGTAGTTCCATTGATATTGCTTGAAATCTGAAACATATCCCCCCTTCTCATTTTCTGACAAATCGCACTACCATTGTGCCTGAAAGGCTGAATATTAGCAGATTCGTGTCACGGTCAGTTCAACTGCACATTCAGTTGTCTTCTTTGTATTGCTGACTTGGGTGTTTTGAGCATTTCCTGTAAAATACGTTTGTCCATGACTATTATTGTAATATAATACTTCCTCGTATTTTCGTGTTAAATTGTACTATTCTACAATTTATCACATGAGCTTAAATGAGCAGTTATGATGGTCATAACTGACAGACAATGATGGTCATAATTGACCTCCAGGAATTACAGTCTGACTGTAAGTTTCAGATATAGGATTGGTTGTACATTTAAACATTCAAATCATTTAAGAAGGTAAAATATTGTAAAAACAATATAATCAAGTGTCTACTTGCAGCATTTCATGAAATGTTGCTGAAGTTGGATTAACAAGTTTAATAAAAAAAATACATAAAACCTGGAAAAACTGGCATTGTTTTTATACCATAATGTTGACAAATGACAGTCAAATTCAGTCAACGTTTTATTCCCTTTTTCATTTTTATTTAAATGGCGATGGATGTATGGAAAGACTAAGCAGCGTGCTGAAGACATGCTATCCTACTGCATTATATTAACGTGCCTCGCTCATGCCAACGTGCCTCGTCTTTCCACGTGATTAGCCTTACTAGAAATTAGCTGTCATACTCTGCTAATACGACATAGCCCTACATTTGAATAACTTGAGGTCTTACAAACATGGTAGGCCAAGTACATGCATGCTAAATGATATAGGCCTACTCTTTTATACAGAATATTTGAACTACTGTGGAAGATGAGCCATTCATTAAACATTTCAAATTATTTCATGCTCCTCCCCAATAGTAAAAAAATCTAAAAAGGTCACATAGCGACCAGCTTGTAATTACGTCAAAAAACTTCCCTGGTTCTGATAATGAGTCTTGGGTCTGACTGAATGAAGCGAGACTCAACATTAGTACTCTGGAACATCCGAGACCCTTTGGCTCTACTTACGTCAGGGAAACTTAATTTTCAGCAATGCACGAGATTAAAATGAGGAAGCAGAGAAGAAGAAGGAGCCTGATGACTGATGCAGCTCTCCTGCCATGCTAAATGTCCCAAGATCTACAGTAGGAGGAATATAGGCCCTATTGAAATGACAGGTCTACAACTTAAAACTGAGCATTGAAATTGTGTATTGAACTGTTCCTTGATACATTGCACTTTACTTAACTAGAAGTGGGGTTTATAGCTCTTAATCATTATCAAAGTTTATCAAATTTCTCACAGTAAAAGGGCCGAGCTTAATATTATATAGACATAGATAGTGCGCCTATGTTTTCATTTTGTTCAGACCTCACTGGGGGCCAGAACCTTGCCATGCAAGGACCGGATCTGGCCATGAGGTCTCTAATTGGATAGCCCTGCTGTAGGAGCTGGTCATGCTGATGTAGTCTGCATGGTCTCCACTAGGTGGTATAGCAGTGTCATACTGTAGCTTGCAGAGCTTGGTTAACCTCAAACACAGCAATGCAAGACATACAGTTGGGCTGGGTAAATGCTGTAACTAGGCATTAACACACTTAAACAGCACCAGTGGCTGTGCTTTTAATATATTTTAGGGCTGACTCAGGTTATAATGTTGATGATCTCTACTGCAGTGGTCCCCAAACCTTTTTTTTCTACGGGGACCCCCTTTTGGACCTAACAATGTTTTCGTGAAGCCATTAGCAGGCAGGAAATGTCACTTGTGCTGGTCGGGCTATAATGTCGGGTTCTCACTGGAGCCCAGCCAAACTTTGCGCGCACACACACACACACACACACACACACACACACACACACACACACACACACACACACACACACACACACACACACACACACACACACACACACACACACACACACACACAGCTACTGCAATCACACACAGGAGATCTTACTTATTTACTGTACATAGCATATTTACACCATGACGGGTGAGTGTTTCTGTTCAGTGGTGGTTAAATGTTCTGTTTAGGTTACTTTGCACCCCTACAAAACATCTACGTACGTATACATTTACAGGCTTCGACTCAGCATATACGTAACTGATAAATACCTGCTTATAAGGTCTTAGGAGGCGACGGCTTGCCAAAATCCAGCAAATATCATTCTTTTTTTCCCACTGTGCACAGTGATTGGGAAGTTGTGCATCAGGTTATCAGGGTACTTTACCTTAGCCAAAGAAGACACTAAATAACAGAATCCACACAGACATTTTGAAATGCACATTCTTACACTCTGTTTGATTGTAAACGAGAGGTCAAAAATATCTGCATGCGTGTGAACAGCATCTTATTTGGCTGTATTCAACATAACCACTTGGTGGTGGTGTAGAGCTGTGTCAAGCAGAGCATGATGCACCCACTGTGGTGGCCAGGACAGTGCTTCTCTCTCTCTTTCTCTGATTGAAACAGGCAGACTAGGATGCATGCCTGAAACATTTTAAGGGTGATGCTTTTGTTTTGTTGCGTTCTGTGTTCATTTTGCAGCCTTACAAAACAGAGACTGTGAAAAAAACAAGAATTCTTTTCACAATACACTATTCAGCCTGGCACTTGAGGAACAAAATAAGTGATTCAATGAAATCCTTCTCAATGATTCCAGTGGCTTTCTGCCTGCATAATTATGGTTGTAAACAGTTGTTAATGGTTGCAATCATAAGCTTAACATTCCCTACCTTCACCATGTTTACTATACCTCTTCAGATGCTTACATATTGACTTTTTGTGAGTGTCGTAGACAGTGTATGGCATTGCTTTCCAAAGCTTGACTTAATTAGGCCCACTGTGTTGAAATCCACCCACCCAGTTATTGCATATTGAACCTTAAACTGGATTTAAATGATTGCAGCCGACCTATTATATCTTAGAGAGTACTGCAAAATGCCATCAAGCCACACCGTTTCTCAAAACCGTCACCATGTTTATGTTGTCACAATGTATGCTCATCCTCTTCCATCACACTGTGAACGACGTTAGCAATATATTGCTCAGAGCAATATTATATGTGTGGTATCTGGAAATTGTGTAATATAAAACCTGCAATAGAAGGAATCTAGTTCTTTAAAATATTCTGCACTAGATATTCCTCTGAACATTATACGTACGTGCTCCTAAAAGGATGCCAAGAATATTCCAGAAAAAAACTATAAACACAGCGAGTGAAACATTCTGTTATAGTGTTCAGAGCTCAACCAGGCTGATATTATCGAATTTAGAGAACTTCAATATTTCTCCAACAGAAATTCAATAGCTGGGCAGGGCTCTGAACAGAGATGATGTGAATCACAGACATGGCTTTTCAATGGTTCAATGGTATGTACAGTCAAGGCAATTCTTGCACAGTCAAGACAATTCAATTTAGTGTAATTAAAACCCATAATAGTATACGGTAATTAACATTACATCTTATACTATTGTCACCTATGCTCCATTTAGCTTTCTGGCTTGCATTTTGACATCATATTGTATTTTTAGAATTCCCTTTGTCTTGTGCAACAACAACATTGGCATGCCCCTCAGGATTTCTGACCAATTTTTGTATGAACCACATATGTATCCAGAGCCAGTTCCAGTGCAGATTGCCACTGTTAACCGTTCGTATCTGTGGAGAGAGCTCTGTAGATCTGCAGCTATCTAATTTCTCCGTCTGACCACCTCGTCCCGTGGGTGCAAGTTGAGGTTTTGGATCAGCATTCGTGCTCAGGCACCCGTGTAGCCAGCCTGTCTGTGGGAGCAAACGCGGATAAATGGCTTGTTCAGGAGCGGAGCTAGGGGCTCCGCTGGTCTCCCCACAGCTGACTTGGCATCTTTGGTTACGGTGTTGTTCTGTGTAGTACAGGTTTCACGCCCATGAGCTATGGCTGCTGCCTTCTCTTGATGGAAAAGCATTCACAGGCATGTACAGTATGCTCGCACATACTGTACGTATACAATATTACATGAAAACACACATAAAGCACACAGAAAAACACACACACACACACACACACACACACACACACACACACACACACACACACATTCAACAAAAGATGTGAATACACACACAGACACACAGATCCTCACATACGATAGGCACACACACACACACACACACACACACACACACACACACACACACACACACACACACACACACACACACACACACACACACACACACACAGGGGTGTTATACTGGGGGGTAAAGTGTGACTGAGTCACCAGGGCCCCATGTATATTGGAGTTGATTGTAAATCAAGCCCAAAATTTGCCGCTACGCCCCTACACACACACACACACACACACACACACACACACACACACACACACACACACACACACACACACACACACACACACACACACACACACATACACACTGGAAGCATCAGACAGCAAGCCAAGCTATGTCAACACAGTCAGGCTCCCACCCACACGTTTAGGCCACATATGGGCACATCTGTGACTGGTTGTGTGCAGCTGTTGGTGGCAATGGAAGACGTGCCCACCCCACCCCCGCACATCACACACACAGAACACAGAGCCGTGCCACAGACATCATGCTTCAATAACACTTTACCTCCTTTACCCTCCCTGTAGTAGGCTATCTATCTCATGAACTGAGAGTGTTGATAGCATAATAAAAACACAAACGTTTAATGTAAAACGGAAATGTAAAACACAATTAAATGTAAAGTTCAGTCTCCACAAGAACGAGTCTTTAATGCAGCCTGACCGGGCTGCTTTGTTTCGTACTCTCTGTAGAAGGCCCATGTGAATTGAGAGTGTTGATAAGTTCACTCGTAAAAACACAATACAATGCGAGGTTCAGTCTCCACCAGAATAAGTCTTCAATATAGACTGCCCAGGATGTTTCAGCAGAATGTTTTTTTGCACAATGCTCATACTGAGTCCATTCCACCATCCAGCAATAAATGTCATGTCTTGACATGGCAAATAGGAGACAGGTGGAGGGGGGAAGATGTGCTCGAGGAAATAGGGATGGATCTAAACATGTTAGACAAGGCCATAGCAGGCAGGCATTTTCTTTGCCAGAAGGCTGTTCAACCTTTTGGAAACCTACGAATGGATGTATAGCCACAAACAGTCTTTTGTTTTGTACAGAATTCAGAACAGCAGGTGAGGATGCCCTACAACAGTCTGGAGTTGGCAAGCAGTGTTGTCTCTCAAGGCCATGTCCATGTTTTCGGACAAACACAAAGATTTGCATATATTATTATTCCCCTATAAATCACACAAGTTCAATCACTCACATAGTGCATCGTGTGCAAAGACTCTAAAAACCAAACCGGTCTCCAAAGGACCAACTGACACATTGTGATGTAGCGTGCATGCGACTAACGGGCAGAAATAAACCCATCACAAAAAAGTGATCAGAGAAACCACTAACAAATCTTCTGAATGCTCCTATGAATCAGATGTAGCGGTGTCTAGATCACTTGCGGCCTAGCAGTGGCTACTCCATGTAGGTAATCCTAATCCTCAAATGTTTCACTGAATCAGAGATCATCTATTGCTGTCTGTAGATCAGTTGTGTGATATGCCTTTTGCAGAGGGGACTCCATGTGCTGACTTCAAGTGCCACATCCAGTCTTGGCACCTTCCTGTGCCTTGGGTAAGACTGGGCACGGACGCCACCCTTGCGGTGTGCCCGATCCGCCATCTCCCTCAGGAACATGAATGAAAATATTTTAAAGCTGACCAAACTGATATGCACGGAATGCACTGGGTGTGCCTTGGTTTGGTTTGTCTGAGACGTCGCAGACTTGGAAACCCTATCGTTTCTTTTGCAGTGTTTTTAGTGTTCACGACACTTCACACAATGGAAGGATATACAGTTTGATGGAGATTGAGGTGGGATTTAGTGACAGAACTCACGCTACCTCTGGTCTGGGTACCACCACTTTCGTAAAGCTGAATCATACCTGAGCCACAGTGCTGAATTAACCCTTTCATATAGATCCTCATTATAAACATGTTGTTACCAAATAGGGCTATGACCAAGTGTTTCACTAAGTCTGTTGACTCAGACTCTGTAATATCATAGCAATGTTATGATGTAATTGAGTGACTTTAACCAAACTGAATCACAGGCACACAGATCCCATCTGCACTAAAAGACTACTAGCATGGATGATTAGATCATTTGTAATCAGACAAAGAACAGCAAAAACAATTCTTCTTGCGTATTCTTACAGTGCCCTCCATAATTATTGGCACCCCTGGTTAAGATGTGTTTTTTAGCTTCCAATTTTTTTTTTTTTTCTAAATAATATGGGACCTTAATGGAAAAAAAGAGAAAAATCCAACCTTCAATACAAGTGCATTTATTCAGTGGGGAAAAAATCCCACATAAAGAAATAATTATTTGACATCAAATAATGTGTGTCACAATTATTAGCACCCCTGGTGTTAATATTTTGAACAACCCCCTTTTGCCAACAAAACAGCACCTAATCTTCTCCTATAATGTTTCACAAGATGGGAAAAGACAGAAAGAGGGATCTTCAGCCATTCCTCTTTGCAGAATCTCTCTAAATCATCCAGAGACCTGGGTCCTCTCCTCTGTACTCTCCTCTTCAGCTCACCCCACAGGTTCTCAATGGGGTTTAGGTCTGGGGACTGAGATGGCCATGGGGGGAGCTTGATTTTGTGTCTGGTGAACCCTTTTTGTGTAGATTTGGCCATATGTTTGTCTTGCTGAAAGACCCAGTGACGACCCATCTTCAACTTTCGGGCAGAGGGCAACAGATTTTGATTTAAAATGTCCTGGTATTTCAAAGCATTCATGATGCCATGCACCCTAACAAGGTTCCCAGGGCCTTTGGAAGCGAAACAGCCCCACAGCATCACTGACCCACCCCCATACTTCACAGTGGGTATGAGGTGCTTTTCAGCATGCGCATCTTTCGTGGCACGCCAGACCCACTTAGAGTGTTTGTTGCCAAAAAGCTCAATCTTGGTCTCATCTGACCAAAGCACACGGTCCCAGTTGAAGCCCCAATACCGCTTGGCGAACTCCAGACGTTTGCGTTTCTGATTGTGAGTGAGGAAAGGTTTTCTCCGGGCATGCCTCCCAAACAGCTTGTTGGCGTGTAGACAGCGCCTGATGGTTGATTTGGAGACTTTGTGACCCCAGGATGCTACCATTTGTTGTAATTCTGTAACAGTGAGCTTTGGGGATCTTTTGATTTCTCTTTCCATCCTCCTCACTGTGCGTGGTGGCAAAATAAACTTGGGTCCTCGTCCAGGCTTGTTTACCACTGTTCCAGTTGTTTTGAACTTCTTAATTATTCCTCTCACAGTGGATATGGGCAGCTGCAGTTGAGTGGCAATCTTCTTGTAGCCTCTGCCTGACCTGTGAAGGTCGACGCACATCTGCCTCACTTGTATGCTGTGTTCCTTTGTCTTTCCCATGTTTAAGAGTGGATAAGAGAAATGGCCTCGGTGTCACGTCATATTTATACCCCAGGGAAACAGGAAGCGATGAATTACTAATTAAATGTTTCTACATACTCTGGTTAACTTTGTAAACTACTTTAGAAATGACAGAAATGCTTCAATTATATTTATTTCCTGGGAATTGTTAAGGGTGCCAATAATTGTGGAACAGGCGATTTAATGAAAAATAATTCTTTTTTAGTCAGGGATTTTTTTATTTTCTTACAATTCATTTGAGTTGAAGGCTACATTTTCCTACAATTTTCAGTGTGACAGTATTCTTCTGCAATAAACACTGAATTTATTTTAAGGCTTTTAACACATCTCAACCAGGGGTGCCAATAATTATGGAGGGCACTGTATGTACTGCAAATCATCAAATACTATTGATCAACAGTTGGATGATGGTGGTGAGATAGATAGCACGTTCTCCCCTTGCCTCAACTATATAAGAGTAGATTTAACATTCTTAATCCCCATAGGATAAATGATGCCTCTAGCCTAGTACAACTGATGAGGCAACCCTGCCACCCTGCACATTGGCTTGTGTTCCCTCCCCGGTTCCCATCCCTTCACTTTACCATCTGCAAAGGTCAAACTGTTCCTCTGAGTTCCCCCCATCTGCAGCCAGTGGACCGTGCTTCCCACTTTCTCCACATGTAATTTCTGGCAGCCCTTGTTTGGATTGAGCCGACGCTTCGCTTGGGCCGAGGCGAGGCGAGGAGGGTGAGCATTTTTATCCCTCCGCCGTAATTATAGCTCCCCGGTGCCCTAGAGTGATCCTGAGAGAGAGAGAGAGAGAGAGAGAGAGAGAGAGAGAGAGAGAGAGAGAGAGAGAGAGACAGGGGAGCTGAAGTCACTCACTACAGGGTGACGGTAGAAGAGTAGGGAGGATGGGGATGAGTGGAGATTGAAACCAGTTGGTACCAGACGGTGAGCAAGAGTTTAACTCTTTCCAGTAATCGTGAAAATGCTTGCATGTGAAAGGACAGAATTCAGTCCTCATTCAGTACATTGTGTACGCCTACATATTTGGTGGGGGGACCTTTCAGATGACTTTGTCCTGGGCCCGGGCAAAGCTGTTGGTTTACAGGATTGTTTTGTAAGGTAATTGCACATCATTCATACTGTATATATGTCCAGGGCGGGACTGGCCATCTGGCATAGCGGGCATTTTTTTTTTTTTTACATCTCTGAAAATAGGGGCCCACGAGGGTGCGGGGCCCACCGGTGAGTCAATTCTGCGCCGCTAATTATGAGGGGCCCCTTCAAGCCAAAAGTGCCCAGGCCCTATTTTTCCCCCAGTCCAGCCCTGTATCCTCGTTTATACCTAAAGTGTGAATGTTATTCAGTGCCAAAGGTCAGTGCAGGAATATGTCAAAATTCTTCACAGCCAGGATCCTCCACTAACCAAAAAAATGCACGTGTGACCTTTTCAAAATATCTCCCGGCTGTCAAACCCAGTGAAGTGAATCCTCTGCCATTTCTTTGTTCAAATATGAATAAATCTCACAGGGAAGTTCACCACTGTGTGTGTTGCTTTAGCAGAACGTTTACACGTGCACTGGCTCTGGCACAGCGAATTTGTTCACATTAAGGCATAACATTACAATAATTGCAATCAGGTTATGAAAATATCCAATATCAAAGCTTTTAATGAACTTAGCTAGTTCATAGTGGAACTGGTTAAAATAGCCAACATGTTTCGGCCAACAAAGAGTACCTTGGATATTTTCATAACCTGATTCCAAGTAGTCTAACCAAAGACCACCTTCGCAAAAACTGGATTGAACACTGAAGCCCTCTGACCTATCTTCTTTGTCTGGTTTACAATAATTGCACTCAAGACTAGAGATGTACAGGATCCAAGATCCGGTTCTGGATCCGGCAGGATAATAGGGTTTTTCAGACTATCCGGATCCGGCAGGATCTTAAGCAGTGGATCCGGTATCCGACAGTTACATAAAAATCAGGATCTGGGGCATCTTTACTTTTTACGTAGCCTTGGCTTTTCACTCAGTCTTTCACAACCCCAATCGCTGCATGGATTGAAAGCCCTTTGGAAGCGGCCATTGAAGGCAGTGTGACAGTAAGCCAATGAGTCTTAAAAATAGTTTGAACCAACGTAATAAAAAGGGCTCAAGTGTGCGAGTTGGCTATGTGTTTCAACCCTTTCGTAGGATCCGGTATCCGGTTCCGGATCCGGCAGGATCTTAAGCAGTGGATCCGGTAAAATCCTAAAAATCAGGATCCGGTGCATCTCTACTCAAGACTGAATTTCCACATTTTGAGTGTCCATACATCCTCCACTATCCTGCCCACCTCTGGCGTTCAGAGTCAGATCTGGGACAATTGATTGTTTGCCAGGACAAATCTTTGTTACTTCTCTCATTTACATTTAAGCGTGAATCTCTATGGAACTCAAGTCATTGTGCGACATTGATTTTAATGATTCCAGCAACTTTTTAGCCTAATGGCGTTGTCAACAGTAATGGAAGGTGTAAAGACAAATAAGCTATCTGTTAGTTAGAATGACAGGAGATGCTTAGTCCAGGTCTACAGCGTCAATAAACAGTAGAGAAGTGCATTGCATATGCATGTCTTTTATAGTCCTGAATCATCTCATTATTGTTATATGGTTCAAATAAAGATCAAATTACTGCATCTGAAACTTTTCGACTAAGATATTTTAAGTACATTGGCCTTCACCACCACCACACATATATGACATTAAATGGTTTGTGTCTCTCTTTCTCCCGCCCTCCTCCCCTCTCTCTCCTTGGGTAACACAATCTCCCTTTTGTGGATATCTCTTTTTTTTCCCCAGTGGCTCCATATTGTTCCAATTTCTCCTCCTCCTCCGTTGCTTTGTGCCGTATCTCATGGGGGTTTCGCTCCATGTGTCGCGCAGCGCACGCCGTTTAAGACGTCAGAGAGTCTCGGCAGCTGTAATTATGTCGCACATCAAAATAGGTGGAGGAGGAGGAGGGGGGGGGGGCTCCTCTATCTTGGCTCCTCTATCTCTCCGTCTCTGTGTCTCTCTCCATCTCTGTGTCTCTGTGCTGCTGTCGCTCTCTCTCACGTTTCTCTTTCTCTTCATCTTCCCTCTCTGACTCACCCCCTTAATTCCCATTAGTCGACAGGCCAGAAACCACCCGGGGTAAATTGACAGGCTATTTATTTTCAATCTCAAATATAGATCAGTGAGTGCTCCTTAAACCACATCCTTGCAACAAACCAACCCACACACACACACACACACATGCGCACACGTACTGTACACACACAACACATGTACACACACAACACATGTACACACACACACACACACACACACACACACACACACACACACACACAAACAAGCACACATACTGCACACACAAACACATGTACACACACACACACACACACTCTCTCTCTCACGCACAAACACACACACACTCTCTCTCTCTCTCTCTCTCTCTCTCTCTCTCTCTCTCTCTCACACACACACACACACACACACACACACACACACACACACCCACACACCCACACACACACACACACACACACACACACACACACACACACACACACACACACACACACACACACATACACACATGTACACACACACATACTCTTCCTTCTCTCACTATCCATCCCTCTGCTCCGCTCTGCTCTGTTCTGCTCTGCTCTATGTCTTCCCTGTCTTTTCTGAGGCTCATCTGGAGTTCAGCTCGCTCTCTGTCCGGGAGCTTGATTTTGTCTGACAGGGCGCTATCATATTGCCCATCACGCTGGAAACAGTGCTTTTAATAGCACCCTACTGTAGGCCAGCCAATAGTGAAGACCTCACATTGGGCATCCACTCCATTGATGTGTAACTGTCCACTTTCAACAGGTGAATTGAGCCGCTGTTTGTTCTCCGACACAAAGGAATGAAATGAAATTTAAATGACGATATAACATGATGAGGGACTTCTGTGAATTCCATGGGTGGCAATTTCAATATAGCATTATCATTATATTTCACTTAGCTGTCGCTTAAAAAAAAATCAAAGCGATTTACAGATATTACAGGGTATTGGTTACAGTCCCTGCAGCAGTTTGGGGTTAGGTGCCTTGCTCAAGGGCACTACAGCCATGAATGCCAAGGGTGGGGTTGATTAAAAATACAGTTTATCAATTGATTAAAAAAATATGTTTAGGCTATATGAAGCGAAAAACTGTTTATGTGTAGGCCTATGAAAAAATATGTGAAGAGCGCTATATCCACCAAAACGCTATATCCACCATTTTTTACTTTTTGCATTTTAATATTGGAAATGACTGTTTAGAGGTCCTATCATCTATGTGTGAATTCCCACCATTCAAATGTTTTGAGAACATACTTTAAAACCTCTATAAAAATGCATTTTGCAATGCATTTCAATGGAATGCCCAATACTAAAATGTCAATTTCCCAACGTTCTATAAAATGGATATATCTCATTTTGGAAAAGAGCTCTTCATGTGTAAGTGGTGAGCATGTTACATTATTCCAGCAGTTGTAGAGGCCCCTTGAATTTGAATGTAGCGGAGCCTACTAAGGAGTGGAAATCGGCACAGGGGAAGTGTTATCCTAATCTGTGTTACACAGGCAGCATGCGAGGCAACAGCACTGATTGCATATGGTCTAGAGGTCTAGTGGACTTGTGTGCAAGGACTTGTGTGTGTGTTTTTCCACCTATAACCCGAGAAGAGTGTAGCTGCTCTGATTGCATATGGCCGCTGTGTGTGTGCGTGTGTATTTGCGTGCGTGTGTGTGCTGTGCGTGAGTGCAAGCGTGCGTGCGTGCGTGCGTGCTCGCACGTGTGCGTGCGTGTGTGTGTGTGTGTGGACCCCATCACACTAACCACAGGACATAGCAGGCCTGGCCACACCACTAGTTGGGGACTGAGGGGCACGTGACAGCCACTCTCCACTGGGACACCATTGTCTGCAGTGGCCCTTTGTACGCCATACCTTTTAACTAATACGGTTGTTTATTGTGGACCTAACAGAGCACTCTTCCAGTGCAGTGCACCAGCTATTGGTTCTGTTTAGCGGTCATTATCACTATGTTTAGAGGGATAAATAAACAATCAACTCTGTGTTCTCATTCTGCTGTCAACTTTGATTTCTTAAAGCACTTCTACACAAGAGTAAACAACCGCTGGAATTAAGGGGAAAACCTTTTGTCTGTTACTCGCCTCCGCAAATAGGTCTCAGTTTTTCCGCTTCGTTCAGCACAGGACATCATCTAAGAGAGTGATGTCATGAGTCGTGCAAATGAAAAGGTGGGGCGCATGCAGTCTCAGTGCAGTGCAGTGTAGTGCAGCAAGCGATGATGATGATGATGTTGGCGTAGTCGTGAGGGAGTTGGCAGACACATGTAGGGACTCAGTTGGCTGGGAGCGCTGGGACCACACCGCACCGCACCGCGTTGTACTGTACCGCACCGCAGCACAGCACACAGCACAGTGGAGGGGCCTCACGTCGTGAAAACCTCAGCGTGAGTAGTGTGTTTATCAGGACTACTGGCGCCCAACCCGAAAGCTTTGAACTGCAAAACCACCGACTTTCCCAGCCTGTTTATGTTAAAGGCTACGGGGACTGGAGATGGTGGTGCTTGGGGCCTTCACTCACTACTGTGCTGAAATAGCAGTGTTCATTAGTGCACACGTGCAGGCCTGCACTGCTCCAGACCCCCTACTATTTGGTTATCGGTGAAGTCATGCAGTTAAAAGAAGAAATGTTTACGAAGGGACATAAGTCTTGAGTAAGGTAACATCAGTAGGCCAGGCTTACTTACTTAGTTTTGCGCATGCAAGCCATTTAAAGCCTTGTGAATTTGCATGGTTTCAACAAAAATTAAAGGACAATGGCAAAAATGCGTGAAATAATTGCACATGGTTACAGATCACTACAACTAAGCTCGTCTGACTAAGTTGACCTCAATGTACTGTATGAGAATCTTCACAGACTTTTTTCAGCAGTGTATTCTGCGTAAGCATGTATTCTGTCATCTCAATCAGTTGGCTGCTTTTACATTTGCTGCATATTTAAAGGAGGGATGTCTACAAACCTCATCATTCCATCTCCAATACAAAACACTCTGGATGATGATACCAGACAATATTAACATATATAGTGACAAACATGTACACACAGCAGACTTGCAGTTGATGATCATGATTATCCTAAGGTTTTAAGCCCCATAGCAGACGTCTGAGACAATGTGGTGAATGATTAGACTGAACATGGAATGGATATCTTTGCTAATGACCCAGAGACAGGGCAACTTATCGTTTCAGGAACCTAAAATAAAAACAAATATAAAACCAACAGTATGATTATAATGTTATGGCAGAGAAATATTGATCATGAAAAACATACTGTACACAAGATGTACAACAGAACAGTTTTGTTTATCCACCATTTTTGACTTTTGCATTCTGTTATTGGAAATGACTGTTCCATTTATGTGTGAATTCTTGCTATCAGAACATCCTTTTAAACCTATATAAAATGCATTTTGCAATGCAATGCTATAGAATGCCCAATACAAAAATGTCTCAAAATGTTCCAAAATGGATATACAGCATTTTACAATGAAACTCTTCAACCTTTCTAAAACTTCTTAGTCAGCTCTTGGTGTCTGCTGTTTTCCATAATGCCTTCTTTGCCCTGAGCTGTGAGAGGCTTACATTTCCGGCACATGCTTTGATTTGACCACCTAGAGTATGTAGTTCTACCGTTCACCCTATTTACACATGTTGGATTCCTCTTCAAAGGATATATTTGCAAGAATCCTTTTCAAAGAGCTTTTATTTTTCATTTTGCATTTATGTATAAAAGTTGAATATTTTGTGTGTCTGTGTGTGCATACCGTGCCAACAAAAATGTATTATTGTCCTTTGTGAATATGGCACAGGGAAACCAGAAACCCGCTGGTCAGCCTCTGTTTTTCAACACTCACAAAACATCCAATGACCAAAGCTGAATGCAGACTGGGCCTGCAGTGACCGCGGAAGCATCTAGTTACGGACAAACAAGGGTGGGTAACACCAGGGCTGCTAACAGCTTTGGCCAGGCCCAAGACAAACTCATCTGAACGTGCCCCAAATCCAATTCATACAATGTATTGAGGACCCAATTCTGTGCCTCCTCTCTCCCTGGGATCGGGACAAGCGACCCCTTTGTTGCCCCCCAGGGTAACACACACAGGCACACACTTTTCCAGAAGGCCTTCATGCATCTGCATCTGCATCTGCATCTGCATCTCTCTCTCTCTCTCTCTCTCTCTCTCTCTCTCTCTCTCTCTCTCTCTCTCTCTCTCTCATTCTCTCCTATGTGTTCTACTCGTCTACAGTAGCAGCAACAACTGCTAAACCAAAGAGGAGCGATGACCACCGGATGAATGGGAATAAAATGATATGTCTTCTGCCTCCAGGGCCCCCTGAGCCAAAGCCACTGGGGCATCTGTGTGCCTGTCTGGGCTCCACACATACCACCACTCCCACGTGATCTGCTGCAATACAGTGCAACACAAGGGAAGGGCCAAGGGCCACACAGGCTAAAGGTGAAAGAGCTGTGAATGCCGCTATGTCTTGCACAATCAATTGTGATACATCCTGCCCTTCCTGTAGCATATGATTTGTGCTCACCTTCTTAATAACATGATCGGGGGGCAAAGGGGTCAGTTGTCCCAGGCCTAGGGAGAGGTGGAGCCCAGAAGCTGATCCTCATCATATTGAATGTCTTGTTTTTAAAAAAATATATTATTACTGTTATGTTCACAAAAACATACTTTATTTCTGATTTCTTAGTTCCACATTGCAAACATTTCTTTTCTTTTTTGTCTGTAAAAGGGCGGTAACATGTAAAGAAATGAATGAAAAAAGCAATGAAGGAATGCATTGGTTTAGAGGCCCTTCCAGATAAAGCCTTTCCAATGCTCCTTTGTCCCGGGCCCAGCCACAGCTACCAGCAGCCTTGGACATGATCCCAAAAGTCATCATGAGGTTCATTTTTCACACATCCCAGACCATTTAAGATTTTAAGCCACACATTTGAAATAATTAGCTTTTGATTATCTTGTGGTAATTCCAATGCACACAAAATGAATACAGTTGTTTAAGCACGTGTGCTCACCTTCTTCTGACATGATCACAAAAACACAGGCGAGGGGCTGGAACAAGCCGGGCGGATGGACGGACACCACACCCAGGCCGTACACAGCTTCCGCCCCATTCCCCCACTGCACTGTACTCCACTGCATGATGGGAGGGAGCCACACCAGCACCACTCGCTCGCCGTGTCGGGAAATGCCGCTCTCCTCCTCCTCACTTCCTCTCATAGACTAGAAGCATTTCCAGAAAAAGGCCCTTTATAAGGGTGTTAGAAGCATTTTTTAGTAAAAGTTGGGAACCTAGTTTTCTAAGACAATTAGAGTACCCTGAATTCAGCTAGCCTGGTTCCCAAGCTGAATTTTGAGTTTTTGACCATGAAATGGGCAAAAAACAAAATGGCCGCCGAAATTCTTGATTTTGGGCAAAATATGTTAGAAAGTATCACTTCTCCATGGAAATAAATGTGCAATGCTCACATATTTGCATTTAAGATGTATTCCTACACTTACACAAAGGCAAAATGTCATGGCAAAAAGATAAAAATTACTATAATTATGCCTTTTTATAATGTGATATCCTCGTAAACTGGCATTCAATAGCAATAGCCTCCGTAAAGCACATTATCATACACAATTGTCATTCAATAAGATTTGGAAAGAAAAAGAGAGAGAAAGAAGATAGTATTATCTAAAAAACTAAATATTGGAACATGAATATGTACCCGGTTCTTTGAAGGAGATGAGTGAGCCATCTCTATGGGAGCACACTCTCAGCTGTACGATAAGCTGAAGACCTTTGCAATCACGTCAAAGGTCCAATCAACTGCGTCGTGGGCGGGATGTCCACTTTCTCAAAACCGAAAATAAGCCACTTTGATGCCAAACCTCTCTTCGGCTGTCGGCAACGAGGGTGTCTTGAGAGATGGCTCAGTCATCTCCTTCAGAGAACCGGGGACATATTCATGTCCTAATGTTCTCTTTCAGTCGAATCGTTCGCATATCTATGGGAGAGTTACCATCACTCCCGATTGCTGGTCCAAACTAGGCAGAACTCCAAGAGCCTCCTGTAAGGATAGCGTTCCTATCACCCTACAGACAATCAGTGGTCGTGCCCAGAACCCTATGTACCTGTGGCAATGTGGTCACATCTAGCCTGTAGAACCGGACAAAGGTGGCGGGGTTGGCCCAACCAGCCGCTCTGCACATGTCTGAAACTACTGCACCCTTGAAGAGAGGACAAGATGTAGAGACCGCACTGGTAAAGTGAGCCCTAATCTGAGCCGGGGGTTGGCGACCCTTGGACTCATATGCCAGGGCAATGGTTTGAACCAACCATTTGGAGACCTCTATTTTAAAACTGTGAGCCCTGTAGAGGGCTTGATGAAGCACACAAACAGCTGTCCTGTTCATGTACATGCGTAAAGCGTGCACAGGGCACAAGTTGTGTTGTCCCCTCTCTTCCACGGATCTGAAAGGTGGTGTGCAAAAGCAGTTTGGAGAGACCCCTCTTGGAGGGGCTCGAAAGGAGCCCCACACATAGCCTCCAGTACTAGAGAGATATCCCAGGTGACGTAGCACGGGGCGTAAGTATCTAGTGGATGGGCACTCAGAGTGTTGGAACTGAATCCTACATGGCACAATGAAATCGCTGCAAAGTAGACTTAAAGGGTAAAGCATTGTCTCCCCCCAATAAGTCTTGTAGAAAGGACAACACCATCGGTACTGAACACTGAGAAGTTGTCTTGTCGTCTTGGTCACAGTAGCGTTCGAAGACAGACCACTTCAGGTTATACAGTGTCCCAGTAGATTGGGCCCTGGCCCCTTAAATTGTCCTGATAACGTTATCCAGAAAACCGGTTAGGTTCAAATTTTCCCTTGCCAGACTCATAGGGGCAGGTGGCCCCTGGGCTGGGGGATGTCCTCCTGGTCCGGTGCTAGACTCGAACCTGCAGGAGAGAGGAAAGTAGCAGGAGGGGCCGAAGCCCCTACGCTCTCAGCTGAGGCCCCTGAGCCCCGTGGGTTAAGGTTGGACAAACCCTGAGAAATCTCGCCTCCTTGCAGGAGGGGAAAAAGGGAGGCGTCAGACGAAGGCGCTCGTGGTGTATTATACAGGACTTTTGGAGTCTACAAGCGCGCCATGAATGGTGACGGGGTGCGCTTTTGTGCCAAGCGCAATGGCCTGCGGTGATGGCCAAGGGGCTCCGAGGCAGCTGCTCGAGCTGGGGAAGCCACATCAGCCACTAGGGTGGTGGTCAGTCCCTGCTGTATGAGATTCTCTGTGGTGGCAGGGAGTTGGGATGAAAAGTCGTCCACCTTGGGCGGGAGATCAAAGCACTTTGCCAGGGGGGAGTCAGAGTTTGACTCCACTGAAATGCGTTGCCAGTAGTCGACCGTAGTCAAGAGAACAAAGAGACAGAGCAGGCTAGAACTAGTCAAGCTCTCGTAACTCGTGTCGTTCAGGGTACTCGTGACCTCAGTCAGGAGACGTGAGTCCAAGGAACTGGGTACGCACAAATGTGTGTAAAGAACTTTTACTCCGTATTGTTTCTAATCTGCGGTGAGTAGGTTCTGTCATTGTGAAGTTTCTTGCTGCCATGGAGGACACTGTACATTCCATATGTTTGATCTGCAATGTGTGATCTCAGGTTAAAAGAGAGTGTCCACCTACACAAAGCTGGGGCTGTCTCGGTGATCGCAATGATGCTCTTTTATTGCCTGTGACATTTACCCTCTTAATAGCCTGATCAGAATCTGGCTAAACTTGTATGTTCCTGTCCAAAATGTGAAGATATGACAATGCATTTGTATTCAAAGTATCAAAATGTGTGCAAAACATGTGCAGTAGCGCATAGTAGACTACGCAGCAGTCTGTTGTTCCTTTGATGACAGTGACTGATTGAACACTGACCAAGAAGTCTTTATGTCTAAGTTTTGACAGTGCAAGAAGAAAGCTAGGTCCGTGGCCTTTGCTTGTTTAGCATACTTAGGCTCCTCTCCAGATTTTCCAAAGCATGATTCAGCAATGGGTGCTGAAAAAGTTGGTTTGAATGTCCTAGGAGTAATCCTGAGAGGATGTAGTTCCATCAGGGCATTTGGCACATTTAATGTAGGGCCTATGTCTAGTGGACATCTCATATCTTTAACAGAGTCATCAATTGGTTGGCCTCTCTGCCATGCTGCCATTTGTGTTGCATGAGAAGTATTCTTCCCATCAAGTGTTTCATCCAGGATGACAATGTTATCACATGTGTAGTGGGTGAATTTATCTGCCGCAATGTTTGTTGGAATAATGGCACCACTCTCTTGGTTCAGTGTTTTTACAGTGCTCTCAGCTAAGGAGGATCTGGACTTGGAGGACCTGGTTGAAACTCAGACAATGACCTGCCAGGTTGAATTGTCGTATTAGGTCTTTTACCCAATAGCTTGATGAAGAGTACAAGCAAGACCGACATGTTTCGGAGTCCATTTTTTGCCATCACTGACACAATAAACAAGGACTTAAGCCTCATTCAGAACTGTACTTTGAGCAAGTTTTTCCTTGCTACCAATTCCATCATCTTCAAGAGATGTCTGGCCACTAACAATCAGGCTGAGTAGCATGTATAGACTATCTCAAATGTATGCAATAGTATCTTATAAAATATGTAAAATATGTCTGAACATTTTTCAAAATGACACAAAATAACTATATGTAATATCATGGTGTCATCTAGCGATTTCTGGACAGTTTTCAGAGAGCTAATAGCAACTTTAAGTGATTTTTTGGAAACACTAAATACTGCACATTATGCTAAGTATTTCTAAAATACTTATATCAATTTTCTTAACCATATAAACACACATAGGCTACAAATATCTTAGAAAAGCTAAATATTTGAAACGTTTAGGCTAACACCTACAATATTAGCATTATTAGCATTCTAGAAGCTATTTTATACTTTTTAAAATCCTCTATAGTAGATACATTCATCAAGAAACATTATTGGGACACAAAATGTTTTTTAAAATGCATTTATTTCCAAGTACAGCAATACTTGGTAAAAATGCTCTGTCAAAAATAGCGTATTTTGGCAGCCATTTTGTTTTTCAAATTTAACTGTCAAAACCTCAAAATCCAGCTTGGGAACCAGTCTAGTTGAATTCAGCACACTTAAATTATGTTAAGTACATAGGTTCCCAACTTTTACTAAAAAATGCTTCTAACATTCACAAATATGAAAAATGTGTCTAGACTATCCTGGCCGGCCCTGCTGTATGGAAAAGGGTGTTTGCTCTGCTGGTATGTCAGAGAATAAAACAAAAAAACCTGAACAGTGGACTGGACACATCCATGCGCGCGGCTCTTACGCATATTTTCCTCTCACTCTAACAAATCAGTAATCTACACCCACGCCAGCCCCCCACCTCCATCCCCCTCTTCCTCTCTTTTTCCCACCCTCCCTCCCACCTCCCTCTTCTTCCACTCTTCACTCTCCTCTCCTCTTGCCCCTGTCGTGCTTCCCTGGGAAGCGGTTTCCTTCCAGTAGTGAAATGTCAAGGCTTGCTGCATGTGCCAGAGTGGAGCAGAGCTTCCCTTTTTATCTGCACAGCACCTGGAGGAATAGTCTGGCATTAAGGCTCTGCACGCACTACCAGCTGGCTACACAGTAAATTGTGCAGTGTTACAGTAATTCAACACTTGCAGAGAGAGTGGAAGAAGAGTGCTCATTTCGCTGACACCTGGAGGAGCTGTCTGGTTGCCTGGGCCTGCAGCTGGCGGCACAGTAAATTGTGCAGTGTTAAATAAACACTTAGAGAGTGTGGCAATCTAGAAAATAGTGTTAAATGGAACTATTAGTGTTGAATTAACACTGCATTTCACTGACACCTCGAGGAGTACGTAGTCTGGCAGCATGGGTACTGCACGCACCACCAGCTGACTCCACAGTAAAATTGGTCAGCCTTAATTCAACACAGAGAGATTAGGACCAACACTAGAATAGTGTTACATTTGACTCTCAAAGTGTTGAATTAACAACACAGAAATACATCATGCATCAGCTAACCTGCCCTCATCCCGAAAATCCCACGGCTGTCGAGCCGGAGGCCGGAATAAAATCAAACCCGCTGCTGGCCCCTCTCAGCATTTCTGATGTGTTTATTTGGCCCGCGGTAAATATATCACGTCGACAGGCATTAACCCTCCCGGCCGGCAAATCAAATGCGTGTCAGGCTCAGGGGAGGGCAGAAGGGAAGGCTTGACGGAGCAGAGGCAGTGTTTCTCATATTCCTATTTCATCCTCGCCTCTCCTCTCCTCTCCCTTCCCCTCCTCTCTTCTCCTCTCTCCTTGCCTCACCTCTCCCCATCCCTCCTCTCTTCTCCTCTCCTTCCCTCTTCTCTCCTCTTCACTCCACTCCACTCCTCTCCTCATCTCATCTCCTCTCCTCTCCTCTCCGCTCCTCTTCTCCTCGCCTGGCCTCTCCTCGCCTCGCTTCTCCTCTCCTCTCCTCTCCTCTCCTCTCCTCTCCTCTCCTCTCTTCTCTTCTCTTCTCTTCTCTTCTCTTCTCTTCTCTTCTCTTCTCTTCTCTTCTCCTCCCACCTCCTCTCGCGTTGCTTCCACAGCTGCAGGAGATAAGTGTATCTAGACGGCACGCTCTTGCCGTGTCATCTCTTTACAGACATGGTTATGGTCTCCCTCACCCCCACACCCTGTTGGATTTACTGCTTTCGTTACTGTTTTTGTTCTCTTTGCTCTCAAAGCACCCCTTCCAAAGCCTTGTATGGAATAGCATCCCTGTGTGCTCTGGTCAGGTCGGATTCGTCAACGACGCATGTCTCCGCCATCTTTCCGTCTTCCGACTTTCCAAGAACTTTAAAAAGCATGCTGCGAACCATGTTGTCATCTGGTCATCCCTCTCTGGTGGCATGCAAAAAGCTGCGGGAGACAAGCATAAAAGATGACATCCTGAATCACTACGCGTCAATATCCCTTTGCTTGTGGGCTATATTGTGTGTGCAGTATCCCCACAGTCATTTCCCAGATCTTTATCTGATAGAGCTTCTTGAGACAACACTGCTGCCTGTCTGACAGTGAGAAGGGGATTTGTGTGCGTGCGTGCGTGCGTGCGTGCGTGCGTGCGTGCGTGCGTGCGTGCGTGCGTGCGTGCGTGCGTGCGTATGTTTTGAGCAAGGAAGACAGAGAGAGACAGAAAGAGAGAGAGAGAGAGGAAGAGAGACAGAGAGAGTGCGTGTTGGGAGGAGTTTGGAGGAGTTTCTGAACAGCAGTGCTTCAGCTGGTGCAGGAGGGTGGTTGTGTGGACAGGGTCCCCTCTCCCCCATACCTCTGGCATTTCTGCAGCGTCAACCTTGAACATGTCTACCCGCCCCCCAACCCCCCCAACCTCTCAATGGAACAAAAGCTATTACAGGATAAGAGTGCAGCCGGTGTGTTGGCGCTGGATGAAAGCATTGCTATATTCGTGTACCTTCTCTGCCCGGCTCAATGCTATAAGACGTGTGACAGTGCGTGACGAGGCCTGCAGGTTGAGATGAGGCAGATGTCACCACAGCCGAGCGATTGGAAAGATGCTACAGCGATGGCCCGTGTTCTGTCGATCTGCGCTGCTTCATCAAAATGCGATACCAGCAAACCCTAACCCTGACCCAGGGGCTGATAGTCAATATCGGGGGACAGTCAATAACAGGGGGACACCCCTTTTCCTGGCAGGTGACTGATGCGCATGATGCAGATGTCACCAATGCCAATGCATTGTCTCCTGTTGTCGATATGCGATGCCTCATCGAAATGAGCTACCAGAAGACTGTCAACATAGCCCGGCCTAAACCCACCCCTAACCCCAACCACTGACCCAGGAGTGGTTGGTAATGCAACTCGACAGGCAGAGGCATTTGTCTTCCATAGAGGCCCCCAATTGTCTCAAACAATTGTTACATACAGTATACAAATCACTAAAATAGCACCAAAACACAGAATTTTTATGTATATTTAATGACTTTTGAGGGCCTTCTGTTTATTTTCTGCCTAGGGCCCCAAAGTAGCTAGATCCACCCCTGTCGACAGGTAGGCCATATCGACCCTCTTTTCTCCTGACAGTGATCCAAACAGACCAGACCAGACACGGAGCCTGTCGGATCCTCTTAACTACGGTCTTCGCGCGGCTGCTCTGGCCAGTGGTTTTAATCAGCGTATGATTGCAGGTCGGCACGCCAAGTGACAAAACCAGGGGAAGGGGAGAACAATGGTATTTTTGGCCAACAAAAGCGTGTAAAGTCAGACGTGGGTCTGCCTCCATCATAACTTCCTGAGTTGGTCCATCATTTGTTAAGGAGAACAGATGTGTCATTTTTGTGTGTGTGGGAAAACACATACATGTAGTTTGGCAGACCAAATCATCGTCTCATCGGGAGACCTTTGTTGTATTACCTTTCCAAATTCAAAAATTACCAGCATCAACATACAGCACATTTTGGGAGGGAAAAATCTGAGAAAGTCCCTTTGGGAAATTTCAGCACATCTCGAGAATAATCCGGAAAACAGATCTCCCTACATGTCTTTTCCTGTCAACACCCTGATGGTCAAAGTAGGCCTAAGTGAAATGAAATCCACACACATGCTGGAATATCCTCCAGCGCGCCGCATTTAGCTTTTGGAAAGTCTGACCTTAACAAGGTCATCTTTGATGAGGCTTCAGACGTGCCGTTGAAGCACCATGCAAATGTGTTTAAGCCGCCTGTCACAAACTATCCTGCCTGTAAATTACAGGGCCTGCGTGGCTCTTTAAAAAAAAAGAAAAAACATTAAATTGGACCTTGTTTTCCCATGTGATATAATAGAAAGCAGATCACACTGTGGTAAATCTTTGCAATGAAAAGACACTCGCACGCACACACGCACTATACACTGCATGCATGCACAATCCCACAAACTGACAAACACACAGGCACACCCTGAATCCTCATCCACACACACTCGCACACAGACAGACAATGGGTCATTTCCAACACGCTGTCAATCCAAGTAGCCACACGCATATATCCCAACGGGTGTTTATTTGCCACATTATTCAAGCAGTGTTCATTATGCTAATTTGTTAGGCTATAACTGCCTTCCAGTTTAAAATTCTAAGTGAGACAAAAGCAAAGCATGAATATCAAACCATAAAGAAACCATAAAGAAGAGCAATAGAAATTATTGAATCATGAAAGATGCAATAGGCCTATGGTGATGACATTAACTTGGATCGTCAACATCTTTATTTTGCTAACTGGTAAAAATGAGTAACCAAATCTTTTCCTTGCCCTTTCTTTTTACCAGAAAGGAAATGTTATTTTTCTTTCAAATATGTGCTGTTTCCTGTTTCAGACATGTAATTCGACACATTTCCCATTTAGCCAGAGAGATCAAATTATATCAATGATAAAAGTGGATGTTTTTGACATTTTTGTAAATAAACTCACATCTGTTATGAAAATGACCCAAAAACATGGAAAACATGTTAAAACATTTTTGGGAAGGCCTGTTAAGGTGTGTGATCTCCTGTCGACCTACGTCACTGCGCACTACGTGCCGTTCCCTATAAAATGTGTGAACGAAATAAACCCATTCTCTTTCCGGTTTCCAATATGTGAGCGTGTCATGTTTCATCCAGGAGCATTAGTCTTACAAAGTTTAAGTAAAGTGAAATGGCTGCGCCAACAGGTTATGGGCCCAGGCATCATGATGTAGGGAGTAGGTGGAGTAGATTATGCTTCAACGGAGATGAACGAAATTACGAACTTTGGGAGACCAAGTTTCTCGGTCACCTGCGTTTGCTTGGGCTAAAGGACACCATCTTGAACGAGCCCGCCTCGGACGACGAAGAAGACGAGGGCAACATCGAAGACGACATAAAGAAAAATGAAGAGGTATATGCAGAAATGATACAGTTCTTGGACGACAAAAGCCTCTCGCTTGTGATGAGAGATGCTACGGACAATGGAAGAAAGGCTCTGGCAATACTGAGAGACTACTACGCGGGTAAGGGCAAGCCAAGAGTGATTAGCCTGTACACCGAGCTAACGTCCCTGCAGAAAAGTGCAGATGAAAGTGTTACGGACTACATCATTAGGGCAGAAACGGCGATAACAGCACTTCGAAATGCTGAGGAAAGATTGAGTGACGGACTGTTGATTGCCATGATACTAAAAGGACTACCCGAGTCTTACAAGCCGTTTACGATCCACATTACACAAGGTGACGAACATGTGACTTTTGCTGACTTTAAAACCAAACTGAGGAGCTTCGAAGACACAGAGAAGTATCGTGCAAGCTCGGATGACAACGTGATGAAGGCGAGTGCCGCAGCACGAGGGAGAGAGATCGCCAGAGGGGCCGACATTGTCTGCTACAACTGCGGGGTGAAGGGACACATGTCCAGAGCGTGTCCAAAAGACCCACAGGAGAAGCAATGGTGCCGGCATTGCAGAAGTGCGTCGCATAAAGAATCGCAGTGCCGTCGCAGAAGAAAAGACGACGTGAAACAGGTGACTGACGAACGAAGTGAGGAGCACGCATACTTATTCCAAGCGAGCCACCGCCAGGCAGGCGGATTGAGACATGGAGGGCTGATGGTCGACACCGGAGCAACGTCGCACATTATCACAGACATCAGAAAGTTCAGAAAATTCGACCCCACATTCCAACCCGAGAAGCACTTCATTGAATTGGCGGACGGCACCAGAGCCAACGGCGTGGCACTGAAGAGGGGCGACGCGGAGGTGAGCCTGGTGAGTCGAGAGGGGGAAACGGTGAAAGCCACGCTGAGAGACGCGCTGTTCATCCCGACCTACCCCCAAGATATCTTCTCGGTGAAAGCGGCAACAGCCAACGGAGCTTCAATCAAGTTTCAGCAGGGTCATGATGAACTCGTTCATCAGAGTGGTACTGAGTTCGACATAGTTGAACACAACAGACTGTACTACTTGGACACTGTGAGCAATGAAGGTAATGATGGTGATTTTTGCAATGGTTGTTATGACATTCAGACTTGGCACGAAATTCTAGGCCACTGCAATTATGACGATGTTTCCAAGTTGCAAGATGTGGTAGAGGGAATGCAGATAAAGGGGAAATTTGATAAGTCCAAATTGAGCTGTGAAACCTGCACAAAGGGTAAATTTGTGCAAAGCAGGAACAGAGAACCTGATAGCCGTGCAAAAGCACCACTTGAGCTAATTCACACAGATTTAGCTGGTCCAGTTGACCCAGTAGCAAAGGATGGATTCAAATATGCTTTAGCTTTTACAGACGACTATTCTAGCACAGTGTTTGTGTATTTCCTGAAAGCTAAGAGTGACACCACAAAGGCCACAGAGCGGTTTCTTGCTGATATATCCCCATATGGGAGAGTGAAGTGCATTCGATCGGATAATGGCACCGAATACACAGGACAGGATTTTCAGTCTTTGCTGTCAAAAAATAGCATTAGACACGAAACCTCTGCACCGTACTCGCCACATCAAAATGGCACGGCAGAGAGGAATTGGCGTACACTTTTTGATATGGCGAGATGCATGTTGATTGAGAGCAACTTGCCCAAAGAGCTCTGGACATATGCCGTGATGACTGCTGCAGTAATACGCAACAGGTGCTTTAGCAACAGGACAAAACAAACCCCATATTACCTGCTTACAGGGAAGAAACCAAATTTATCTCGGATGAGACTATTTGGATCGGTGTGCTATGCATACAAACATGACAAGAAGAAATTAGACTCGAGATGTGAAAAGGGAGTGTTTGTAGGTTATGACAAGAATAGCCCCTCATATCTAGTCTACTATCCCAACACACGGAAAGTTTTCAAACATCGATTGGTGAAGTTCATTACAAAGAGTGGCATAGAGAAAGAAACCCAGACAGACACAGAGACGAATGATTTTACTCAGAGAAGATACGCGTCACCCAGGGCCAGTGCGGATGATGCGACTAGGCAGGAGGCAGAGAGTTCAGAAGATTCCCAGGGAACTTCTGATAGTGTAAATACTCCTGAAGAGATCCAAATAGAAGAGGCTGAGACACGTTACCCTAGGAGAGATAGGAGAGCACCACAGTATCTCTCAGAGTACGTCACGGATACTCAGTCAAATGATCAGGTGTCAATCAGTGTTGATTTTTGTTACAGGATGTGTGATGTGCCACAAACATTCAAGGAGGCTATGAGTTCACCAAAGGCTGAGGTTTGGGCTAAAGCCATGCAGGAGGAAATTGAGTCATTAAAGGAAAATGATACATTCACCCTGACCACCCTACCAGAGGGTAAACATGAAGTGGGGGGCAGATGGGTTTATGCCATTAAGTCTAATGCAGATCAGTCAGAAACCTATAAGGCCAGGTATGTAGCCAAGGGTTACAATCAGGTGATGGGTATAGACTACAAGGAAACATTTTCTCCTACCGCCAACTTAACGTCAATTAGGATCCTGATGCAAATGGCCGCACAATATGATCTTGAATTGCATCAGATGGATGTCAAGACCGCATACCTGCATGCGCCTATAGATTGTGACGTGTACATGGAACAACCAGAGGGATTTGAAGTGAAATCTGACACAAGTGAAAAATTGGTCTGTAAACTTAACAAGTCACTATATGGTTTGAAACAATCCGGTAGGAACTGGAACAAAATGCTTAGTGATTACTTGACTAAAAATGAATTTGTGCAAAATCCTGCCGACCACTGTGTGTATACCAAACAAGCTGGAAAAGAGAGAGCAATACTGGTCATTTGGGTAGATGATTTACTTATTGCCGCCAGTAATGATGATTTACTGAATGATGTGAAGAAAACACTTGCTATGAAGTTTAACATGAAGGATCTAGGAAAATTGAGACATTTCTTAGGAATTGATTTCAAACAGATAGATGGAATGGTGAAAATGAATCAGACAAGGTACATATCAAAGGTACTCGAGCGATTTGGGATGTCACAGTGTAAACCAAGGTCAACCCCCTGTGAACAGAAAATTGAACATGACAGTGATGCTGATCCTGTTGATGCCAAAACATACCGTGAAGTTGTAGGCAGTCTGATTTACATAATGACATGTACAAGACCTGATTTAAGCTGGGTTGTGAGTAAGCTGTCACAACATTTGTCTGAACCAAATGAACAACATTGGTTGACCGCAAAACATGTGATGAGGTACCTGAAAGGTACACTGGATCGTGAATTATGTTACAAGAAAAGTGAGACAAGCCTGAAACTTGTAGCATATAGTGATTCTGATTGGGCTGCAGATTTGAATGATAGGAGAAGCACAACAGGCTATTGCTTTAGCCTAACTGATGAAGGTCCACTGATTTCATGGAAATCTAAAAAGCAGGCTACAGTTGCTTTGTCTACTTGCGAAGCAGAATACATGGCGTTGGCTGCGACCACGCAAGAGAGTTTGTATCTTATACAATTGATGAATGGAATTGAGAAAGATGGTCAATATGCACCAGTGAAAATATTTGAGGATAATCAGGGAACAATCGCCTTGTCAAAGGACCCGGTTTGTCGCCAAAGATGTAAACATATTGACATCCGGTACCATTTTGTCCGTGAAGCTGTCAATGATGGAAAAATTGTGATTGAATACTGTCCCACTGTGAGTATGGTGGCAGACGCCATGACTAAGCCAATGACACCGTTCAAAATGAAAACATTTGTGAAATTTATGTTTGGTGGCTGAAGGTATGAATTTCATTCATAAGGAAAAGGAATAGGCCAATAATATGTTTGTATATTAGTTTTTGTTTACTGATTTATTTTGGCTATTTTCTGCTATTTTTTGTTGCTGTTTTACATTTTATGTTTTTTATTTTTATTTCAGTAGGCCTATCTGAAAGGGCTTGAGATCAAGTGGGGGTGTTAAGGTGTGTGATCTCCTGTCGACCTACGTCACTGCGCACTACGTGCCGTTCCCTATAAAATGTGTGAACGAAATAAACCCATTCTCTTTCCGGTTTCCAATATGTGAGCGTGTCATGTTTCATCCAGGAGCATTAGTCTTACAAAGTTTAAGTAAAGTGAAATGGCTGCGCCAACAAGGCCAATTTCTTTTATTGCTTATAATGTCATTCATTTTGATAATCAGAAGAGAAGAAAAACATCAACAGAAATCAAAAATCTAATTCTGTGCTGCCTCAGAATTTAGCCTCCAGTTTAGCTCAATGGGGAAAAAAATATCTGTGTGACACCATTTAAAATTGTGTTCTGTAGGCCTATTTAATAACTACCTTTCTGATGTCTGCCTCTTTGCGGGTCCATTCACTCATTGCTGAAAAGACTCAACTACACTATAACAACATTGCTATGACAACAAGTAACAGATTAAGACTTGGTCATAACAATTTTGGTGACAGTAAAGTTATAAACAAAGAACGTAGATTGGATAAGAAGTATCACTCAGTGGAAAATACATTGGCCACGGTGTAGTTCAAGGGCGTTGCTTAAATACCATAGAACTCATACATTTCAGTAGCCTGGCCGCGCCAAAAACCCCTACAGCAAAGCTGTGCCCCCGGGAGCAAATTCATTTTGCGGCCACTAGGGGCGTCTAGATTTCTAGGCTAACATTTCTATGCTTAAAGACACTGTGCGCATGGTCAGTGGGTATGGCGAGCCCATTCTCGTGGAAAATCAACTACATGCTTTGTGGTGCTGCTACGATATAGCCTCATTTTTCGTAGTTGGGCAACGCGTACTGTCGTCGAGAGTGGGTGAGAAAGAGGGTGAGAGAGAGCGAGTGAGATAGAGAAGCGTGCATTCCGGGAGGGGAGTGCTGTCGTTGTCTCAGCTTCATGCCATGTCTCCCTTCCTCCAACATTATTATAAATGACTGTACTTGGACAATACTAGAAAATATTTGTTTGATACTTAGTAAACTTTCATGTAAAGATCAAATTTGGCAATAGGCAGCCCAATTTCAATAAGAAGCATAGTTGCAGTAGCTTTTTTGACCATTTCCTGCACAGTGTCCCTTTAACCCTAACCCTAAACTTAACCGTAAATCACTTGTTTGACATGTTTGATTACCGTCTTTTCCAGTTAGCCTTCACTCGTGCTTGATTGTTGACGTCCGTCTGCATTATTCTTCCCCCCAGAACCAAACTACCCCAATTGTCAGTTCCCCCTTTCGTCGCCCAACCACGAGAAACGAGGCTATTCGTAAAGGCACCACGAGGCTTAAAGGTGATTTTTTTCTGTTTTTCGCGTAAAGACTTCACAAAAGGCCTGAGTTACTGTTGGTATGGCTCCATGATGGATAAAATTTGTGTAGCCTGTGGAATTAGTACCACACAGGACACAGTTCTTCAGGGGTTTTCCAGTAAGATTTATTTTAAAACAAAGGTGCAAAAGTAGACTTCAGTCTTGAGTCACTCACACTCTGTAGCCTTGCTAAAGCATTCACTTTTTTATACAAAACAATACGGCAGTGGGCTTACCTAACAAAACGAAATAAAAGACAAAAAAAGATCATTAGCAATCATAACTCATTTTGGCGCACTTACAAAATAACATCAGCTGATAATTTATTACTCACAGGTTTCGTTATCCTAACAGGTACAGCCCACGTTGCTGGAGGAATCTTCACACATCACGAACAATCTTCAAACATCGCCGCTCGTACAGTCTCTAACAAAGTATTGATCTCATATACCGAACATCATGTTGCACATCTTCAGTTTTGATGAGATTTTATAGTAAGCAATTTACAAAAACAATGAAATTACACTGAAAGTGCCATCTCGTTGCAGAGCTCCCCTGTACAGCACTTTTCTTCTCAAAAACGAACTACGGCAAGCAACGCCGTACAAACTTCACTTCAAACTCATGTGCATTTCAGCTTCATCAAATAACATGGTCAAATACTGCCACCTACAGGACAACTTCTGACATTTCTCTCTGGACATTCATCACTCTGTAACCATACCTATATATTTATAAATGCATTTAGTACCACCTGGTTACATTCTCCCCTGCATATGTCAGCGTCCTCGATGACTTAACTGGACTTTTATTTATGAACTGATTACCCCAGTCACATTTCTGACATAACCTTAATTTACAGTTCACACAACCTTTGACAGTTCACACCATCTCTTTGCTCATGGTTACCACATTACAAGCTGACCTGGGAAGATGAAAAGGATTGCTATGTACCCCAGCTGTAGTTCTTGAACTCCGTTTAAGAGGAGGTGTGCTAGGTCTGAGATCTGAGGCATTTGGCCCTTCTATTCCTGCTTCTGTCGGTTCACACTCAACCTCATCAGTAATAGGTGAACAGTCATGGTCCTCAACTTCAGAGGCAACCGCATTTTCATTTACATCCGTTTCCACCGATGCATTGTACTCATCCGAGGTATGTGGATTAGCTACTTCTTCTAATAACACAAAATCAGGTTCCTGACAATCATCAGACATAGGCTCCCCCTGAATCACAGGCATATCTCCATCAGAATCAAACACTTGCTCTGTGTTTTGCCTGGAAACCGGCAAATCACATGGTCTCAACTCTGTTCTGTGTACCCTTTTAGTGGGACCTCCCTCTACAGGTTCGACTGTATGCGTAGTACCCTGAATGCCCACAACCCTATACACAACAGGGCTCCAGGCATCCTGAATTTTGTTCCTACCTAACGGACGATGACGGAGGTAGACAGTTTGACCCAGAGCCACCTTGGGACAGAAAACTCTCTCATTTAGTAAGGATATTCTTTCATTGGCCTTTTGCTCTGAATACTGTCTCGCTCTTTCATGAGCCTGTTTTAGTCTCTCCTGATGTACAGACAACCAGTCTACATTCCTGTCCTCTGGGGCAGTGTCCTGACCCAGTAGAGCATCCACAGGCAATCTTGGTTGTACACCAAACAGTAGAAAATGTGGTGAATACCCTGTGGTGGAATGAGGGGTTACATTATATGCATAGACCAATTCAGGGAGGTGTTCAGTCCATCGTCTTTTCTTCTCAGGGGGCAGAGTACGTAAAAGGTCATGCAATGTTCTATTGTACCTCTCACATTGTGCATTACCCTGGGGCCTATATGGGGTGGTACGGGTCTTTTTCACACCATAGAGCTTGCACAACTCAGCAATAACGTCACTCTCAAAATTTCGACCTTGGTCTGAGTGCAACCTTTCCGGCACGCCATACTTCATGAACCATTCTTTCAGTAAAATCTTAGCAGTAGTGTCAGCTTTCTGATCCTTAGTAGGATAGGCCTGTGTAAATTTGGTGAAAACATCCGTGACAACTAGGACATTCTCACGACCATCAGAAGCTTTTTCTAAGAGTGTAAAGTCCACTGCTATAACTTCAAGAGGTCTAGATGCCAAAAAGGCTTTCACAGGCGCCCGAATCTTCGGCTGAGGCATCTTGGTAAGTATACAGCGTTCACATTTTTTCACCCAGCTGTCTGCGTCTTCATACATTCCCACCCAAAAACACCTCTGTTTCAGAATGCCAATAGTACGTTCAATCCCTTGATGACCCATACCGTCATGAACACTACCTAGGACCTGGTCTTTCAGGCATACAGGTATGAGTAGTTGCCAACACTCACCATGTCTGGGGTCATGTACTACCCGATACAACAATCCATCTTTCACCTTGATCCGACTCCATTGCTTAAGGAGGCGCTTTACAGACTTTGTTAGGTTCCATCTTTCCCTGTATCTGGGTTTCTTTTTCGTATCCCAAAATCGCATGAAATCTTTCAGTATTGCATCTTTTCTCTGAAACTCCACTAGTTGGTGCTTAGTGTACCCTGGTAGTGTAGGTGTATTGCCTTGTGGGTCATTCCCTTCCACCGTCCCCGATTCAAGTGCACGGATCTCTCGAACCCTGCAAGAATGTACACCAGCGATCACCAGGTCAGGGTGCAACACAGTCCCTCTATGCATTTGATTACAGACAGCAACACAGTCATCAAACTCAGAATCACCATTCGGCTCAGGCTCCCCTGCAGACTCCTGCCTAGACAACGCATCTGACGCCACATTACCAGAACCAGGGCGATATTTCACCTCGAAGTCAAATACAGATAACTGCCCAACCCACCTTTGCTCGACTGCCCCTAATTTCGCAGATTTCAGGTAACACAATGGGTTATTGTCAGTTATAACTAAAAATTTGGATCCCAATAAGTAACTCCTGAATTTCTCAGTTACCGCCCATTTTAATGCCAGTAATTCTAATTTCATGCTGCTGTAGTTACGGTCATTCCTCTCTGCATTACGCAGTCTCCTACTCGCATAGGCTATTACACGTTTGTGGCCCTCTTGTTGCTGGTACAAAACAGCACCTAAACCCAGCTGGCTGGCGTCTGTCTCGACAATGAAAGGGAGTGTGAAATCGGCAAAACCTAAAATGGGAGCAGTTGTCAGTTTTTCTTTAAGACTGTCAAATGCACTCTGGCACTCCATAGTCCAAAGTGAGGTAAACTTAAGCGAGCGTTTAGGCTTTCCCTCATACAAGCAACTATTTACAAGATCATGTAGCGGTCCCGCGAGTTTAGAAAATCCCTCCATAAACTTCCTGTAATAACTACAGAATCCTAGAAAAGACCTCAATTGCTTTACAGAAGTGGGGACTGGCCAGTCCGTCACAGCAGCTACTTTATTTGGGTCAGGGCCTACTCCATCAGCCGACACCTGATGTCCAAGGAATTGAACTTTCTCCTGCAAGAAGTTACATTTCTCAAGCTTCACTTTTAACCCAGTTTCAGCTAAGCGTGACAAAACTGTCTCCAACCTTGTAATGTGATCCTCAAAATTTCCCGAAAACAATAAAATGTCATCTAGGTACACTAGCATGACCTGAAAGATGAGATCACTCATGGTAGCTTGCATTAGGCGTTGAAATGTGGCAGGCCCATTACAAACCCCAAATGGCATTCTTAGATATTCAAAAAGCCCAAAAGGTGTAGTGAATGCGGTCTTGGGTCTGTCTCTTTCACTCATAGCCACCTGATGGTACCCACTTGCCAAATCGATAGTAGAAAAGAATTTCGCCCCCCTTAAAGCATCGAAACTCTCATCTATCCGCGGTAGGGGAAATGCATCTCGCCTTGTCTTTGCATTTAGCTTCCTGTAATCAACGCATAATCTCAAGCTACCATCAGATTTGCGAACGACTACAATGGGCGACGCATAGGCACTCATGCTTTCCTGGATTACTCCTTTCTTTAACAGTTGGGCTATGTGCTCCCTGACCTCTTTGTACTGGGTTGGCGGAATCCTACGATAGGGTTGTGTCACAGGAGCCGAGTCAGTCAAGTGGATTTCGTGTTGGACTTTGTCAGTATACCCCAAGTCATCCTCATCTGATGCAAAGACAGCTGAGTATTTTTCCAGAAGACTGCTCAGCCTGGCTTTCTGTTCTGGTGTACCCCCAATGTTAAGCCGATCTACAATGGGCACCTTACTGGTTGGCTGAACATTGCTGTCAATGCTTACTTGCTCAAGATCTGCTGAGATGCGCTGAAATCTGACTTCACAGGACTTGTTTGCATTAACTACATCTGCAGGTGTAAGTAGACCAATCCTAGTTCTAGGATGGAGCCAAATGTCCTCTGGTGATGCGTTTATTACTTGAACTGGAAAATCCTGCTTCCCCATAGGCACAAGAGTCGGCACTACTAAGAGCCCTCCTGGTAAGGGGGTACTAACTGGCTCCAGCAAGAGGACTTTGCCTACATCTGTGTCTTTTCTTCCTCTGGCCATTATGGTAGCCACTGATAATGCTGGGACATGAGCAAGATCTTTTCCAGACACACGAGCAACGGAAGACTGATGCACCACATCTACTGACTGCACTTTCTGGAAAGCTTCTCTCCAGTCAGAGTCTAGATGGCCATTGAGTGTTGTGTCAAACTCTGCATGAACAATCTGCCTGCACCTACTGATAATATTCATTCCAATTAACCCAGGTACTGTGGAAGAGTTGGGCGAATCTTTAACGATCAAAAATCCACAATCTGGTAACACCATGCCCATAGTTTCAACCTCTAATTCCAGGTAACCTAGATAGGGGATATCAAGCCCGTTTGCAGCTGTGAGTTTTAGCCACCCAGCTGTTGAAAGCATTTGTTGGTTGTGTCCTGACAAACTGTCCCGGAAGAAACTCTCTGATATAGTGCTAACCTGGCTACCAGTATCGAGTAAGCAGGAGGCATTAACCCCTTTTATCCTGATGTCAACTACAGGACATTTCCCCACCGCCCGATGAAGTAATCTTTCTCGACTTGTCCTATCAGATGAGCCAGTAACCTCCCCTCGCATTGCATGGCTCTCAGCAACCGAGGGAGTCAGTTTTCCTGGTGTGGAATTTGGGGCTGCCCAGCAAGCCTCTGTGTGCATTCTTTTGCTAGATGTCCTATTCCATTGCACTTGAAACAGATGGGTTGCCCATCGTCCGTAAAACGTGGCTGCATCCTAGGCCTACGACCAGGTGTCCTATAAGTTTGTGTTCTAGACACAGTCAACTCCTTAATTGCTTTAGTGAGTTCAGCTATAGCTGTGTCCTGTTCCACCAGCCTCTTTTCTTGCCTAGAGACTACTTCTAATACCTCATCAAGGGTGGTGGATTTGTTCTGCCCAATACTAACAGCAGAGCATTGGGTGTGGTTCGTAACCTCAGACACTCTTGGCTTCACCATTTTTGTAGTGGTTGTACTTTCTTCCACCGCCCACAACTCTGCTTCCTTACGAACGTCCTTAATTCCCCACTGGGGTTTCTCTCGCACTAATTTTCTGAGTTCTCGCTTCAGCAATGCATCTTGCAAACCTTCAACGAACTGGTCTCGTAACAAGATTCTCTCATTGGGAACAAGCCCCGGGGACTGTTTGACTGCCGCAGTCAGTAAATGGGACAGGGCATGTGAGTAATCACTTAGTTTTTCACCCTCTGCTTGTTTGCGGTGATAAAAGGACTGAAGAAGTTGAGTGGCACTACGTTTCTCTCCAAAAGCTTCACTGAGACACTTAAACACATCCTGCGTTTGTCTAGCATTATTCCCTACACACATCCGCACCTCTTCGAGTGCAGGACCTCTTAAAAGGGATATGACAAAGTCAAATCTTTCCTCTAGTGTTTGTTCTCTGGTTCTTAAGACCCTCTCAACTTCCTCTATGAACTCCTCCACATTTCTCCCATCTTTACTGTAATCACCACTGAAGTTCTGAATCTGGCGTTCTCTTGGTAGGTACACATAGGACCGAGGTGCCCTATTGGCTGTTGCTTCAGCTTGCAACCTGCGCGGCTCTGAAACCTGAACCTGTGGTCTATTCTCTCCCCCACTAGATTCCCCGCCTGCTGCATTTCGCTCATCCCCACCAGTTGCAATCTGCAACTCCCCACCAGTTGCATTCCGCCCTCTATCAGAATCACTATTCTCTGAATCAGACATTGTAGATTTTCAACACTTGAAATATAAGCAAACAATTACGTTTCAGTCCTTCAACAAAACAAAAAAAAATACTTGAACTTATCGATGGGCTTAACCAGGAGCAGGCAGTCCCAATGTGGATGGGTGTCTTCTTCCCCTGTGTCCTTGGAAATGTAGCAGTCTCTGAATGTTTGACTCTTGTGGTTCACCCACCAGCGCACTCAATGCCTCTGCATCACAGCCGCCACACAAACGTCTCTACAGCAGCTCCACTCCAGTCCAAGTCCAGACACCAGCACACTTGCTTCTGCTTCACCGTCACCACGCCGCCACGTGCCTGCCCTGTACAATCTTCACCACTGCCGTATTGTTTAACTGGTAGCATATGGCTATGCTATGCACCTAATGGAGAACTGATATACCCCACTCCTGGTACCAAATTGTGTAGCCTGTGGAATTAGTACCACACAGGACACAGTTCTTCAGGGGTTTTCCAGTAAGATTTATTTTAAAACAAAGGTGCAAAAGTAGACTTCAGTCTTGAGTCACTCACACTCTGTAGCCTTGCTAAAGCATTCACTTTTTTATACAAAACAATACGGCAGTGGGCTTACCTAACAAAACGAAATAAAAGACAAAAAAAGATCATTAGCAATCATAACTCATTTTGGCGCACTTACAAAATAACATCAGCTGATAATTTATTACTCACAGGTTTCGTTATCCTAACAGGTACAGCCCACGTTGCTGGAGGAATCTTCACACATCACGAACAATCTTCAAACATCGCCGCTCGTACAGTCTCTAACAAAGTATTGATCTCATATACCGAACATCATGTTGCACATCTTCAGTTTTGATGAGATTTTATAGTAAGCAATTTACAAAAACAATGAAATTACACTGAAAGTGCCATCTCGTTGCAGAGCTCCCCTGTACAGCACTTTTCTTCTCAAAAACGAACTACGGCAAGCAACGCCGTACAAACTTCACTTCAAACTCATGTGCATTTCAGCTTCATCAAATAACATGGTCAAATACTGCCACCTACAGGACAACTTCTGACATTTCTCTCTGGACATTCATCACTCTGTAACCATACCTATATATTTATAAATGCATTTAGTACCACCTGGTTACATTTGTACTCGGTTTGAAAATCGGTCGAAAGAGGATATCCGGTTGTCAGTGTTCAGCTTTGGCCAAATTAACTGCAGCTGTTGGTCAGCAGTAATTGCTGGGGGTAATTAAGGACAACTGACAAACATTCACGCTGTCCTATGACCTGTTCCACACTCCGACCCTCGCGGAAGAGGCATTGCACTTTACCATGCTTAAAACTTAATGTAAGAATGTAAAAGTAAAATAAAAATTACATAAACAATTTTGGATAATTGAAAAACAAAAAATCATCATAAAGATAATTATTTGAAGTAGGCTACATAATGCCATTCTTGTAACTGAAAAATCTATAGCCCATAGAGTCATAATATTTTACCCATATATACAAAATATTTACAAAAACATCTTACAAAAAACAACTCAGAACCAATTCCTCATTCATCCCTTTGGGAATAAGTGTGTCAAGATGATGGATCCAATAAGCTTCTCTCTGTAGTAACAAATCCCTGTCTCCACCCCTGCATGGCGTTTGTACCACCTCATTGCTCATGTATTGTTGTCTTCTCCACTTAACCATGCTTCCAATACTGACTGTAGAAGAAGAATTGTACTCCCCTCGCCATCATTCCGTACTACGCTGTGATGACGTAATCGCTCCTCTCTCAAGTCTCTTTGGTTATAACTTAGGCTCTTCGCAAAGGGGTTAATGTTTAGGGATGAGACATGGCCCCATTTAAGAACACATTGGATATTCACTTTGAGGTTACAGGGAGCATTTTGACCTTTTGCCATTGAAGCAACTGAAAAGTTTAGAAACGTTTGGAAATACTCAGACAAAATTCACTCGCACACTCCATTCTTCTGTTTGGCACTCATCAATTCCAAACTTTGACCATCTTTGCTTTGGATGACATGATCTTGTGGAAAGTTCTCATGATGAAATTTCCACTAACATGCAATACTTTCAAAGCAACAACGGTCTCAGCCAATGCCTGCCATTCCAAGCCAAGACTTCAGTGCACAGGAGTGCACAGGAGTCTAGACGCCCAGCTCGATGTTTCAGAAGCAGAACATATGAACCATGCAGGTCATGGAAACAACGAGGTACCCATGTGCTGTCAGGAGTTTGATTGTATCACTTGTTCAGGCAGTAGCACAGGGCAACAACAGTAATGAGTGCATGTAAGCCGCCACGCAGCAATATTGATAGACAGGCCTGGACTGGGAATGTGGCATACAGTGCATCTCCCATGGGCAGATAGTCCTCAGGGAACAATGCTGTTTGGCTCTTTTCTTAAAGACTGGCCCACAAGTTAGAGGGGGTTTGGCAAAAATGCCTGGACCTTTTTTGGCTCCAGTCCACTCCTGTTGATAGATAGATAGCTGCGTTTCAAGCCTTGCCAGCTCCTGGGAGCCGCGGATGGGCTTTGGCAGGGAGACTTCATGTCTCTTGGGGTTCTGCTTGGGCTCCACCCAGAACACACATTAATCATCTCCTTCTCCTGAAACCCCCTGTGCGGAGAACAGGAAAGAGCTGAGGATTTAGGAGAACAGCAGGAGAGTGGGGGGGGGGAGAGAGAGAGAGAGAGAGAGAGAGAGAGAGAGAGAGAGAGAGAGAGAGAGAGAGAGAGAGAGAGGGGTTCTATACACATTTGTGGGAACCACACTACCATTCCATGACAACACAGCTCACTCTTCTGGCGTGTTTTCTGTTGGTCAAGCATCAGGTACGTAGATCCAGGAGGATTTGCCATTCAGGCCTAGCCTGGCTGCTCTACGCTCACCTCTCAGCCTTGCTTCACATGTCTCCTCCTGACTATTGCTGTCGGCCCCTGGGGCAAGATGTGGGTGGGTGATTCAGAGAGTGAAGACACATCCTCAGTCACCACCCCTGTCCTTTCCTGACCTTCAAGCCAGAAACCTGTTCCTTGACTTGAGACCTGCCCAGAAAAAACCATAACCTCACTAAATAGCAGAAGTATAACCCTCTTGAAATAGAAATGCTTTACATGCTGCACCATGCTTAATGGTCCGAGACCACACAAAAACTCACTCGGGGAAATTTGTATATTAAGTTGTGCATTTTGATGAGATTTTGATAATAGCATCACAGTAGCTCTTGATTGTCTGCGTGATAAATTACGTCGGTGCATCAGAGAAACCAATTTAGCTGATTTTAATGGCTGCACAGGATGAGCTGGAGGAGGAGGGAGAGGGGGAGGTGGAGGTGGAGGACATGGAGGAGGAGGAGGCGGATGGGGAGGGCTATTCAAGTGATGAATGCCTGATGCACCACTCAATTAGAGGTAAACAGCCTCTGCTTCCCAAAGCACCGCTCAGGCATTGACACTCCCATTAGACTTAAGTAATATGGCTTCACAGCCATGTATCACCTCTTGACATCATTGAGTGACATCTAGTAGTGTGGCCTTCAAAATTGGAGAACTTTTCATGCCAGTGTGTAATGGCCTGCCACTGACCACATGAAAACCTGTCGTGCAAAAATACATATTTGAAATAAGAGAAAGAAATGGAAGCCGATCTTGTGTATCATTTTGAAAATATTTTAGCCATTCATTCAGTCACTACATATTATATAGGGCTATGGTAAACATTAATATAGCAATTTTGGGATATTACAAGTGTGAAAAAAGAAGAAAAGAGCCACAGTGAAGGTGAATGAGAAGATGCTAAAATAGAAAACACGTGTGAGTAATCGTGTGGTAACATCTCCTTGAGAGAGGACACCATTGCCTCCTTCCCCCTCCAAAAAAACCTGCAATTGATTACCCAGGATCCCTGCGCACACTTGCAATCATTTAGGGGTGTTTTTATTTTTCTGCCCAAAACGATCCCAAAATTAAGAGATTCAACCGCAGACACTCTCCAGCGAGAGCCAGAAGAGAGATTACCCCAGAAGGTTTCTGGCTCGCTCCAGAATCCCTGCTGGCTCACTCCCCTGAAGAGTTCTGCTTTGGCCTCTCCTAAAAA
>NC_085863.1:35184047-35209047 GCF_034702125.1 Engraulis encrasicolus
TTTGCCCATCAGGGCCATGACTGTGTCACCAGTCTCTCTCTCCATCAGGACCATGACTGTGTCCATTAGGGTGCATATAGAGCCACAACTGTGTCTGCCAGTCTCTCTCTGCACCCACCAGGGTGCAGGGAGCAACATGCCCATGGCCACCAGTGTCTGTCTGTGCCCATCAGTCTCTCTCTCCACCAGGGCCCACCACGGTGCAGGTAGGGTCACACCACTGTGGTTGCTAGTGACTCTCTCTCTGTGCCCCCCAGGGCACAGGTAAGGCCATGACTATGGCCATCAGTGTCTCTCTCTGTGCCCACTAGGGTGCAGGAAGCCAATGACTGTGGCCACCACTCTCTCTGTGTGTGTATGTAAGGACCACAACTGTGCCTGCCACAGCACAGGTAGGGCAATGACCAACAGTGTGTCTGTGACTGACTACACCCACTAGTCTTTCTCTGACTGTCAGGGTGCATGTAGGGCCACAACTGTGGGTGCTGGTCTCTCTGTGTCTGACTGTGCCCACCCATCTCTCACTGTGCACGCCAGGTCACAGGAAGGGCCATGCCCATGGTCACCGGTGTCTGTTCCCATCAGTCTAGCTCAGTGTGCCCACCAGGGTGCAGGAAGCCAATGACGGTGGCTGCCACTCGCTCTGTGTCTGACTGTGTCCCCCAGGATGCAGGTAAGGCCATGACCACCAGCGTGTCTGACTGTACCCACCACTCCCTCTGTGACTGTCCAGGCACAGGTAGGGCCTTGCCTATGCCCGCCAGGGCCATGAATGTGCCGACCACTCTCGTTCTGTCTGACTGTGCCCACAAAGGTGCAAGTAGGCTATGACTGTGGCAGCCAGTCTCTCTGTGGCTGTCAGGGCCATGATTATGCCCGCAAGTCTCTGTGTGTATGACTGTGCTTGCCAATCGCTGTCTGTGTCCCACAGTGTACAGGCAGGGCCGTGACTGTGTCTGCCAATCTCTCTCTCTCCCACCAGAGATTTGCCATTTTTGCCCACCCAGGATACAAACCCCTGACTGATACCATTGAAGTCAGTTGTGTGTACCACTACACCACAGCAGACACCTTTGACTTCAGGACGAATGTTTTCATTCTTAAGGCAGGACAGAAGAGTTTTCACTAATGCTTGATTACGATTTAATTGATGGCTAACAAATGCTTATTTAGGAGTCATTGTTGTTAAATGTTATCAAAATGGGATCTTGACTTTAACCTAATATTGGTAACTTAGTAACTATGGTAACTATCTGCCATATTAGATTTTAGATGGCAAGTTTGGGTTTGGGGTCATCATGGAGTAGTGGTTAAATGGCTGGCCTTGAACCATGAAGGTTGCAGGTTCAATCCCCAATGTAGAGATGAACATGGTATGAAGATGTCCATTGATTCACTTGGCAACCAGATTCATGATAGTTTCAATTAGATTTTTAAAAAAATCATTGCGCGCCAATGACAAACTACAGGTTGATATATGATATATATTGATATTTTGAGCAGAACTGGGAAGGAAAAATACATTCTTTGAACCATGTAAATTGGAACCATATTGGCTGTAGGACACTGTGGATGTCAGCAGAATACATAACATTAGCTGCCAATACATAACATTAGCTGTATTAATGATCAAAATGCTGTACTTTGCATTTTCAAAATAAACAAATTACAAAAGAAACCGTAATGGAGTGACCATCACTGGGTTTGTCGGTGTGTTCTGTCTACTATCCAAAGGAGTCTGGCTCTTTGGTGTAGTGGTTAGAGTCTCAGTATGGTATGCAAGAAGATCCAGGTTCAAGTCTCAGTGGGAAAACTCTACTTCCCTCCACTACATGAGCAATGACTTGTAAGGCATGATCAACATTGACAATTCAGTTAAACAACAATAAAGTGTAGGCCTACTTTAAACCACACAAACTCCTGTATAACCATGATTTCCAGTCATGGAACAGACACATTCAGTTATTGTAATTATGGAGAAGGCTGTAAAACAATGGACAACTTGTGTGTGCGACATTCAGCGCAAGTACTTTTTTAAAAAATGCTTGTGGATTGGAGTGCAAAAGGCCCACCTTTACAAATGACTGATGTAATTTCAGTGAGCACATTGAGCACGGTTGAACAAGTCATCTTCCTAAACATCTGACAAAATGTATTTCATTCAGAGACAAAAAGGCAACAGTTTGATGTTTTCGTGGCAGCTCCACAGCCCATAGTGACAGAAAACAACCACAAAGATCTGAGGTCATAGACATTAGTGACGTTTCTCTCCTCTCTAATTGATTTCATACTGGAAGATAATTTCATATGTTTTTACAGGCAATGACATGCACGGGTTGGGGTCTTTTGAAGTCAAATTTGCTCCACAACCACGGAATATATTTTTTCTGACGGAAAGGTTTTGTCACTGCAGATAATTTGAGCTCGCTAACTAGAAAGAATCTTGACACCCTAACCCCTGTATGTATATCATTGCCATAACAAATCTTGTATAACATAAAAAGACATAGACAAATAATTTGATCATGATGGGTTTGTATGTTTTTCTCTGCAGACAAGATTACAATTTATTTTCATTACCAAGTCTGTCCCATATATAGGGCGCAGTATGGCAGGATATTGGTGCCAGTGGTCAGGGCCTTTGACAGCTTTAGCCGGGCCCGGGACAGAATCATCTAAAAGGTCCCCCAAGATCAATACATACAATGTAATGGGAACCCAATTCTGGGGCCCTTCTATCCCTGGGCCCAGGACAACAGACCCCTTTGTCCCAAACCGTCGGCTTCCCTGCCAGTGGTCCGTGTTCTGATTTCCATTCCCATTTCTATTTCGGAAGAATCATCGACGGCTGATGGACAGGATATTTATTTTCCAACATCTCTTAGGGCTGACCTTATATTTCGCAGCTTTGCTTTAATGAAAACCAGCGTGTCTGGCTGGCCTGGTCATGGAAGTGCTGTGGGGTTGCCATAGTAGAAAACACTGCTGCTAACCCCCATGTTTAATAACCTCAATCCAACATGGCCCTGAAGAGGTGTGCATGTGTGCGTGAGTGTGTGTGTGTGCCTGGGTGTGTGTGTGTGTGTGTGTGTGTGTGTGTGTCTCTCTCTCTGTGTGTGTGTGTGTGTGTGTGTGTGTGTGTGTGTGTGTGTGTGTGTGTGTGTGTGTGTGTGTGTGTGTGTGTGTGTGTGTGTGTGTGTGTGTGTGTGTGTGTGTGTGTGTGTCAAGCACATTGTCTTTGTCCTTGTCTGGGGTCTGTGTCTGTGTATGCGATCACGCCCAGTGAGGTGCTCATCACAACAGTACTAAACATCTCCACACACATGTACGCACACACAGACTCTGACACACTCACACACACACAGGCACACAGGGACACAGGGACACAGACACGCACCCACATCCACCGACAAACAGAGACACACACGCACGCACGCACACGCACACGCACGCACGCACACACACACACACACACACACACACACACACACACACACACACACACACACACACACACACACACACACACACACACACACACGCACGTGCGCTCCCCTGGATCTAGCAGATCCTGGGCCCCGTGCTTCCGCCATTTCACGCGACTTGCTGTAGCCTATCTTGATTTGGGGGCCGCTGTGTTTATTATTTCTAACCAGGGACTTCCAGCCTCGCCATGGCAACCCCTTCTCCCAGGCGGTTTCCCGGCTAATCCATAGTCAAATATCACTGAAATAGCCCGTCGCACAATAATTACAGGGCCCCGCGAATCAGTGGCTCCTGTGATGTGGAGATGTGTGTAGGGCAAGTGGACCTCTAAGTAGAGCAGCAGATCTCTCTCACTTGCTCTCTCTCTCTCTCTCTCTCTCTCTCTCTCTCTCTCTCTCTCTCTCTCTCTCTCTCTCTGTCTTGCGCTCTCCTGTGTCACACCACCTCGCTTTTCCATGCCTATCGCTTTCTTCTTTTTTTCTTCCCACTTTCACTCATTCATTCACTCAGCTACTTTCTTTTTTTCTTCCTTCACTTTCACTCTCTTCCTCCCTCCCTTTTTACTCTCCCTCCTGTTGTCTGCTGTTTTTGCCTGAAAAGGGTCACGTCTTGTACTGCCTACACAGGCTTAGGTGTGAGGGGGTTGTTCTGTTTTTTTGTTATTTCTATTCTCGATTTTTTTTCTTCCCCCAGCTCTTTCCATCAGCGGGAGATGAATAATGGTTGTCTTGGCTCACGCATGAAAAAGAGGGAGAGCACGCAGAAACTTCTGGAAGCAGAACCAAGTATATACCTCTACCCTCTCTCTCTCCATTTCTTTTTTTTTTCTTCTTCAATTTTCCCCATCTACTGTACCTCACCCACCCCACCACGCCTCGCCGCACTGCACCTACTACACCACCTCCCACCATCGTCCAACTTTCAGCCAGCTTCAGCTCATGCTGCGGCTGAATTTGCCATGAACCGTTTGTAAATATAATGGCGGGATTAGGCTAAAGAACACACTGAGGGAGGGAATAGATGGTGACTGCATGGGCTCCAGCTCGCCTGCCAAAGGCCTGGTAAATCACAGAAAAAGCAAAAGGGAAAGCCGCAACTGCAAATCAAATTATTTTCAAACTCAGATATGATACCTGTAAGTCCCCGGGACTTTTGTTTTGATCAGATTGGATTATTAAAGGGATTTAACATCATAGCAAGCAAGTAATCATTTTTCAATCACCGCCTGGAACATGATGGAGAAAGTTTAAACAGAATAGTTGTTTCAGGCCCTTAATCCTACACTAGATTTAACGTGATATATCTATCATAAACAAAAGCACGTTTTAATTACCAAAGAAAAACTTTATGAAAATTCTGATGAAACACAGGGTGGCTGGGCTAACTACAATGCTTTCACATTGCTGAGGCTCTAAGAAGCTTGATTTAGCACAGTCCAATCTCTCTCTCCTCCGCCTCTTTCCCAGCTATCCTCTTCGGTTCAGAGCTTTCATCCACAGTATAGCAAGGCCAGCATGATGTCATTTCCCCTCACAGCTACCTGGCAGCTGCAGCACTGTCCAAGAGGCGCCGTCACCTCTCAAGGTGGAGAGAGGTGGGGGCAGGGGAGTGCAGAGGAGAAGAGGGAGAGGAGTGAGGAGGAGAAGTGAGGAGAGCGGAGCAGATGAGAATGGAGAGAGGGGAACAGGAAAGAAGAGAGGAGAGGAGAGCAATGCAGAGGAGAAGGGAGAGGAGTGGGAGGAGGAGAGGGGAGCAGTGGAGAGGAATGGGTTGAAGAGGAGAGGAGAGGAGAGGAGGGAGATGAGAGTAGAAGAAAGGACAAAAGGGATGAGAGGAGATGAGGGGAAGAGAGGAGAGAAGGAAGGAGACAAAAGGAGGAGAGGTGAAGGGAACAAGGATGAGTGCAGAAGAGGTGAGTGATGATATAAGAGAGGGGAGGAGGAGAAGAGAGGGGAGGAGAGGAGAGAGGGGAGGAGAATGATAAGGGAAGAGGAGAGACGGAGAGAGGATAGACGATGAGGAGAGCAGAAGAGGAGAAGAAGAGAAGAGATAGGAAGAAAGGAACCAGGGGAGGAGAGGAGAGGAGAGGAGAGGAGAGGAGAGGAGAGAGTAACCAGTGGAGGACAGGAGGGGGGTGAGGAGAGCGGCTCAGCTATGAAACCCATTTCCAGACGTCCGCTATAAACTGCAGCGATGGGTCTGATCCAGACGACCTGGAGAAGAGGGTTACACTGTCACAAACAGACACGGCTTGAGTCCTGCAAAACAGAGTCACACTTGATGCGCATGCTATGACCAAATTCGCCTGAACAGCACTCATTGTAGTTCAACATAGATATGAGGGAAGAGAGTGCCAAGTGTTTTTGGCAGATGTATTTTGAAACAGGGTAATGGTCATGCCTCAAAAATAGATATTCCGTGGTCAAGCCATTTACCTGTGACCTGGTAGATAGAATGCAAAAAGGCGTGATGACAATCTGTTGCTTAACAACAACAAAATGATGTCGCCCTTGGGAGTTTGAGCAAAATCATGCCTGCATTGAAAATGTGCCTGTTTTGAATAAACACCACATGTAAAATCGTGTCAGCGGTGGGAAGGTTGACAAGTTGGCCCTCGTTCATGTATCTTTTTTTCTTCAATTTTTTGGAAACGTAATCTAATTGAACAAATATGTCACAAACTCTGCCTGTTTGTGCGGCAGACGCATTTCTCTAAATATTTGGTCTGATTTGTCCGTGGTTGCTCACAGCATGGGGGGAGATATTCACACGCACAGAGAGATGTGCGATAGCCCTGTTGTTTCTCCTCCTCAATCAATTGCCATGTTTTTATGATATAATAAAGATATTCTTTATTTGTTAGACACAGGAGATGAGAAGATTAAGAGGACAGGTTGTCCATGTTTTTTTTTTAGTTTGGGTGAAAAAAACTATTGTAACACCACATCAAAGTTTGACAAGTATGGTAAATTACTAACAGAGGAAGTTTTATACAATCCATTATACATGCATCAAGTCATAACTGGATGGTTTGCTTGACAACTGTTTTAGTTTAGTTGAAGTAGTCCATTCTAGTCCTGTACTGGACGTTACTACAGCCATAGAGGGTGGAGTTTATCTAGAGAGTTCATAAGCGTGTTTTATGGGAATCGGTCTGTAGGTGTCGCAATTTAGCATTGGTGTGAAAAAGCGGCCATCTTGTTTCAGCCATCCATTCATTTCCTATGCATGGAAGAGTCTCGCAATGCCTTCTCCGAAGAAATCGAAAGATTTAACCTTTATTAACATTTCTATAGGCTAGTTGGTTAATTCTGGTGGTGGTCTAGATCCAGGATTTTTTTTTTAAATTGCCATTGCCATTGCCATTTAATTTTGACATCACAAAAACAAGGGAAGGATAGACTTGAAAAACAAATAGGATGCCATATAGGGCTATAGGTCCTAATTATTTGTTAAGTAAATCTTCATTAAATCTTCATTGGCTTCCAGGACAACACTCCTAGCAGCCTAGGCCTACAAGTTGTTATCATTAAGATTAGGTTATTAACCTAACTATTAACCGAACTGGTCGGCATAATGGCATAATGTACGCTACCTAGGCCTACTTTAAATCGCACAGGATATCGGCTGACTCGAGATTCACAGCGTCGTTAACTTCGTTCTTTTGATGCGTTTTTTATTTCTGTTTTTTTCCACACACTGCCTGATTAATGCCTAGGCCTATATTGTTTTTTTGCGGTGAAGAAGAACTTAAACCCCTTGCCCTTTTGTCATCCCCCCCCCCCAATCGAAATTTTCACCACAATCCGTCAATAACCGTCAATAACTTCTTTTTTTTTTTTTACAATACACTGTAATACACTCGATATAATAACTAGGCCTAGTACTAGCATTGGACAGCAGTGCAGAAAGCCTCCAATGCCTATTCCATTGTGGTTCAGTGTCTGACAATAGGTATATTGGAGCCATACTCTAAAATTAATTTAAAATTCTACAGCTAACCTTACAACAGAAGAATACATGATTTGGTATAAAGCTCAGTCAGTGAAGAGATTCCCGTTGATTCGGAAGTATATTTCTCGGTATTTTACGTGAAAATCAAGTAAATGTCGCCCATTCATCTCTATGTATTTCCAGCGATTTTGAGCGATTTTCACACCAGCCGCCATTTTTTTTTGGAACAACCGATTCCCGGAAGCTAACATGGTTATGAACCCTCTAGATAAACTCCACCCTCTATGCTACAGTGCACCGTAAAATACAAGGTATGTGTATGACCCATCAACCTTTCAGTGTTTTCAATATGAAAAGCAGACCCCAGCTTGGCTCAATGTCTGACCCAAGTATGGATTTCATATCTTTTTACTGTACATCAGGGGTCACTAGCTTGGAGGTGTTTCTTTTAAGCACAGAAGGACAGTGTGCCAATGTGCTCAATGTGGAGGTCATTGGCCATACTACTGTATTTAAGGTGAGCCTTCCTGGTTTTACCCACATCCAGTTGCAATGAATATAATTACAAATGAAAAACAGAAGCCTGCAATATTGTAACGTTTTTTTATGTAGACAGAAATGTCTGTTTGTCTTAATATCTGCTTGTAAAATTAAATACCTTCTTTGGTTAATCAGAGGTGGTATACTGCAGTTAAAATTCCACTCTGAATATACTGTACATAACATTCCGTTGTCAACCAATACTTTTATTTATCATGCACAAGACATTAAATAGTTAATATCTGTGTCTTTAATTCTAAAAGAAAAAATGTCTATGACCTAAGATCTTTGTGGTTGTTTTTATGTTCAACAGACTGTGAGGCTGGTGTGAAAATATCATGCTGTTGCCTCTCATCAACCAAATTCGGTCTGATTTTAATAGGAATATGACACCCTCAGTGCATTCCCTTTCAAATGAACCATACTGTACATTTAATTTCTACCACCCAACATACTGAGCGAATATATTCATTTTCATTTGAATGCCTTCCACAACTTTTCCTATAAAAGTTTGAGACTGAACTTGATACGGCACGTTGTTACTGTCTGGATATACTGCAAAAGAAAGGCAGTATACTATGCCAATTCCTGAAAGACTGGATTGATTACAAAGAAATTGCCATCTTCAAAGCCATTTGAAGGTCACGTGGACATGCCCAGTAGAAGGTCTCAAATGAATGTGTGTGGCATGGTGCACTTTGGTGGCGTACCATTCCCAATGAAAAGATATGTGATCTTGAACCAGGGAGTTGTGGCCAAATCTGTCAGTGAATTAAATCACCACCATATCAAGGCCCAGTGTGGATAGCAGTGCAGTGATGGGAAATTCCATCTGATTATACACATAGATCCAAGCCAAACAATAGACCCCCGCCCCCCTCCTTTTTGATGCAAGATCTTACCATCCATCCAGATTCATCAGAATTTACAGCTTTTCACTGTGCGTCTGTCTATCTCTCCCGTTTCTATTGAGTTTGCCAATCTCTTTCAAAACAAAGTCAGTGCAAATAAACTCTGTGGTGTCTGGAGTCGCTCCACCTCGTCGATCTTAATACGTCTGAGAAGCACATGAAAGATCTCAATCTTGTAAACAGTTTGTGACATATCCTCTCAGTTTTTTGGGTGGAAAAAAGTGCAGTTACCATGTGCTGGCACTTGTTAAAGACAGCTGTGAGAGTTATCGCGAAGTAAGAGTTGTTCTTGTCCCGAGGCCAGAGCCAAATAGCCCTGTGAGTGAGCACTCTGGTTCGGGAGAGCTCTTTGGAGCACGCTCTCCGTAATCTGTAATGTTTCCACATTACCGTTTTCACTTCGAAACGTGGGCCAGGAGGCATGTGAGATGTAACACACCTACAAGCAGAGTTGTACGACTAGACCATGTTTATTTTCACATTACATTTTCTGTTTTTGTTTCATTTCATGAAATATTACCTGGATATTTGGTTTTGGCAATTAGATCTTTGGAGCAAATGTAACAAGTAATTATTGGCAAAATGTTAAGTCTAACAAAAAGTAATTGTCTTACAAGTCAAAATATATTTTTCCCATTTAATATTATGAACGAACAAGAATATACACCAGTGGGTCACGCCATGCAATAGATTTAGTTCATGCTCAGGAGAATCGTTGGCTAGGTCCACACATTGGCCATCACTTCAATTAGGCCTACTTGTATTGGCATGAAATCCTGCTACGTGTTCCAAATGCACGAAAGGATGAAAAAAAAATCTCATCCAGTAGATGGGAAAATATGCCTGGGTCTGGCAGGGCGAAACATCACAAACTCCACTTCAAGTTGAGGGTTTGATTTTGTGAGAGACTGTGTCAGACTTCCATTTCTTCTTTGGGTTGACCACACAGGACCTCTATAAATGATGCAGACTAAACTGTACCTCCACATCACCTTACGTACACACTGAATCCAACATGGGTTGGGCCGTCCATGGAGGTCAAAAGGCTGAAGGCTTGCATTTGTTGACTAACCTAGACCTCTGCACACACTCACACGCACACGCACACGCACACGCACACACACACACACACACACACACACACGCACACGCACACGCACACACACACACACACACACACAAACATTCAGAAAGAGACAGGATGGGCTTCCACATCTTCTCCAGGTCACAGGGGTGAGGTGAAGTCTTGCACTTGTTCTTGGTTTGACCTCTATAAACGATGCAGACTCAACTGTGCTTCCTCCTCCAAACACACACACACACACACACACACACGTGCGCACGCGCACGCACGCACGCGCACACACACACATACGCGCGCACACACACACACAGGATGGGCCTCCACAATCTTCTCTAGGTCAGAGGCTGAAGGTCAGTGAAGGTCGTCCACGTCTTTATCTGAACACGTCACAACACCTCAGGTCAATAAACAGGAAGCAGGTGAGGAGTTCGCTATAGCTCTATCTCTATCTCTCTCTCTCTCTGTGACTCTATCAATCTCAATCCATCCTCTCTGTATCACTATGTCTTCATTTACATGAAAAACGTCCTCTCTCTCTCTCCCTCTCTTTCTCTCTCTCTCTCTCTCTCTCTCTCTCCATCTACGTGAGTTTCTTAGCCCCCCCCCCCTCTCTCTCCATCTACGTGAGGAGTTCCTTATCTATCCTTCCTCCTCTAACCCCACATGCACTTGACCTTCACGTCTTCCCCTTCCGCCGTGTCGTGTGGAAATGGGCTGACGCGTCGAAACGAGCTACAACTAGGCTGTCAACATAGCCCTTATCCAAGCCCCAACCCTAACCACCAAAGACGTCAAAAGTAAAAGTAGAAGTAAAAAACATACTACAGTTTCTTTCCAACACAGGTGACTTCACAGAGTAACTGGTCTACAGAACGTTGATTGTGTTTTTTGATTAGCCAAATCTGAGCTGTTTGGATAAAATTTGAGGCAGCTTTTTGGTTTTTAGGTTTTCGTTTAGCTTTTTTCCCCAGTAAGAACACAGTCTACTTCAGTAGGTACAATGGAATAGCTGATGTAACACCTATGTAATATTATGTATTGATGTTAGGCCCACTTTAATTGTTGGTGTTTTACTTGAACACCATGAATTCACTTCTACTTTTACTTTTGACCCCTCTGCTAACCATTGACCCAGGTAGGCCATATTGACAAGACACCACTGGTCACTTGCCCTTCCTGTCTTCCTCTTCCGGCCATCCAGGGCGGCGCCAAATCCCCCAAACAGAGGCAACGCGTGTCTTCAGGGTGACTTCTGTTTGACATCAGCAGGCCAGCAGTGGCTTTGCGTAAAACAAACGCTCTCATCCAACGGCCAAAAATGTTGGCGAGTGTGGGGGATCATAAAGGAGAGGAAATAAGGGTCCGTGCGCATATCCCCCTTTTGTGAGTAACGGGCAGAGGGTCGAATCCGGTCGGGATTGAGTGTAAAAGGCTTTCTGTCACTGATAAGGACGGAATAAAGATCTGCTGATGATAAAGACTGTCTTTACAATGCATGGCGGGTGCTTCGATTGAGCAAGAAGCTTAATAGAAAAGTCAGCTGTTATGAAAAGTAATGGTCGACACACACGTACGTTGGGTCATGAGCCATCTCTCTCTCTCTCTCTCTCTCTCTCTCTCTCTCTCTCTCTCTCTCTCTCTCTCTCTCTCTCTCTCTCTCTCTCTCTCTCTCTCTCTCACTCTCTCTCTCTTTCTCTCTCTCTCTCTCAGACACACACACACACACACACACACACACACACACACACACACACACACACACACACACACACACACACACACACACACACACACACACAGTCGCTCAAAAGGGCAAGATGTGGAACAAACACATTTGCACTTTGAAGCTTATTATTATGCTCAATATAAAATGCATCAGATGAGCATAATCGAGACACCCCCAAAGTCATAAAATTCTCACCCACGCCACAGTCTAAAAACAATCTGTCTGAGTTGTTGTTGTTGCGTGCCCAAGGGTCTGTGGGCATTGAGTGAGTGACTGAGCCTTTTCAAAGCAGCGGAAAAACGTAGCGTGCTAATGTTGTGTCGATAAGAGCTACCCATCGAGCTAAGCTACCAAGCCATTACGACACACTACCGTACAGTAATGGCTCCCAAACTTTTTCACCGGAGACCCTCTTTGGACTGAACTGCGGACAAAACTATTAATGGAAAATCTAGCAATATTGTTGGCAATATTTTTGTCCATTAATATTGCTAGATATTCCATAGTCTGTCTGCTACTACTGCTGGAAATCCGAAGGGCAGCAACATCTATTAACCAAACAAGTGAATACTCTTACTAACCAAAGTATGGAATTATGTTAGCTGTTAGCTGATTTCCTGTTTTTATGCAATGTCCCTTTTTGTCCGTAACCCCCCCCCCCCCCCCAGGGGTCCTGACCCCCCGTTTGGGAACCATTGCCATACAGTAATGCCCATACACTTTAGGGCTAAGGTTTGTGCTTTGGTTACTGTAACAGTCCAGCTAATTTTGATAAAGTCGCAGTGCATATCGACAACACCGGTGCGTGCGGTGCCTTCTCTATGCTTTCCCACTCAAAGCAAAGTTTAAAAAAAGTTATGACGCATCACGCCTTCTCACGGCTTTCCCACGATGCCGTTCACAGCCGGGGGGTAGTTATTGGAGGGGAGAGGGAAGGAAGTGATAGGGAGGAATGCCGGACTGGCAAAGGTGCTGGACCATGACTTCAACTGTGACCACCCACCACCACTGCCAAAATTCAAACCACACACACACACATGCACGCACACACGCACACAGGCACGGAGGCATGCACGCACACACACTTGCACGCACACATGCACACAGGCACGGAGGCATGCACACACACACGCTTGCACGCACACACGCTTGCACGCGCACACACACACACACACACACACACACACAGTACACACACACACACACAAACACACACACAGACACACACACACACACACACAGTACACACACACAGTACACACACACACACACACACATACACCATAACCCTGTGCAGGGCCGCTGACAGCTTTGGTTGGGCCCAGGACAAAGTCATCTGAAAGGGCCCCCCACCCAATACATTAAATGTAACGAGTACCCAATTATGGGCCCCTCATCTCTTTGGGCCCGGGACAACTGACCCCTTTTTCCCCCCTTGTCAGCTTCCCTGACCCTGTGCCCTAGGCTGCACTGTAAGCGAAATAGCCTACAGGAAGTTCTCAGAGCAGGAGCCTTCCTGTTTTCTCTTTTTTCCCTCCTCCATGGGACAATGTGTGGCATGAAGGCCTATTTCAGCAGCCATTCATGTGGCTTGTTATGGTCCTCCACGGCAGCATGCACGGTGGGGAGTGGTGTGTGTGTGTGTGTGTGTGTGTGTGTGTGTGTGTGTGTGTGTGTGTGTGTGTGTGTGTGTGTGTGTGTGTGTGTGTGTGTGTGTGTTTGTGTGTGTGTTTGTAGTGTGTGTGTGTGTGTGTGTGTGTGTGTGTGTGTGCGTGCGTTCATGCGCGCGCTTGCGTGCGTGTGTGTTAGCACGTATGCATGAATATGTGTGTGCATGAATGTGTGTGTGTATGTGTGTGTGTTTCTCTGTGTGTGTCTGTGTGTGTGCACGCCTGCCTGTGTGTGTTTGCAGGTAGCCCATCCTCAGGCATCACCTTGAGGCTCTATCCTGACTTTTATGAGCTGTCAATCAAGAACATCGCCAAGAAATGACCGAGACCTTGGACACCGCTAGGAGCTCCTTGATCCTCTGTTCATGGTGCCGGCCCGGAAACAGAAGCGGACTTTCCATTAGGCAAACCTAGGCAATTGCCTAGGGCCCGACCAAATCTGTCCTCCATAGGGGTCCCAACTGTCACACCAATCACAATAAACACACTAAAAAATTAGGGTTGATCTTAATTTGTCACTTAGAGTTACTCTAGTAACAATTATAGGCTATAGGGCTGTGACACCAAACACAGATTTTTATGTATGTATACTGACTTACTGAGGGTCCCATGCTTATATTTCGCCTAGGGCCCCAAAATGGCTAGATACCCCCCTGTCCGGAACCCCATCCTATATAACGTGTGTGGGAGTCAGGAGGCATGAAATGTCCTTTGGGGTTGGAAACTAGCGGAAGATGGTGAAATGGACGGAGCCGAGTTGAAGGTGTTGTGTCCTTTTACGAGCCATGCAGGCACGGAGCATCTGGAGTGGTGGACGGACGGGATGCACTCCTCTCAGGGACCCTCTCTACAGGATCTGGGCTGGCGTGTGAATGCAGTCCAGCTCCGGTATGGTCGGGTCCAGCCTGTGACCCAGCCACCCCCCTAAACACACACACGTACACCACCACCATCCTGTATCCATGCCCAGTGTCCCGGGCTTTGGCAGGGCCCGGGACAAAGTAATCTGATAGGGCTCCCTCACCCAATTCATTCTATTCAATGCAATGCGGACCCAATTATGGGGCCCCCCATCTCCCTGTTCCCAGCACAACTGACCCATTTGCCCCCCCTTGTCGGCTTCTCTGTCTATGACAGCCCTCCACCCCCATCCTAAAATTCACTCATATCTGCACTTGGGCCAGTGTGTGAATGTAATTTAGGTCTCGTCCAGGCTAAGACACAGCCACCCCCCGCCCTGCATTAAAAATCACCCTGATCCCAAGATCCTGTCCAAGCAAAGATCCCCCCCCCCATCCTGTATTAAAATCTCACTCTGATCTGCTCCCATAAAATCACACTCCCTCCAGCCTCTTTGCGTCCGCCACAAAAGTGTCCCGTAAATGCAAAGCACTTGATTTCTCCACCTTTTTTGCATCCTGGGAGTAATATCCTCCCCCCCAATGTCAAGAAGTTCAGTGCCCAAAAAGCCTCAGTGATATAAACGTACATTAAAAAAAACAAACTAAACAGTATGGTTTCTATGTGGAGACACATTTATCCAGATGTGAATAACAGGATGTGTAAAAACAAGGGTCTTTTTGGTGGAGAAGATTTTCTCTCTCTTCTCTCGCTTTTTTCCCGGTGAATCTAATGCCAAAACCAATCCGGAACCCCTGGAGGGATTGATGTCTGATGTCTGCCTCAGATACTTCCTCTGTCTACGGGCTGGAGAGCCACACTGCTTATTATGAGAGTCATCATATAGGCTTAGCAGCAACCTGTTCTTCTGATCACAGAAATGTCTGTGTGTGTTTGTCTCTCTATCTTTCTCAATGGAGGCTCTACAGCCCTCACCAGGAGACGTTGGAGAGCCCTTGGAGCGCGTTGAGAGCAATACAGCTGAGGTGGGGGTGTACCACACTCTGTCACAAATGGAGTTGTTGGAAAGGTCATTCACGGTGATAGGATGCTGTAACATCATTCTAGAAGTCTGTATAGCAACCATACAGCATAGTCAATAATACAGAAAATAATAATACTTTGTCTGTGCTGTTTTCATCATCTTTAACATCATGTTGTTGGGTGGAGCTTGTCACTATGCGCATTTCAAAAAAGATTGAGAACCACTTCTCTATCTAATTGTCTGTCTCTGTCACATATGAATGAATTGTCTACCTGTCATCGGTCTGTCTGTTAGTCTATTTGTCTCTCTCTGTCTTATTCTTATTGCCTGTCTCTCAATCGTGTCATGTCTGTCTGTCTGTCAGTCTGTATGTGTCTCTGTCTTATTGCCTGCCTATCTGTCTGTCTGATAGTCTGTATGTCTGTCTGTTTTATTGCCTGTCTGTCTGTCTCTCAGTCTCTGCCTCCCCTTCCACATCCAACTTGACATCATCCCTCTTCTGTTATTCTGGGCAAGAGACACACAATAGGAAAAGATGAGATGAGATGAGATGAGATGAGATGAGATGTGTCATAGAACTCTCAAGGGACTCTTTAATCACCTATATTTGGCATACATTTTTGGTTGTGTGTGTGTGTGTGTGTGTGTGTGTGTGTGTGTGTGTGTGTGTGTGTGTGTGTGTGTGTGTGTGTGTGTGTGTGTGTGTGTGTGTGTGTGTGTGTGTGTGTGTGTGTGCTGCATGCGTGCGTGCCCGCGTGTCTGCGTCCTTGCATGTGTTTGTGTGTGCATCTGTGAATGTGTCTGCATGTGTGTGAATGGGTGTGTCCTTGTGTGAGGAAAGAAGGCGAGAGAAACAAAGCGAAGACAAAGCGAAGAAAACTGGGCTTTAGTGTGAATTATCTTTCCTCTTGGGCTTCCGTCCACGCAACACAAAAGCTGGAAAGTCGTCATCGGAACTATAGCCATGCATCAGTGATACTGCTTTGCATGCTACAACTGTGCAGGAACTACAAGACAGAACCAGAAACCGAGTCAGAAAAAATGTTTTCCTGTTTTGTTCCTTTCCCCTCAACCCTCCGGGCAACTCTGGGGGTGAAGTGGCGCATCATGCTAAATGCACCGTACCAGGAATGGGCTTACATGCCCGTGGGGACCTAGGTTCGAGTCCAGATAGGTCTCTTTCTCACCTGTTTCCTGTCATGATCTTCACTGTCTTGTCCAATAAAGATTTTTACAAAGCCCATAAACAAAACAAAAAAAACATTTAAAATTCTGCAGGAACTTTAAGACAGAAGCAGAAATCGAGACAGAAAAAAATGCTTTCCTGTTTTGTTCCTTTCACCTCAACCTTCGGGGCAACTCGCAGCGTATAGAGATGTTTCGGCAAGATACCATAACTCCTATGAAGCAAACTTTCAGAAGTAGCTCCGAAAAGTTGTCAACTGACATTTTCATCACATTAGTCAAGAAGTTTTCACAAAATTTTGTGTGAAAGTTTAGGGAATTAGTAAGGCTTTAAAAAAAAAAAAAGGTCCTGCCTTGACTTCCAACATAAGCGTTTTATGGAAATGACACCGTTTAAGATGAAGCATGGTGATTACATCTGCTCCGCAGAACAGAAAAGCACTGGCTCAATTCGCACACTTTACAAAAATGTGCAGAGAAAAGAGGATTGAGAGCCATGGATTTTAGAAGAAAGTCCGACCAAGCAGCTAACACTGTTTTTTACCTCCCTCTCTCTCTATCTCTCTCTCTCTCTCTCTCTCTCTCTGAGAGAAGAAAGTCCGATCAAGCAGCTTGAGCACTGTTTTTTCCCTCTCTCTCTCTCTCTCTCTCTCTCTCTCTCTCTCTCTCTCTCTCTCTCTCTCTCTCTCTCTCTCTCTCTCTCTCTCTCTCTCTCTCTCTCTCTCTTTTCGTACCCACAGATGAAATATCCCCTCAGCCTCTGCTTTTGTGCTGTCACTCGCTGCTGTCTGGCTAAACTAAACCTAAACAGAAGGCCGTGCAGGCTACTGGTGTTTAGTCAGAGAGAATGGAGGTCGTCCACAGTTTTTTCCTGTCCCACAGTTCCTGCCTCTGTTTTGTGTGTGTGTGTGTGCGTGTGTGTGTGTTTGCGCGCGCGCGCGCGCGTGCGTGTGTGTGTGTGTGTGTGTGTGTGTGTGTGTGTGTGTGTCTGTATGTGCGTGCGTGCTTGTATGCATGAGTGCATGCGTGCGTGTGTGCGTGTCACTGTTGGCCCAAAAATAGGTGCAAGGTTGCCTACCGGTACGTAGGCCTATGTGAAGCCTTGGTGTGTTAGTCAGCCAGAGAGAGCCTTTGTAGTGGAAACAGGAAGGTGGACATTATTAGATGGAGCTCATTTCCGAACAGCAGGCCCATGGAGCTGAACAGATGTTTCAGAGGAGCCCTTTTTTCTTTTAGCCCTGACGTTTCCCAAGCAAAATATGCAAAGGAACCCATCCCCGGCACTGACCAAAAAATGTCTCCAAAAATGTAAGGCCCATTTAGAATGTGGAAAGGCCAGCTGCCAAAGGGGACAAAGCTGTAACGTCCTGTATGTGTGTGTGTGTGAGAGAGAGAGGATGTGTGTGCGTGCGTGTGTGTGTGCGTGCGTGCGTGCGTGCGTATGTGTATCAGTCGGCGTGTGTCTGTGTGTTCCTATGTATGTGTGTGAGTGTGCACGAGTGTGTGTGCATATTGTAGGCCTACATGTAAATGATGCGCTCTAGGGAAATCGCTCCATTGTTTTTCATGCCTGGGAACTCCAGCTAAACTCTGGCGAGTAGACATTGCCAGCTGGACTTTCCCCTTTTGCTTATCAAACAAGTCGTGGACTTTTTGAAAGGAACCATCAAACAGTCATCAGGCTTTGAACATAAACCGTCCGAGGCAATTTACTTCCCATTAGCCAACATGCCATGTGAGATGATCAGCGTGTAACGCCATAACGGGCTGTTTTCTCTCCAAGCAGAATAGGTGCGTTTCGGAGCGAAGTGGGACGCAGTGTGGACACAGGCCTGTGGAGGCTCGTGTGCCTTTTGCTCGACGTCTGTCTATACAGCTGTCAGATCCATAGAAACGTACCGTATGCACTGTACAATACTTTCGGACTTGAGTTTCGCCCCAAAGCAATATGTGACACTGACATGACTGCCAATGACTCTCTGTTTCCCTCACGAAAACCGACCATGGTAAATCATGGTTTTCAGGGTTTTAACTTTTTTTATGGTTCAATTATGGTTTGCCTATGGTTTAACTATACCCTCAAGGAAATTATTATTATTTTTTACATAGGCCTATATATTTTTAGGGGTTTTTATGCCTTTATTCGACAGGACAGTCTGAGATGGTGACAGGAAGCGAGTGGGACAGAGAGACAGAGTGGGATCTGGAAATGACCCCGGCCGGACTCGAACCGGGGTCCCGGTGGGCATGCAAGCCCAAATGTGGGGGGCCTGGCACGCTGCGCCACAGCACTCCCACCATCAAGAAAATGAACAAACCATGGTTTTGAAACTAACCATGGTTTTACCACAGTTTATTTATTCATTAAATAACACTTAGCTGACATTTTTTTTAATACAACGTACATATTGGTGACAGTCCTTCAAGCAATGTGGGCTTACGTAGATGCCTTGCTCAAGGGCATCTTCAGTCTAACTCCTGTGTCTGTTTCTGTGTCTGTGTCTGTGTCTGTGTCTGTGTCTGTGTGTGTCTATCAACAACCTGCCAACCCCAACAGCTCTCCGTCTGTGTGTATGCTCAGTAGATCTACACATCTGTCCACCTCAGCCAGACATATCAACCCCTCCTTGTCATCAGCCTCGTCTTTTTTTCCTTCACCCTTCTCTCTACTTCTATTTGTCTCCTCTTTCTCAGATCAGTTCTCATTCTCGTGTCTTCTCTCTCTCTATCTCCCTCATTTCTTTTTGTCTCTTTCTCAGAAACAACATGTGCGAAAAAACACAGCTTGCCATTCCAAAATAATAATAAATAAAAATAATTCCACCCCTCTAATTTATGTTTTTTTCCAGGGCTTTTTTCCCCTTCCATTTTTGTCCTTTCTTTCTCTTTCTTTCTTTTTCTTTTGATAAATGGGATCACTAGACTGTCTCTTTCACATCCATGGCTATGATTTCCAAAGGAAAAAAAAGAGAGTGAGCAAGTAAATTAATGAATCAATTATTGTTTATTATTATTATTATTATTATTATTATTATTATTATTATTATTATTATTATTATTATTATTATTATTGTTGTTGTTGTTGTTGTTGTTGTTGTTGATAATAATAATAAGAATAATAATAATAATAATAATAAGAATAATTATAATAACAATAATAATAATAATAATAATAATAGTAATAATAACTTAATTTATGAAAATCAGGTGTGTGGGGGGTGTAAATAAAAGCAAAGTAAGGAAATAAAAAAGGTATTCATTATTATTGTTCTATATTACTTCAATAATCCAAAATACAACGTGAAAGCACTAATAATGGGAATGTAAAGTTATTTTATTTGGCTTGTAGAGCAGTGGCTGAAATGTAAAAATACTAAAATGGCTGAGCTGGGCATTCTACTCCACTTTCTTACTGCCCCAGATTCAAAGGAACACATTGATTGTCGTCTTGACAACTTCACGGAATGTTTACATGCAACTCCATACAAAGTAGAATGTTCAGTGTAACTTCTCAGTCTAATTTCAGACTTCAAAGAGAACAGCTGCTAAATATGAAGCTCTGCAAACTTTTCTGCTGCTTTTGCCCACCGGTGTCTCCTGAGGAGGGTGAGATGGATGACATGGCCAGGCCAAGGGGCCAGGCTGTGGGCAAGAAGGGCAATACCAACCCCAGCAAGAAGAAGATGAGGAAGGAGGCCAAGAGGCTAAAACATGAGAAGAATGATATGAAGAAAAGAGAAGAGGAGATCAAGATGAAGATGGATAAGCCCATGGCTATGGACGAGGGGAAAGAAGATGGGGCCAGTGGTGAAAGCATGCCAGCAGTGGACATGATGGAGCCAGCAGTGGACCTGTCTGGTGCTGACCCAGTGACTCTCTCTGGCCAGTTAGCTAAGGAGGCAGCTGATGCAAGCTCAAAGGCCCCACAGCAGCCAACAACTCCCCCCAACCTGACTACTGGGGCTGAGGAGCTGGTTGAGAGAGTGACCCGCGAAACCATTCTAGATCATGGTGAGACGGATGGGGCCAGTAGTGTAAGCTCCTCAATCAGCCCATGTGATCTGTTGGCCACTCTGAACTCTGTGGCTGAAGCTGAAGGTGACATAGTGGCTTTGCTGGATCACCTGAAAGCGGCCAATATGAGACACATGGCTGTGAACAGCAGACCTCCACTACGGCAGCCCGCTGGTCGCCTCAGACTGGACACTGGGCCTGAGAAGCTGACCCCGATGGAGAGCAGACCTCGACTGCGGCAGCCCGCTGCTCGTGTCAACCTGGACATGGAGAGCCCCATGGGGGGAAAGCCTGCCCTCCGCCAGTCCACAGCTCGCCTCAGACTGGACACTGGGCCTGAAAAGCTGATCCCAAAAGAGACCTTGGATGATCCTCAGGCAGATGGGTCCACGGTGAATGGTGGCCAGTGCTCTACTCCAGCAGTGGACGCTCCCCATTCAGCAGTGACAGAGGCTGTGATTGCTCATTCCTGTTTGTCAAGTAAGTAGCATATCATGTCAATCTCTCTCTCCCTCTCTTCCCCTCTCTCTCTTCCTCGCCATCAAACTTCACATTTCTCCGTTGTCTCTGTTCCCTTAGAGCAGCAGTTCCCAAACTTTTTTCGCTGCACACCCTCTTTTACAGTTCAAATGTGGTTCGCACACCCCCTAAGTGAATGTTGCACAGCCGCACATTTTGGGCAATCTTCATTTCCAATAGACCTGATGTTTTTTCTGCCATCATTACAATGGAACTTGTTGCATGACAAGTCTAGGAGTAATAAATTACACTTCAGATGGTTCCATCCAGCATACAGTACAATTCACCAAACAATTAAAAACTATGTAATGTTCATTAATTCTGTTAAAAAAAACCCACATATCAGCCATTGCTCTAGCTCACGCACCCCCTTTTGGCAGGTCACGCACCTCCTAGGGTGCACACGTCTCAGTTTGGGAAACCCGACCTTAGAGGTATTTTTTGCTATTGTACAGGGTGTGCATGTAGATTGATATTGACTAAGCTCATCTTTTTTCCCTTCTCTTTCTAAAAATCTCTTCTTACACAGCTGACACTGCAGATGTCTCAGGATCTGGTGACCTGCCACAGCCAGAGATGGGATTGGCTGCCATTGTTACAGGAGAGATGTCAGCTGGAGGAGGACAGGAGGAGGAAGCTGAGGAGCAGGCCTAACGCCCAGGCCTGAGAGACATCCAACTTAACATACACACACACAACTCCACCACCCACACACACACAGCGCCTGACTACAAACACACCTTACATGAATACATAACACATACAACATGCACACACCTATCGGGAAAGTATTGTCACTCGGACTTAACTTGGATTATAATCTTTTTGGACTTTTTGGAACCTCTTTGGCGTCAGACATGGCTCGGACTTGACTTGTCCTGGTCTTGGACTTGGAAGCTTACAGTAGGAGCTGGTTCCAGAACAGATGTGATGTCTCTCTATTTGGTGCTGATGACACACAGGCCTGAAAGTGGATGTTTCTCCAAGCCGGGCCGCCAGAGACAATAGTTACATGGACTGATAACAAATTACACTCCCATATAATACAAACAATACACACACAATAGCCATGTACCACACATGCAGTCACATACACTGATAAACACCATGAATACATAACACACCCACACCAACCACACAACCAACCTGACCATTGTACGTGTACGTACACACACACACACACACACACACACACACACACACACACACACACACACACACACACACACACTATATACACACACACACACACACACACACACACACACACACACACACACACACACACACACACACACACTATATCTAAACACACACACACACACACACACACACACACACACACACACACACACTATATCTAAACACACACACACATACACAATATCTAAACACACACACACACACACACACACACACACACACACACACACACACACACACACACACACACACACACACACACACACAAACACACACACACACACACACACACACACACACACACACACACACACACACACACACACACTATTAGGGCTTTAATGATACACCTAACTCATAATTCTCAGCTCTAAACAATATTGTTACAGCCCTAAAAGTTCAGATTTTAAATAAATAAACCATATTTTAATCATCATCAAAGAATGTTGCTGTTTGTGTTTATTTGTCTTTAACCACTATTTGAATAGGTTTTATTAAAATTCCATTTGCGGTTAATATTGTGACAACGATCAACATCTTCAATAGAGATATTATTCAACACAGCAAGGCAAAAGCACCAGGGCTGTATATTAACTCCTGCCAACCGGTCACATGCTGGAAAAAAATCTGTTTGGCTGGTAGAAAAGACCAACTTACTGGGACACTTTGACCCATTAGTGAGTATATATATATATTACAGTAGTGAGGGATATTGGGTCAGCTGCATGTAGACTAGACACCACACAAAAACATCCACACCACATGGGGGCACCGACATCCTTCTGGCGTTCTGTGGCTTTAAGACTGAGTGGAAGCCGTCTTGAAAGGGAAGTGGAAGAACACTTGGGAGGTGGCAACCGACAGGTGAGCATCAGTACAGGAGGCACCTGCTCTCATGCTGGAGCTTGCTTGGCCAGCATTGGAGCTCGTATGCTCCACAGAAGATGCTCAGGCTTGGGATTTATGAAGTAACTTTGGACTGGTAGGCCAACTATGGACCTTTTGCCTTTTTGAGTATAGTGGGGTTTTCCTTACAACCTGTGAACAATGGAGGAGAGCCCAGCTGGAGAATGGCTCTGAGGCAACATGTCATCATGCATAGGCGTATCTATGACACGCTGATTTGAACCCACTATCGCGTGTCTCCAATACGCATTTCCAAGTTAAAGCGTGCTCCACAACGCCCTGTGACAGGTTAGGTTTAGGGATGGTTTTGGTTTAGGCACAAATTAGGTAGAAATTTGCCTAATCTCGCTGTTCTTGGCAAAAGTAAAGCAGCAGAAACATTGCTTTACTGACAGGTTAGGTTTAGGGATGGTTTTGGTTAGGGCACAGCAAAGCATATTTGCGTTTAGTAACAGAAATGCTCTGTGACAAAACAAAATCGCAGACACTTTGAGAAAACTGCAAACCTCTTCACGTGTCAAAGGTTCATGAAAGCGAATTACCGTTGCGTTGAGGAACATGCTTTAACTTCAAAATGCGTCGCACCAACACGCTGAATGCACTAGCGTGCGATACATACGCTAAAGCATGATGACAGCCTGTCTGACGACAGAGCGGGCCGTCGAATGGAAGACCTGTGTTTGTGCTGGTCCAGAGATCTCAGGTATTAGTCACCCCTTACACATGCATCCATACAGTAGCACGTCTTACACTGACTTACACGTTTTAATGCACACAGAATGTTAGGAGAGTTAACAGGGATAGAGTTAACTATTATAACAGTGTGAGTGACCAAGACTAACAAATAGTAACCCTTTCGGCTGATGATGAAAAAAATAATTTACAGCCCTGAAAAGAACCTCTCTGCTCACAAACCATACTCAATAAAACATGAAAACCATGAATACATGTAACCACGATCCATGGTGAGTTTTCATAGTAAAACAATGGTAAAACCCAACAAATCATGGATAGGCCATTGTAATGCAATGCTTGGTTCAGAGTACATAGAGTAACCATGACATATCACAGTCAAACCATGGTTACTACAATAAAACCATGGTTGATTTTCGTAAGGATTTTCTCTCTCTCTCTCTCTCTCTCTCTCTCTCTCTCTCTCTCTCTCTCTCTCTCTCTCTCTCTCTCTCTCTCTCTCTCTCTCTCTCTGTCTCTTCATGTTGCTTTCTTTCCCATTCTTCCATTTTCTCTGTTTTCGCTTTCTTTTTCTGTCCTCATCTCCTCCTTTTGTGTATGACTGTCTGTCTGTCTCCTTTCTTTCTCTCTTCATCCAAGACCACGAGACCAACGAGGACTCTCCACAATGAAGCTGATTGAATACTGACATGTGAAGTTAATGTGACATGGACCCCTTTCCCTACACCACTCTGTCAACCTGCTTCTCACACTGCAAACAGTGGCGGACAACAGACTTAACAGTAACAGTTTTTACATCCCTCTCTGTCTGTCGCCACCAACAGCGGCCTACCATATGGGAGCCAACCGAAAGCGATTTTTTGAAATCGAGAGACTAGAGCCGTCGGGACAGCTGCCAAGGCTTGACGGTGGAAACAATCGCCCTTTCCTCCCTCTCTCTCTCTCTCTCTCTCTCTCTCTCTCTCTCTCTCTCTTTCTCTCTCTCCCTCTCTCTCTCTTTCTCTCTTTCAGTCTCATACTGAGTCTGTGTGACCTCATCCATGCAGCGCAGCTCAGGGGGAAGGAAGTGTGATTCAGATAATGGAGACGAACACCTGCTTGGAAAGGAGCCGCGTTGGAGCCGTCAGACGTGGAGGTGGCCGTGGTGGCGGTGGAGGGGACCCTTCAGACAAGGGAGGCAGGAGAGGAGCAGAAACCTGGAGCCTTCAGACTGAGGTGGAGGTG
>NC_085863.1:35214047-35256547 GCF_034702125.1 Engraulis encrasicolus
GCTATTGCTTGCATCCCCTCCGTCTGTGTGCTAACTCTACAATGAATTCTTGAAGAGCTCTCCACCAGTGAAAGAAAATCTTGAATGGGAAGGTAAAGCATGTGGCACTACGTGGCACGTCGTGTTTATCGATTAAATCCAAAACGCTAGTGCATTTACTCTGCTTTACCTTTATTTCCAAATGTCGCGTTATATTCTCACTGAACTTGTGCAGGGAATAGCAGGTCATGAATAGCCTACAATTTCTGCTGGTAGGCTATGGTCATTTACATAGGGATGGTCGGTGTTCTCACCGGCAGATGCACACGCGTATAGTAGCCGGAGGCTATGGATCCTGGGATGCGCCATACAGACTGATATCCAGCTGCCAATAAATGAAAAGGCGATTAAGACATGGTTTGGCACATAATTGTGTGCAAATCACAGCATGTGATGACAAAAATAACATACCCATACAGACATTAATTGAGACAGGTAATTGTGGATTATTAAACTATTTGGGCAGTAGGCTATGCTTGGTATGTCTGTAGGCTGTTAGCCACACCAAGACTGACCTATGCCTTTTGTCACAGAATGCTCCATGTAGCTGGATAGCCCCTGTCAAAGTAATATGAGATTAGACTTTGTGGACACTTTTAAAATGAACTTTCTCTATGGGTTGCATGATACAGTTAACTGCTGGGTTAGCAGCAATGAATGTAATGTAGCAGGTCTAGGTCTGTCATGTAAAGGGATACGGCTTCTAGGGTGACACATTATCCGCGGTTGAGTTTGGCTATGCCCACCTCACGAACTAACGTAAGAAGATCAGTTACTTTGAGGCGAGGCGTTCTCTCGTTTGAAAAGCAGAGTCTATGTGTCAGTTCCTGCCGGAGTATAGAGTTTTCCAATGTTAGACAGAAATGCAAATGTGCCACATTTAACTTGCCTGTTTAATAAGCTTTTGTCACACAGTATTTGTATGCATTTCTGTTGAACTGCTTTGAGGCGCATAGATGAATCCATAATTACGCATAAATTAATTCTGAATATGGGACTTTGAAGACGCATACATTATTGGTGAGCAGCTGTGTATTTTACGAGTCTTCTGCCCCTGTGACCCATAATGGGAAGCGAATATAGTTCATATCGGTGGGCTACGTGTAGGGGGCACGCATCCTCCACCGGCAGGAGGGAAGTTAACGGTCCTTTGGTTTTGATGAGGATGCCTTGCGCTCACACAGGTCGGCCGTTAGTGAGACTCCTTGGTTACGCTCGAGCCAGCGATGCGGTTTTGGATTGGAGCTTGAAACACATGTGTGCTCCGCTCTCTCAGATCTCAAGGGCTATAAAAGAAGGCTCTGTTAATGCCACGACTAGTCACTGTTTGGATGCTGATCACAGGGCACGGGAGCCCGAGGCTAATAATGTTACAACGGGTTGCATGTAACATTTAGGTGCCCTGCCTGCTTGCCTGGGTGTGCGTAAAGGAAACCCTTTATTTTTTGATACCGTAGGTCTACACCACAAATGATTTAACCACAGATTTTAAACATGGCATGGGATCATGAAATAATTGTTTTCTTTCTTCTTTCTGTTCTTCACAAACGACAGCACGAGAACCATAGTGAAATGATTTTTTAAATGTAGGCCTCTCTTTGAAGCTGGCATGGATGGACATGTGGACAAACACGTTTCACAGTGTCCGAGTATTTCCCATGTGCTGCTCATTTTGACCACTCCTAGTAGGCCTACCTAGTGGTAGCCATGCCTGTGGAGAATCAGAGTTAGGCTCGGACTGTCCATTGTTGAGGATCTCTCCATCTCTTTGAAAAAAGTCTTGTACTGTATTTCTATTACTGTATGTGGTTCAGCTACCCAATCTGAACTGACAAACGGCATACTCGAACATAAACAACACACACACACACACACACACACACACACACACACACACACACACACACACACACACACACACACACACACACACACACACACACAGAGAGAGAGAGAGAGAGAGAGAGAGAGAGAGAGAGAGAGAGAGAGACATAATGAGTACCAGATGACAGAGAGAAAGACAAATATGATTTTTACTTCTGATCTCTGTCCTCAAGTAGCATGGAAATATATGCATTGCAATTCAAACCCATCCCCATCCACTGGTTGCCAAGGGATGGCTGTGGTGACTTTTTTATATATCCACCAACAGTTTTATCCACCTCGTCCAGGAAAAACTCAGCTACGAAGAGCGGCAGTAAAAGCGGCTGCAATCACTGTGTGTTTAACATCGTACCTCATACCAACCCGCAGTTTTAGTCTGCTGAGGATTGAGTAATTGGTACATAAAATGCAGGCTATTGTTGGTGCCTGCTTGCTCGCAGTCAACTCTCTGCCATTGTAATCAGAGCAGCGGGAAAGATGAGCATTATGAAGAGAGTTCCTTGTTCTTTTAGAGCTCGAAATTTTGCCGTGGCAGGCCCTTTCCACTTAACATCATAGTAATAGAGCTGAAATGTATCGGGGGGAAATGCCAATCACTTGCGTGTTTACAGTTGGTTTTATATTTTGCACTTGTCCACTTGCCAACGGCCTGTCTGTTACTGCCATATAGCAGCCTGTCATGTATGTCTCTTGTGTTCATGTTTATTTTTCTAGCGAGCGTGTGTGTTTGTGTTGGGAAAAGGCTGTAATTTCTGTGTAATTTAGCGACGAACAAAAAAAATGGTCCAGAATCTCCTCCGTACCGCAAAAATATTAGTCTCGTCTAGCTGCTGAAAGACTGCAGCCTTTTGGTTGTGGTCTCAAGCCCACATGCAGTGGATTTTTAGATTTCCCCCCTCTTTTTCACTTGATATTTCAAGTGCTCTACGGGACGAAAAAGTAGCTTGCAGAGAGAACACAGTAGCTGCAAAGTGGTGTTTGGTGCAAAACCACAAAATAAGCAGTTTTCGGGACACTTTTGCCAGTTTTTTCCCTTCCTTGAGTCGAGTGCAGAGTGGTATGTGTCGAAGAGGACGATGAAGCTTGCAGATCATGTGTGATTTACATCAGTTTGAACAAGACGAGAGCCCTTACAGGCCTGGGTCAATCGGGTTCACGTCCATTCCCAAACAGCGTGACACTGTTGGAAAAACGTACCTTTCGCCAGAGCAGTATAGCATGTAGTACGTATGTCTGCAACACTGACTGAAGCAGCAACAGCAACAAAAAGCCGGTTGGTTGGTGGTGGTGGTAGGAAGGGAAGGGAAGGGATCCTACTGTGTCATTCTCTCACAAGCAAAATTCCCTCCTGGGAGTCTGACAGCCCCCAAGCAGCACAGCATACTCGCTCACCGCACCACTGCGGCACCAGAGTCTGGATGCAGGGCCGTTTAAATGGGCCCCCGAGGAAAAGAGGGCCCCACCCTCCAGTCTTCTCTTCAAACTATTTGCCATGGGCCACCACGAGAGATATGTCGTCGATATAGCTGTATCATGGCACTTTTCTGTCACTTTTTGGTGCTTCCACACTCACAAAGTTGTCATTGCTGTCATTTGAATACAAGTACATACTGTGTACGTTCATGACCAGGGGGCCCACTTTCAGCTGTAGGCCCTAGGCAATTGCCTAGTTTGCTTGCCTCGTTGAGACAAGCCTGCCTGGTTGGCATGGATGTTTTTCTTTCTTTCTCTCTCTTTCTTACTTGCTCCATCTTGGTCTTTTCCGTCTCCTGCGTTTCCCCCCAGGAGTCTCTAATTTAGTGTCAATCTCAAGCCTCAGTCCTGACAAATGGGCTGGAAACACGCAGGCAGGCAGATAAGGGGACTGCACGGGAGAGCCCAAACGCTGCAGACGGCGGTCCCGTGCGAATGCCCGCCGAGGCGTGGTTCCTGTTTGCCTAGATGCATTATGAGATGCAGGCTGGCTGGTGGTGGGTTTGTAATGGCTATGGAGAACAACCTGGAGGCTTAAGTGTGGTGGGTTTAAGGAGGATTGCTGGTTATTTCTTTTAAAAGATTTTTTGGGCTTTTATGCAGTGATAGAGAGAGAGAGAGAGAGAGAGAGACAGAGAGAGAGAGACAGAGAGAGAGAGACGGGGAGGATTGGGAAATGACCTCGGGTCAGAATCGAACCCAGGTCCCTGGCGTACCAGTGCACTACGGTGCCTTAGCTGTTTGAGCCACAGCCAAAGCCCTGTTGACAATTTCTTAGACCAGTTACGGTATAGCCACCATTCAGCCTACAGCCTGTAGGCCCTGTAGTGGTGTGTGTCTGTTACACCAATCTGCGAAATGTTTCTCAACCAGCATTGCTGATCTACAGTACTTCAGAGATCTCACAGCTCTTCAAAAAGATTTAGGAATTATCTTTGTGGAACTTATTGTCAAATGTTGAACGTGAACTTGACTTGAGTGTTGTAACTGGAAACGTGCTTTCATTATGCAGTCTATCCAGTTTGCTAGCATAATGCAGTCCATAGACACTTGTACTAGCAATATAGGATTGGTTGACCTTGGGGGTTAATTTATTCTCAATCTTTCCACTATGGATTTTTGGTATCGACATTCTATTACTCTGTCAAGTGGTTCCTTTATTAGATTCCCAGTTTGGCCCATTGAATCAGCTCTCCGTCCTCACTTCTCTTCCTATTAATGAGAATGGCGTCCGTCATTATTGCAATCTGAGAGAGCTTCATTTCCTGACACCCAGAGTAATTCAGCTCAGCTGGCAGACAACATGGAATGGAAAACAGATAGATTCGCTGATACAGGCATGGCGCGATGCAGAGACAAACACAAGGTTGAAATGGGCTTGATTTGTTCAGCTCACACACAAAAACACAGAAAGAGGTCTTTGGGATGGGTTTTTCCGAGCGACTTTGAGATACTTACATACTTTCCTGGTGAACCAGAAGCTATGTGTTGACGCCCAGGGGGCTGGGCTACACAAACCTTCTGGTGCACCTGTGGTTCGCTCTCCTCCTCCGTTTACGAAATAAACGGGGCAGCTCGACGAATCAGGATCGTAGGGAGGGATTTCAGTGGGTATGACGTTTATCGAACGCAACACCCTCCCCCAGGGTAGTTCGGCTGTGCCCGCCCCCTCCCTGAATCACAACAGTAATGGCGGCGTGCGAGGAGTTATTATGCGTTGGGATGGAAGCAGCAATTTCAGCGGTGTTCTCCAAAATACCTCAAGTTGATTTTCTAAAGGACGTTGTTCTGTTTTGGTTCCCGACCTGGCGGCGGTTACGTGACGACACGTCCTACGTCACAAAGCTTCAACGTGAGTGGTCGAAGTGTCATGTCATTCATATGAGGTTGCTCCAACCGCGTGCAAGCATCTTTTGACTAAACCCCGCCTGCGGAGACGCGTGAAAGGGCAGTGTGCCAGTAGCCTGTTACTTACAGGCTACTGGTTCACCAGGAAACTTACATACAGTACATGCCACAGAATTGGCAAATAGCAGCTCCGAGTTTACACAAGCAAGGCAACAAACATGAATCATGTGCCTCAGCCGTGGTGCGATGTGGTGGTGTCAACCATGAGTCTCATCACGACTGGTGGCACAGCTGGTTTCCCAGACGATGTCACCGTGCCCAATCCAGCGGAGTACCAGCCAGCAGAGCGACCTGTTGTTGTCTGCGCCTGATGTTCTCTCTGACGATGATCAGAGAGACCCAGGGGCGGTTTGATCATCTCAATTAGCTGTGCTGCCATTCAATACTAGGGCTTGGCAACGTCGTAAGAGGAGCTCGGCTCTCTTCTCACACTCTCTCACGGTCGGAGAGGGAGATGAAAAGCTGTTCCCAAACCAGCACTTACTGTACAGAGGTGCAAACCACTACTGTACTCTATGGGGGCTAGATAGGCTTACAAGACCACTATGTGTACTGTAGGAACAACTGTCATGCTCTATAAGCAGGAAATCACTCTGACTAGTTCACGCTGAATAATTCATCATGCGTGGCCTTGTCACTGTGTCATATATCCTACTAGTAGCAGAGCTGAGAGAGAGGCACAAGACGCGATCACTTTGAGATAAAAGCATCACGTTCAATGAGCAATAGTAGGTTACAGTATTTTGGATACTTAACAAAGGTGTTTTCTTTTATGTCCCCAAAGCCCCTTAGGTCCATTACTGTCATTCTTGTTGGCTGGTGGTGTTTTGAGTTGCTTTTTCCTGTTGTTGTTTCCGCAACAGGCCCAACCGTTTGCCAGCAATAGCGTGGCCACAGTCACAGGATGTCACTATTTTTATTCCATGCAGCTTGTGCCACTGAAGTTCCGGCTACCGTGAAACGTTTTTTTGTTGTTGTTGCTGAATGTCAGTCACCATTATGATGACAGTTTTAACAACTTTTGATGTCATTAGGGCTGCACAATCTATCGAAAATGTATCAAATTCGTGTTATCAAGCTATATGCGTATCGCGAAAATTACTTAATTATCGATAACAAGAAAAACATTTTCTGTGCTGTCCATTCACTAGCTGAATGTCAACAAATATGCCAGAAGCCCACCCCAACCACAGCCACGCCCCCCAAACAGGCCGACAAATCAGTGACAAGAAAAACACTCTGTTATATTTCTAAATGTCGTTTAAATATCGTTATCGAGGTATTGCATGTTATCGAGTATCGTTTTTTTTTCTCTGATATCGTGCTGCCCCATCTTTAATTGCAAAATTCTTTCTTACCAAATTTGACTTCAGCTTTGATTATGGTGATGCACAGCTCTGTGCTAAGGATGGCTGTCTTCATATTCATAGAGAAATCTAGCCACTACAGGCCTAGCAATTGTCTGTCTATCTAGCCAGTTACACCAATTGTCAAGCAAGTCAACACAATTTTCTCTTTTTACTGTACATATCGTATTGCATTATTGTGCTCATGGGCTTTGAGGTAACTCATCTTTCGTTGTTGTTTTTTTTGCAAAACAAAATTGACTGCTACAAACTTGCGGGTGTTTTGTTGGGAGCTCTGCCATGTCCTACAGTTAGTTGTACTGGAATACAAGTGAGAGAAGAGATACTGAGTCTGGGAGAGAAAAGGATGGAAAGTACAGATTGAGGTAGATTGTCTGATAGCTAATTGTTATCACATCTTTAAAACATGCTTCCTTAATCTCAGTCATCGATAGCATTAGCTGTCACATGGTCTCAAATTGAGTGCTTGGCCAATCACCCCAATCTTATGAAGAAGAGTTGTCGGTGCGATGAACATATGCTCTCACATAACGCGATTAACTTATTGGATTTACACCCTTTTGCAGATCACTTAAGGGCTTGGTGAAGAATATGGGATCAATAGGCCTACACATAAGCCTTATGTCACCAATTTGCCAACCACCAACCACGTAATATGACAGCGTGCCTCTTTGTCAGGTTTTGTGGTGTGTGTGTGTGTGTGTGTGTGTGTGTGTGTGTGTGTGTGTGTGTGTGTGTGTGTGTGTGTGTGTGTGTGTGTGTGTGTGTGTGTGTGTGTGTGTGTCTGTGTCTGTGTCTGTGTGTTTGGACAGTGGTGAAGAATAGAGACAGTGGTGGGAGCAGTCAGTGATCAGGTTGCAGAGGTTGAAGCGAGCGATTTCCCTGTTTTGGCTAAGGGTGCCATGTTCAGTCTCTAGTCGACTAGCTTGCTGTCTCTCTCTCTCCTTATGCATCCATAAAGAATATGATACCACGGACATGATATGCAATTCCTGCCCCGTGAGTAATTCCGAATCAATTGGACCATCTGCAGACTGTGTTAGTGTTTAAGTGAGTGTGTGTGTGTGTGTGTGTGTGAGTGCGTGCGTGTGTGTGTGTGTGCACGTGCATGCGTGTGTGTGTGTGTGTGTGTGTAAATCCCACTCTGAAACCCTGACCACTAACACTTACAGATCCAACAACACTCCCCCTGAGAGAAGATAGAGAAATGGACGTTGGCCGATGAAATGACAGCAACACATAAATAAAGTGGGAACCCGCAGATCAATCCCCTTGGTTCACTCGCAGATGGTGGGGGGCATGTTTTGTTTTGCCCCATCAAAATGGTTTCCTATTTTGGGACATATTATACCGTAGTATTCTGCAGAGGTCCTTTCTCCAAACAGAGGATGAATTTGCACTCAGCTGTTGACCTCCAGAAAGTGTTAGGACTCAGCAGAAAGGGTTGTGGGGGTGGGCGGTGGGATAGATGGCTTGCTGACTTAACAGAGGGAGGTGACTTTTGTGGGTCTTTTTTCGCATCTCATTCTGTCTCTCTGTGTTGTCCCTTGCTCTACATCTAACCCACTTTTGTGGTGGAAACGGTCGCTGTGACTGGATGGAGATCCTCGTGGGAGCGGAGCATTGTCTTCCATAAATTGTCCTTGGGAGGCGCGCTCATGTTGCTCTATTTTACGGGGAGTTGTTTTTCCTCTCGCTAGCACAATAAAACTACAAGCCTGGCCACCTTTTTCTGTAGCCTACTGTACTGTTGTGTCTTATTTAAGGACAACATGCGGAGTGAATCGGATAGGAAAGCAAATGAAATGGTTTTGATAACTTTATTATACGTTATAAAACAGCATAATTCATATCACTCACTAAAAATGTTTATTACCGTAATGATTTCACTTGCATCTGTTAAGTCATCACGTACAAGAACAGATTCCAAGCTCTACAGATACAGTATCTCACATTCTCACTTCATATGAATTGGCTACAAAAAACACATAACAGTCAGTGTGGAGACCATTGACAAATTCCCATGACTGATGATCAAGCAGATACTGTATGTGTGACCAGAAGAAGGAGGGACATTTTTGGCAAAGTTCCAAAAAAAAGGGGTTTGATTTTGACAGACAGGTGAACTAAAGGAAGACGACAGACTATGGGCCTTCGTATTTCCTTAGGTCCCCAGTGTAGCTTCTTTCCATCCAAAGCCTCCTCCATGGTTAGCTGCAGAGCGAAACCCTGCGCTGCTTGGGCCCTGAAGTGCAGTTAAACGCTAGGCCAAACACAAGGATTTAGCTGAGAGGAGAGTATAAATATGTAGCCTTTTCTACCTGACATTTATACCTGTGCTGTATAACACACGCTGGTGATTGAGGTTTTCTTGAATAAGCTGGCTGCAGCCGTTTCACAGGGGGATTCAGGCAAGTGTCGGGGGCTTGGGCAAGCCAAGCAAGCGCCAGTGAAACAGCGCGGCCATTCTCTGGATCCAGAGCCGCTGGCATGTGTGGCGTGTCACCTGGAGTTGTGGGGTCACTGCCTGAGCCCCCTCGTTTGTTTTCTCTGGATCGCCTGCACACCCCTACTGGGGGAAAGTTGGATGCGTGCTAGAGGGTTTCTGTTTTTTTTTAACCTGCTTTTTTCGTCTTACTCGTTTTTTCCCTGCCTTGTCTTTTTTTTTTACAGTGATCTCGACTCCTTGTGTTTTTATAGTTACACTGTTTTCTCCAGGAAACCCTCGTATCCCATTAAATAGGCCTCCAGGAGATTCTGAGGGGGGGACAAAAAAGGCCTTACAAAAGGCTTTGGAGGTGTGGAGGGAAATACCCGGAAAAGAGTGTCACATGGGCTGTCCCAGTTGATCACGTCATTTATGGATTTGTGTGAGTGTGACTCAAACAAAACTTGGCACCCGTGTACCAATACTCAGTCTGATGATCTGGTGGCAGTGTGTGTGTGTGTGTGTGTGTGTGTGTGTGTGTGTGTGTGTGTGTGTGTGTGTGTGTGTGTGTGTGTGTGTGTGTGTGTGTGTGTGTGTGTGTGTGTACGCATGCATGTGTGTGTGTGTGTGTGTGTGTGTGTGTGTGTGTGTGTGTGTTTGCGTATGTACGTGCACGTGTGTGTTTGCGTGTGTACGTGTGCGTATCTGTGTCCGTGTGTGCATGCGTGCGTGTGTGTTTGCGTTCAGGAGTTAAGAGGACCTCTTGTTACCCTCCGGTTTTGATTAGTGGGGACTGGATGCTCAGCTCTGGGTAATGCTGGGCGGTGGCATTTTTTTGGCATTTCGGGAGCCTGTGTGAGCAGCCTCATAGCCGCGTCCAGTTACGCTGTTAAAGTTTTAAGATGTTTTAAGGAGCTGTTTTGTTTTGGGCGCACAGAGGGTTTAAACACACAGAACACAAAAAAGTATGCATTCTTTTATTACCCTGCTGGTGCTGCGTTTATGTTTGGAATGGAAAGCGGGGAAAAAAATAATGTCGATGGTATCGCCGTCTTGCATTAACATAACGTAATCTTGATTAGAGGGCCCTGTGATTGCTTCCCATCACTGATGTCAGACCTCGTAAAGGAAAGCCCGCTCAGTGCCGTGACCCACAGTCTGATGACATCGTAGCGGTTCACAGCACTTTTAAAAGCTACAAGGCTTAGCACCATGATGACGGATATTAAAACAGGGCTTCGTTACGTCTAATAATATTCCGGGCCAGCAAAAGGAATCTACTCTACGAAAGCAATGCCATAAAAAACATGCATGCTCCATGTATAGACCACCAGCCTTTCATCTCAGCCTCCGGCAGGGACGCTGACAGACTTGACCGGATCTAGGACAAAATCATCTGAAAGGGCCCCCCTGTCAATACATACAAAGTAATGGGAACCAATTCTGGGCCGCCTCTTTCTCTCTGGGCCCCGGATTATAGACTCCTTTGTCCCCCTCTCCTGTCGGCGTCCCTGACTGTGGGAATGGGTCGTATGCGATGTAGTATTAAGGGCCATGCAACAACATCATGCCAGTGGACTGTGAGTGCCCTCTCCTACATTAGTATTGATTTTGTTATGTCGCCATGGCTATATATTTTTCTGTATATCCCAGTCTAGGCAGGCAGGGCAGACACTCTGAGGGCAGTATTTGGTGTTGGGTGTGGGTGGTGGTGGTGTTAGTGATAGTAGTAATAGTAGTGGGTGGGGGGCTGCCTGGGGGTCCGTCTTCCTGGGGGTCCAATATAGTCCCCCTCCCCACCTCTACTACCACCACCACCACCACCACCACTTATAAAAGCCGTCACTCAAGTTCGTCTGTCACCTTCACCTCCTGCTTAACTGACTTTAATTCCCCCGATGACAGCTGTGTGGCTATATACAGAGAGCCGTACCGATTGCAGAGGGGGGCCCGCCGGACGGAGCACTGCTCTTGGGTGTTGTGAAAAGCGGGCGGTCCAGGCGAGATTTTTTTATTCTGTGTGCCTCTGTGGTCCATATTTGTAGCCCGCCTGCCAAAGCCTGCCCGCCCTTTTAGTTCACCCAAGCAATAATGTGCCTGTGGTATGGTGCGTACTATAAGCTCAGTCACTTTTTTCCCGGTTCAAAATTTGTTTAAGTCCTTTTAGTGATTTTTTTAGCGGGGTTTTTATTTTGAGAAGAGCGGAGTGGTAGGTTGTCAAAACTGAGTTTCTCATAATGGGTCACTACCGCCATGGGCAGTGTTTTCCAGTATTTATATGCGCTAGAGTAACCTCATAGATCATCTTGTCGGGACAATATGTGGTGAATGAACACCACCGCACAGTTTTTGAATTGATGGAAAAGCTGACCAGTCAGACCCCCACTCCTACCCTCCACCACCACCATCCTTCCCCCACTTCCCCTCTCCTCCAACACCCCTAGTCAAGGCCACTGACTGTTTTAGTCGGCCCTGGGACAAAGTAATCTAAAAAGCTTCCCCCTGGCCGATACATACAATGCAATGAGGACCCAGTCCTGGGCCCCCTCTCTTCCTGGACCCGGGACAACTGACCCCTTTGCGCAACCCCCCCTAGTCTTCCCCAACCACCCTCTTGTCAGTCACACAGTCTAGACTCGAAGTGTTTACCCAGTCCGATTGAGGGACAGTTGGATGGAGAGCTCCCCCCCCTCGCGCCAACACCATATATTTTAATAAGGCGTTAAATATAATAGGAATCATTGTTGGGTCCTTTAGATATACAGTCTGCCATGTGATGGCATGGCGCTGGGTGACTTCTGGACTTGTTTAACTTGGCTGTGCCTGTCCCCCTGCCTACCCGCCTGCCTGCCTGCCGCCCGAGCTGTAGCGTGCCCGACTAGATCTGCTACATCCATTAGCTTTAGCGGCAGTGGTGTGGTGTGGTGTGGTGTGGTGTGGACGCTATTGGGTCTCTCTCCCGTACCGCTCTCTCTCTCTCTCTCTCTCTCTCTCTCTCTCTCTCTCTCTCGCGCTCTCTCTTTCTCTCTCTCTCTCTCTCTCTCTCTCTCTCTCTCTCTCTCTCGTTCTGTGTGTGTTCTCTCTCTCTCTCTCTCTCTCTCTGTTTCTCCATAGCTGGATCCCACTCTTCTGCCCTCCCTCCCTCGCTCCCTTTTCTGTCTGTCTGTCTGATTCTCTCTCTCTCTGTCTCTCTCTCTCTCTCTCTCTCTCTCTCTCTCTCAGTTTTCTACTATATCCCGCCCAGCACACATGTAGAGTTAATTGGAACAGGCACACACATACACACTGTGCCTGCATACACACACACACACTCGCATTCACACACTCACACACTCATTGCACACACAAACACTACTTTGTGTAAGCAACATATAAATAATCATGTCTTCTGTTTTCCATAAACCATATCTGGTAAAAAAAATCTCTTTGGGCACCTAATACCATAGACATCGAATTTCTTACATGGTGAGCATTACATCTGGGTTTTTTGTGAGGAGAGGTCGCTTTGAGTTTGCAATGTGGGGAAACGATAAAGCGTGTCATGAATCATTTACCTGATGCCCGGGCACGTTAAAGTGGAGAGTTTGGAATGAAATCATGATACTGTCCAAGGGGGTATCTCGGAGACAAGGCTTGCTGGGAGGGTGTCCTGCCTGTCGAGATGGGCTGCTTTGTCAAGGTGAGCTAGCAATAGGTTGTGAAAGTGGCCGAAACCCAAGCCCAAACCCAAGCCTAAACCCAAACCAAGTGGTGTGTTGTGGTGTGGTAGTTCAGTTCAAAGGGTAGCTCATAAAGGCACAACACAGGTCGGGCACATGTGCAAAGTTGGGAATGAGATCACTACTGTCCAAGGGGTATCTCCGATACAGGACTTGCTGGGAGGGTGACTTGTCAAGATGGGCTGTGCCACTGTAGTGTTGTGTTTTTGTAAGGGTGCAGTAGTTCACCTTGATGGGTAGATCAAATCGACACCACACCGGGCGTCGGGCACATTAAGTGTAGAGTTGGGAATGAGATCACAATACTGTCCAAGGGGTATTTTAGATACAAGACTTGCTGGGGGGTTGGATTGGAGCCCCATGAAATCTTGCGGTCTCTGGCTCCTTTCTTTCCAATGAAAGGCACATCTGTGACTGCCTATTGCCATGGCGGACTAAGATTACATCTGTGGAGTCATGTGTGGAGTCAAGGCTTGGAGCAGGGCGAGCCCGATTACAGGGGTGTTAGGCCCCGCCACACTCTAAGTGAGGGTTTTAGACTTCTCGGAGCACTCCGCGACGCATCTCTGTGTCAGTGTGTCAAGCCTGTTATGCTGGATGGGCATGGCGGCTACGTGATGACGGTGGGAGCATGGAACTAGCTCTCACAAGATGTCTCAACGCACACACACACACACACACACACACACACGCACACACACACACACACACACACACACACACACACCGAACAAAACAAGGCATATACCACAGGCATCCATCCATCGAAACAAGCAAACACAACAACGCACACAAACATCTCCACCCCCTGCAAACAGACACACTTTGCCACATGGCTCTGAATGCAATAGAGCTTTTATGACAGCCATATATACAAGAAATGACCTCTTGTGTACTCACATCTGTTGATGCATTTGTAATTAAACACGCTGCACACTGAGTCATGAAGAATATTTATTTTGAAAACCACACTGTAAAAAATGCCCGTTGAAATTACGGCAAAAAACTGTCAAATTGCAACAGTCAGTGACCGTAAAATGTAAAACAGTTTGTCTCTGTACTAAATACAGCAAGCTACTATTAAGTCAAAAAGCACTACATGACTTTATTTTTGACAGGTGTCATATGTAGAAAATATTGGACTGTTCTCTGTAAACGAAAAAATATTGGAAAATACCGTTAAGTGAAGATGGAATAGTCAAGAAACGATACATAACTTTATTTTTCACTGGTGTCTTATGTAGAAAATACTTAACTGTTCACTGAAAAGGAAATATTTGAAAATACTGTTAAGTGAAGATGAGTCAAGAAACGGTACATGACTTTATTTTTCACTGGTGTCATATGTACACAGCAAATTTGTCAGAGTTAGATTGATCAGACTGGTTAGACTGTGTTCAGCCAAAATCTAAACACCAAGAGTTGCAGCAAGACTGCACAGTGTTATTTGACTCCTCTGGATCGGAGTTGTTGAGCTAAGAGAGCTAGAGAGTTAATGTTTAATTCCCCAGAGAGTTATGAAAACCATGCCTCCTCAAATGTCAAATGTTTTGGCAACATGAGCAGCCATTTTTGTTGAGTCCCCTATAAGTGAACCAAACTCAATCCTCTGTAAGTGAACCAAATTGTGAACCAACAGACAAAGAACTCTGTTCTGCTTTTCTTCACATTGTGTATACTACAAAAAGTAGGTGCTCTTTCTGGTCGTGTTAGGCTTTTTGAGTCCTCTTTTTGTCCAATAGATCTCTTGTGATTGCACTTGTTCCAGGTGCAACTTGTCAAACCACTGATAGGCTGGTTGTAACAGGCAGAGTTTGATGTCAACATGCTATTTGATTAGTAGCCATCAATTAACTTAGATTACAACCCTCTGCATGTGTTCAAGTTCATCCTGCGCAACATTTCCCTTATTGGACTTGGAGGCTTTGCCATCAGAGTTTTCGAGTGAGAGGCAAATTGACAAAATAAACCTCTATAAAATTCAGAATATCCTTATTTACATTCCTCCTACCCAACAGAAAGCAATGGAGGTTATAATGAATTAAATATTAATTACTCCACAGAAAACAGATTGCCTGTCTGCTTGGCTCCAGGTGCCTCCACGTTGTAGATTTGACAACAGTGAAGCTGGCAACTGAATAAACTGTGCAACAGTTAAGGACATTTTGCAATAATTCACTGTAACTTATATATTTCTCCGGTAACAGCCTACAGTTTAGCCTCATTTAATGTGTAAAATATACCTATAGGCTAGTATAATCTGAAAAAGTCTACCTGGGACAGTAATCCCTTGATTCAGTCTCTTAGAAATAGCCCAGTCTATTTTAAACTGTCATTCTACCCCATCCAAATCAATCTATCAATCAATTCCTGACCTCACCTGAGTGCTAAGGGCTGTCATGTAATGATTAACTTACTGCCTGCACCTGCGAAATGCCTCATCACTCGGGTCACATGGTTCACTTGAACATGTATTTAAACCGGGACTGTTGCATTGTGCTATTCACTGGTTGGCAGCTAGCTAGCTAGCTGGCTGACTGGCTGTAAGGCCGGCCGGCCGGCCGACCGGCCTGCCCTCACCTGGCCTGACCTGACCTGGCCGGCCCGGCTAGCAGGTCACGTTGTAAGGGTGGCTGTATGGCTGGCTAACTAGCTTGTTTGTTAGCGTGCTTGCCCCGCTAGCTGTGGCCTTCATTTTACTCAAGGTTATTTTCAGGCCTTTTTCAAAAAAGGAATGCATTTTCATACCCTTCAGTGAGTAGAATCAGTCCAATCAGTTGTCTGATTGTAACTCTATAGGACTCACCTATTATGTGAAATGTATGGGAATTCCACTTAAATGCAACACATATAAACTTTGAATCCTACGCCTGAGCAACACAATTGTGCTGCTGGTTTAGCAATAAATTCTGTGGAATGAATAGAGACTCACCTTAAAAACAAATGCTTTATACTGTAAATTGAACAGTCATACCGTCAAGGCATGAATAATTTCTGTTGTTTTAACAGAAATTGACAGTAAAATAGGCAAATGAATGCTGTGGAATGGTTAGTATTTCACTTAAAAAACAACAGGGTTGCATTGTTAATTATACAGCTGTATACCAAGAGCCTACATGAGTGTCACTGTTATTTAAACAGTAACTCCCCTTTATTGTAACATCTTGAAAATGTTGATTCTACAAGTCTTAATTTACCTTACCGTAAATCCATATACAAGATCTCTGTGTTTTATACGGTGAAAAAATGGCAACCACAGTTTCACCGTAATTTTGACAATAATTTTTTTACAGTGCAGTTCCAAAAAGAAGTATAAAACTGCCATGAATGACTGTATGTCTCCACTGAACCACTAGAGGGAGGGAAACTGTAACTGCCATTTGTAATATTTCACAAAGACACTGGCAAGAGACGCTCTTCCCCCTGTCTTCATCTCTGCTTAATTTCTGGAAACCTTGTGCACTTCTTAATTTATCGTCTCTCCGCTGGATTGGCCTCGGTCCGTCTCTCTTTGGCCTGATTTAAAACTGGACAAGAACAAATTACGGCCCTAATCCCATCATTAATAACACTCAGTGTGTGATCGTTCTGTGTCCACTTTCTTTGCCAGTACTGTACAGTGGGGTTTGGATAACAGCGCTTAAGTTGACCGTCAGTTTGTCTTGCACGCTGAGCGAAGAAAGAGAGAAAAAAAAGAAAACACAGAGGATTTATGGACGCTCGTGCCAAAGCAGAACAGTTGTCTAATCTCTGAACGGCAGTTCTTTAGTACAGTATGAAATATCTCCTCTCGACCTCCCTCCCTCCCTCCGTCTCTACCTCCCTCCTTCCCTCTCTCCCTCCTTCTTTCTCTGTGTCTCTCTTTTGCATCTTAGGTTCCATCTGCTTTGGCCGGCCCCATAGGGTGTGCTGTACTGTATTCACTTATGTGACAGAGGGAGAAGTGGTCTTCCCGCATGTGCGACCAACCCTTGTGTTGTGGTGGCTATGTTGCTTTTGGACTTTGTGAAACTCCCTCGTTTTTCATCGCACCTCTTTTTAAGTGTCTCTCTCACACGCCTACGTGTTTGTTTTGATGTATTGCCTGTCTAGTAATGGCTTGTTTGTTTGTTGGTAGTTTTGTGATTTTTTTGTCCTGTATTCTCTCTGCTTAGGGGCGTTCTCTCTCTCTCTCTCTCTCTCTCTCTCTGTCTCTCTCTCTCTCTCTCTCTCTCTCTCTCTCTCTCTCTCTCTCTCTCTCTCTCTCTCTCTCTCTCTCTCTCTCTCTCTCTCTCTCTCTCTCTCTCTCTCTCTCTCTCTCTCTGTCTCTGTGGAGTGTAGCCATGTGACATTCCTGATTTTAACACCCGGCCGCGAGTACTGTAATGGCCCACATTTTCTCAATTCTGGAACTCTCATTTTGGAGACTCATTTTGAAGTCCATTCTGATGCCCAGTCCGTTAGAGGAGCCCATAAACGCGGCACCGTGTTTCTCATAGAGGTCCTCAAACACACACACACGCACACACACACATACTGGTTTCCCTTACCTCGTGGGGACTATTGACCAGGAGGTGCCCAATGGGGACCAACCTTTCTGAAGGTGTTAGAGTTAATGTTTCTCTGGTTTTGGTTTCTAAAAAATACTGTTATAGAGCCCATCTGTTGATATTTCCTCTAACACTTAAATAAAGGGTACCTGACTTTTTCAATACTCATGAGGACTTCAAAGGTGGACCAACTGGGGACTTGTGATGTCATCAAAGTTCGCCATGTGTGTGGACCATCTGGGGACTTGCAAACTTTTGAAATAAATAATGTACTCATGATTAAGTCCACAACTGTTTTTGTTTTTATTGGCAAAACTATGAAACATCTGGCCATTGATGCAATACGACCACTTCTGGACCAAATTTAAAAAAAAGAATGTCAGGGGAAACCCAAAGTATTTGCATGTCAACATGATAGACAGTTGAAAATCCGGATGTTTCACTCTAATAATGAAATATATTATTGATGACTCTAGACATGCAGACTTCACAGGATAGTTATCGCCCATGGCGCTTAAAAAACGTATGGCTCAGTGATGAATGCATTGTGCAATTTATGTAATCTGAAATGTCAACATTTATGGAACATAATAGGACACAATTGGAGATAATCTGTCCCCTTAAAGCAGAGGTGGGGAAACTCATTCGAGGGACCACTTCAAATTCCTACAAGGGTCATAAAATTCCTCCGAGGGCTGTACTATGAACACAAATCAGGATTTCCCCATGCAATTTAGACCTGTATTGAAGGTAGGCACCTTAAAACAGTCCTCACCTTCTCTAGGTCCCCTGAATATAACTTAATTGCATTGGAAATGTAACATTCCTTTACAAAATATGTCGTGTGAAGTTGCATAACATTAAAATGATTTCAAGGGCCAGATAACACAGCAGGCAAACGGCCCTCGAGATATAGGTTCCCCACCCCTGTCTTAAAGTGATACTGTCCCATGTTTGGAAATAAGCTCATACTACTCCCACCCCCCTGGAGTTAGATAATTGAGTTTTATCTTTGTCCTGTACTTTCAACCGTTCTCTGAGTACGGCAGTGCAAATTTTACCTCCATGCTAGCAGTTAACATTGAGTCCTATGAGACCAGCTGGCGGCTAACTGGTCTGATTATAGGAGTCAATGTTAACTGCTAGCTTGGAGATAAAATTTGCACTGCCGTACTCAGAGAACGGTTGAAAGTACAGGAGAAAGGTAAAACTCAATTATATAACTCAAGGGGATGTGTAATATGAGCTTATTTCCAAAAATGGGTCAGTATCAGTTTAAGGGGACAGATTATCTCCTATTGTGCCCAAAAGAAAAGGGGAGAAGTAGCAAAACTAACAGAGGATACCCTACATGTGGATTGGTCACTTGCTCAGACCCCAGACCTATATAAACAAAGGCTTATATTACAGACAGAATTTAACCTTGTATCGACTAAACACATCACAAACCTTCTCGATATAGATTTATGAGCATGGAGAAAATAGAGACAACTCTTGCACACCAAGCTGCGCCAAAAGGTCTGCGGCCCACAGTATACGTGAAATAAATGATCAGTCAGGCACTAAACATATCAACCACTTTCAAACTAGGCCTGTGCAGTCGCTTTCGACTGTTTAAGGTATATCCCCGAAACGCGACGCTTCCAGTCCCCCATCATTCCTACCACTCCCGTCCACCTTTTCAAAAACGTGTATGATAAATACAAAATATAAAAGAAATATATTTAATATCTATACATAGATCAATGACGTGCATAGGCTTAAAACCAAATGATTATTGTGAAAATGAAAATGTGGGGCAAATGGTAACACTGTTTTAATGGTTCACTATTACAGAGGAGATACCACATTAGGTACAGTGTAGTAACCAGTGAAACACTATTTAATCCCATATAATACCAGTGGCACCATGTACCAATTTTGCACTTACATCATGTATTTCTGTGTAAGTGGTATTACATGGTATTGCATATTGTTACACTGATATTACACTAGAATTACATGGTATTACACATTGTTACACTGGTTATTACACTGTACCGAATATGGTAGATTCACTGAAATGGTGAACCATTAAAATAAGGAATTACCGGGCAAATCAATCCACCCAGTCAGAAGTTATGGGCCAAATAAAAATGTGGTCATCTTGAATGTGTTGACCTCCAAACTCTAATCAGTTCATGAACCTACCCTTCAGCTTCACACACCCAATCTGGGACAAATCCACCATCCGTTCAAAAGATATCGCGTTAACACGAAAGACCTAACGCGGCGGACATGGCGGCGGGCGCGGCGGTGCACGCAAAACCATTACATCCCCGACACTCCGCGTTTCGGGGATATAATTAACCAGGCTTTCCATAAGTTTTACTCAAGGTTATACACTGCTGAATCACACCAGGAAAAACACCTGAGCCTATCATACTACATAAAAGAGAACAAGGAGAACCAAGAGAACGTGGCCAAGACAACATTAACACCAACACCTATCCTGCAGACATGAACTAAATACAGCAGCCAAGAGGACGTGAACACCAACAACCTAGCTGTTTATCTACTGCAAGATACCAATGCTCCAGTCTGGGACATTTTATGTGACCCTCTTACTTGCCACTCTTTGGTATGAGGCGATTCGATTTTTGACATAGTATTTGATGGCAGTCCAGTCTCTGTTTTGTAGTGCTTTTGGTGCAGCTTGAATGCATTCGATACACTGCCTTTTACCGGGCGTTCTTCCTGCCTTTATGAGATTCATGAACTTGGCCTCAACAGCTGCAACCTCCTCGTGTGTCCACCTCCTCTTGGGTGATGTACTTGGTCCAGTCTCTGCAGGATAAATACAGACATACAATCTGTTAAAATTACATTCTATGACTCAGGGTCCAATTGCAGACCTTTGTTCTCTTTAATGCCACCAGTCATGAAATTGATATATATTGTGGACTGTGAATCACTGTGTGACTGTGAATCAACCTAATGTTTTATAATCATTGTACAATAGTTTAAGCACGTTATCAACAAATAGTGTGGCATTGTAGGACTGCAAGTTCTTGAAAAAGCCTTTCTTCTACTCAAACATGAAATGACAGGTGTGATTTGTTTTGCATTAGACTTCAGAAGTTTAGGTTTCTAACTTAATCATGTCCAGACCTTTTCGTATTATAATGATGCATTACATCACCTCCAACTTGCTGCTAACAAACTGAGCAAATCATTGTTTACATTTTCTGTCATCCTACTAAAGACATAATATGAAGCTGTCTCCTTTCATCCATAACTTGACATCTGTTTATTGGTACATAATCACAATTAATACCCTCCCTTCTCCCCATCATCTTTCTCCTGTACTTGGTTACTAGTACGCATCACAGTACTTCTCAAGATTAGCTTATCAAGATCAATATTTATACTTATGACATACGTGGCGTTTCATCTCTGGCTGATGTAGATGGTGAATCTTTGTTGGTGTTATTGGCTCCTGGCTGTGATGGGGTAGGGTCCGTGTCTGAGCAGTCCTCATCAGGAAACCCTGTCGTACTCGTAACATCAAGTGTCTCTGGAAAACAAAAACAGGAAAAACAACAGAGAAATCATGAACAAGGGGAGATACCTCGCCATCTGTTTATTGGTTCTTAATCATAATGTATACCCTCCCTTCTTCCAACTGCCATAATTGTACATTCTTCTCGCATAACATACATGAACTGCATAGAACTATTGCACTCTATTATTCTGTCCATGCATCTCTACTTAAGTCCACCTTACTTGCCATATTTGTACATAAAACACATTCATCTCTAAATATCTCTCAATATGTAAAAAAAAACGTATTCAATCTTAAATCATTTTGTACTTTTTTGGACTATTTTCGCTTGTAATTAGATGCTAAACTGCATTTTCAATGCCTGTATTTGTACACGAGTAATAACAATCAAGTGTCATCTTACCTTTTCTCATCACCTATTTCCCAATGTACCCTAGCCAATTAACCCCAGGTTTCTTGCAATCACCTTTCTCATTTACTTGGTTGACCTTTCTACGCATCACAGTGCTTGTCAAGATTAGCTTATCAAGACCAATTTTTATACTTATGACATACGTGGCGTTTCATCTCTGGCTGATGTAGATGGTGAATCTTTGTTGGTGTTATTGGCTCCTGGCTGTGATGGGGTAGGGTCCGTGTCTGAGCAGTCCTCATCAGGAAACCCTGTCGTAACATCAAGTGTCTCTGGAAAAAAAAAAACAGGAAAAACAACAGAGAAATCATGAACAAGGGGAGATACCTCGCCATCTGTTTATTGGTTCTTAATCATAATGTATACCCTCCCTTCTTCCAACTGCCATAATTGTACATTCTTCTCGCATAACTTATTTATACATGAACTGCATAGAACTATTGCACTCTATTAGTCTGTCCATGCATCTCTACTTAAGTCCACCTTACTTGCAATATTTGTACATAAAACACATTCATCTCTGAATACGTTTTTTTTAACATATTGAGAGATATTTAATCTTAAGTCATTTTGTACTTTTTTGGACTATTTTCGCTTGTAATTAGATGCTAAACTGCATTTTCAATGCCTTGTATTTGTACGCGACTAATAACAATCAAGTGTCATCTTACCTTTTCTCATCACCTATTTCCCAATGTACCCTAGCCAATTAACCCCAGGTTTCTTGCCATCACCTTTCTCCTTTACTTTGACCTTTCTACGCATCACAGTGCTTATCAAGATCAATATTTATACTTATGACATACGTGGTGTTTCATGTCTGGCTGATGTAGATGGTGAATCTTTGTTGGTGTTATTGGCACCTGGCTGTGATGGGGTAGGGTCCGTGTCTGAGCAGTCCTCATCAGGAGAGCAGTCCTCATCAGAAGAGCAGTCCTCATCAGAAGAGCAGTCCTCATCAGGAAACCAGTCCTCATCAGGAAACCAGTCCTCATCAGGAAACCCTGTCGTACTCGTAACATCAAGTGTCTCTGGAAAAAAAACAGGAAAAACAACAGAGAAATCATGAACAAGGGGAGATACCTCGCCATCTGTTTATTGGTTCTTAATCATAATGTATACCCTCCCTTCTTCCAACTGCCATAATTGTACATTCTTCTCGCATAACTTGTTTATACATGAACTGCATAGAACTACTGCACTCTTTTAAGTCCACCTTACTTGCAATATTTGTACATAAAACACATTCATCTGTAAATATCTCTTTTAATATGTAAAAAAACGGTATTCAACCTTAAATCATTTTGTACTTTTTTGGACTATTTTCGCTTCTGATTAGATGCTTAACTGCATTTTCAATGCCTTGTATTTGTACACGAGTAATAACAATCAAGTGTCATCTTACCTTTTCTCATCACCTATTTCCCAATGTACCCAAGCCAATTAACCCCAGGTTTCTTGCCATCACCTTTCTCATTTACTTGGTTGACCTTTCTACGCATCACAGTGCTTGTCAAGATTAGCTTATCAAGATCAATTTTTATACTTATGACATACGTGGCGTTTCATCTCTCGCTGATGTAGATGGTGAATCTTTGTTGGTGTTATTGGCTCCTGGCTGTGATGTGGTAGGGTCCGTGTCTGAGCAGTCCTCATCAGCAAACCCTGTAATAACATCAAGTGTCTCTGGGGAAAAAAAACAGGAAAAACAACAGAGAAATCATGAACAAGGGGAGATGGAAATTTAACTCTTGATATTATCGGATTAGTTTTGTTAATACATACCATTGGGGTCGATATTGATTTCATCAAGATTTCTGCCCTTGAAGTCTGCCAACCGCCCAGTCTCCAGTGCTGTAAGAATCTTCGTTGTTTTGGCCAGTTCCAGAGTACCTTCAGGAAGACGGTAGAACTTCTTGTGCACGTGGATATCATGACCCAGAAACTGAACCAACAGATCCATATCAGTGTCCGTCAAGTTTAACACCTTGGACATGGTTGCAATGTGCTTTCGTAACTTGGTGGAGGACAGCCACTCCGGATGCTTTGCCCCACAATGTTGCGCAAAAATCTGAATACAGTCGGATCCTTTGAAATGGGACTGTGTTCCTGGTCGTCCAAACATGTATTGGTTCTCAACAGGAAAACAGCTGCTGCGCGTTTCAACAAGGAGTTCCATTGACTGAACCATGGGTGGAGTAAGAAGAATCGCGACCTTCCTGCCACACTTCCCCCTTATCTCTACTCGTTGAAAGTGACCACAGAGTTTCTTCTCCACTTCATTTGGTGCTTCTTCAACATCAGGGTGCATAGAGGATGCGTCTCGCGATGTAAATGCTGTTAGTGGCATTTTGGAAACTTCCCCTTGCGGCCGACGGTTAAACAAGATGATCTGGGCCAAAGTCCCTTTAGCTAGACTGGCCCAGTTCTTCTGGCTGACTACTGCTGACAGCTTGCGGACATTCTCTTTTTGCTTGTCGTCAAGGTACAGATGCAGCTTCCGGACGTCATCGGTGAAGGGGAGGAACTGTGGTGCATTATATTTGGCATCAGTTAGTGTTCGAAGAGCCGAAGAAGAGATGCATTCATTCCACTTGGTGTCATAGATTTGTTTGAAGGTCTGGGCATTCTGGACACATTCTCTTTCTCCTTTCTTCATAGCTTCACACTCGATTATGTTTGCAATTATTTTCAAACTATGGCCTAACTTTAAGGCCAGTGATGGAATGCAGAAGTTGTTCTTTTCAGCACTGAATCCTGACACATGTCGTACTGCACTGACAACATGTGGAAAATTGGCGGGTATGATGAAATCAGACATGGTTTTCAGATGACCCACCTCCTTACTGTAGAGTAGAAGTCTGCCTACTTCACGCAGTTTCTGCCTGATGTACTGATGCTTACTTGGATCTGAACCCACTTTGTTGTACAGATGTTCACCCATCATGAGAATTGAGGGATCCCGCTTGATGGTGTCTGTAATGTCATCTTGGGTCATAACGCTGATTACTTTCCACAGCATTTGGTTGACTCCCACCACAGGTTGAGCAAAAGCATCCTCGATGCATCCTCCTTCTTCATCTTCGATGTCAGGTAGGTATTCCTCCTCAGAGTCAGGTGTGGACTCTTCTGCAGAGTCCTGGTCACTGTACTAAATACAAAAAAGACACCCAGGCATGACAGGTTATTGAGATTTGTCTTTGTTTGTAAGAAGCAAGATATACATATACAACATAATAACCTTATTAAAAGGTACACTGTGCAGGAAATGGTCACAAATGTACTGCAACCATGTTGCTCATTGAAACTGGGTTGTCCATTGGCAAATTTTATCTTTTTGTGAAAGTTTACTAATAAACTAATACTTTCCAGTATGGCCAAAGTCATTTTTCCAGCTAAAAAATGTCATTACTGGAAATTCAAAATGGCGGACCATGGAGAAGATCCCCCTTTTCATGTATGAAAAGTGCATTTTCCCAGTCATAATGAATACTTAGAATTTGATGGTGCTGGTAAGTATTCATGGAAAAGGTAACATTAGTGAATGGGTAACATGAATTCTGGAAATAAACAACTAAATATCGTACGCAGTGTACCTTTAAAATAAACATTTCCAGATGTGGGCCTTAAGAGGGAGAGTTTCCTTCTTTTCAGTTGGTGGTAGTAACATCATAATATAGGCTAAACATGCAAAATACCTTTAAGTGTGGATTTAGAGGGGAAAAAAACACTTGTTTGATAATTGTGATTGCGCTGCAAATGGTGAGAATTGTTTTCATTATCTTACCAGGATAGGAAACGGACATGGTGTTGTGGGAGTAACTGAAGACATGTTTTCATCTGTTGATTCCTGGAACGTTACAAAAAGAAAAACAGAAATCAAAGGAATGTTTGACATCTTATATCCCAAGTTCAGGGAAAATACAGGAGTACTGTAGACAGGGTGTGGGTCTCCCTCCTTGACTAGGTCCCCTGCAAAACAGGTGCTACATAAGAAGAGTTACTTTGCAAAGAATGGCATTATCCCATCGCATTCTTATGAAACTGCATAACATGACCACTCCAAGCATGATAGTCGTCTCCGACACCAGCTAAATCAGGGGTGTCAAACCCATTTCAGTTCAAAGGTCACATGCAGTCAATTATCTCTTTTGATGCAGTCATTTTTAACTGCGCCCATATACTTTTAATGTTATGCATCTTAACATGAAATGTGACATATTGAGTAAAGGAATCTTAGAAATGAGATGTGATGTAGTTATATTCAGAGGACCTAGAGAAGGCTGAGTCTGTTTTAAAGGTGGCTGCCTTCAATATAGGCCTAAAATGCAGGGAGAAATAGTGGTCAAAGTATAGCCCTTGGAGAATAGGATAACTGTACACTACATACATACATACATGTTGGAGATGAAGAATACATGAGTGCTGCTGGTGTTTGAAATCCTGAATACATAGCAGTATTGCTCTACGAATAGCAAATATGTCATCATTACTCAGTGTCCTTACTGTTGATCATTGTTTTCTTGACAATGACCCTTAACAAACACCTATGGCCAATGCTGATTTTTGTTATAATCAAACTTACTTTTCTGTGGTAAGCTACATGGACGTTTTACTAAAAACATACCCCATGTGCATATTTGAAATACATGTAACTTTTATGTTTATTGAAATATTGTTCAAAACGTTATTGTGCTTTTTAACGGTGGTGTACTCATTATTGCTACACAGTATATCATTGCTATTGAAATGGAGGCCACCTAGCAGAGTATGGTGTGGAATGTTAGGAAACCTCCCTCCCAAAGCCTCATACAGTATCGGTAGCACTGAGCTATCAGAATGGTCCTATGGCACATAGGCCCACTAGCAGAGTGTGGCATGGAATGCAAGTAAACCTCCTCCCTGAAGTCTCATACATTAACGTAGCACTGAGCTATTGGACTAGGAGGTGGCGGACTGTGCAGGAACACCTCAGTTATCCCATGTTATCAATATGCACACTGTATGCTAAAAACTGTACATTAGGAATGTTACTTACCAAGAGTGATGCTTCTGAATTCTTCAATGTTGTTCTTCAATTTTAGGATGATTTAAAGCATTAGCACCGTCCTGCAAAACATGCACACATCATGTCATGGTGATTTATTAGGCCTTTGAGACGTTTCTTGAATCTCAGCATTCGCTGCTTTGTCTGCAAACATTTGTTTCAATAATGAGCTGGGGTTTAGCTGAAGAGAACATTTCATTCTCTTGTTCATGATGACATACAGGATTAGGTTTAAATTAGAAGAAAATGCATGTGGATGGTGGTGTGAAAAGGCCACACTATTGCCCCATCACCAATATTATTCATCAATTGAGTATGCTGTTGGATCTTCAAGTGAATAGGCAGCGTTTCGTTGCCCTACCACGAAAAACGGGCAATAACGTGAATGCACCACGAAAATTAATATATTTTTTTCGTGAATACTTCACGAAATGAGTGAGATACGGTTGTTGTGAATGAATTACAATGCATCACATTCAATAGCCAAAAAAGTAGGAACATTGAAGTGCATTTCAAGACCTACCATTAGAACTCTATGACAGAGTCACCACCACCACCACCACCACAAAAAAAGTCATCAAAACAACAATGCAGGAATGATGGATAACCAAATAAAAACAAGACACTTTCCACGTGTGCATGTTGAAGCTATAAGCAATACTTTAATATATTTCCGTACTTAGTCCAATGACACTACACTCCCTTGAAACTGTAGTCTACAATATTTAATATGGGAGACAAACATTCATAACCATTTATCGGGAATAACTTCACTCACCAACAAATAGCAGACACGAGTCACCATGCTATGTGTCCGTCACCGTAACAGGCACAACACCGTTTACCACGCCGATTTAAGAAATAGAGGCGAATAACCATGCATGCTAAACGTCGGGCAAACGTTCTCAATTGCAACTGAAATGTTTCAACACAGAAATCGTCTACGAAAAAGAAACGTACATGTCATGGTCAAAGCGAAAGCATCACGAGTTCCACAGCTATTTGCCTTCCAACTCTCCTCAACAATCCACTATGTATAATTACGACTACCTGCCGTAAGTGTGGCCCGCCCCAGAAGCATGAACAGACATACATCTACTTAGAGTTCTATATTTAACATTCACGTCAAACATCTACTTCAACCGATTGCAAACAATAACAGCACCGATAGAAAGCATGACAGACACGGTGTTGTGCGTTGTTAAAAAAACATCTTAGTTAGCCCAACAGGTGTTAGCTCCCCCAGAGACAGCAGCTATGACTCTACCCATTCAGCCAATGTAACCTCGATTTCATGGGTCTACAGTTCAATAAATGTAACACGGCATTTGGAAAATGTTCAAATATCGACATTGGACGACAGCCCTTTCCTATGCTATTACACGTGGCAATCACCAAAACAAAACGCGCACCATCAATGTATAAGGCAAACATTCGTGATTAGCATGTTAAGGGAGATAGCCATGTTAGTTCCATTTCATATTAGGCATTCGAGCTAGCAATTAGGCTAGTTAACATTAGCTAGTTTCATATTTCAGCCAGCAATTAGTTACCTCGTTGGACGATGTCTTTTCGTCTCGGGATTCGTCCATAGACCAAAAAAGTTGCATCTGCCCTAATGGAGAAATGAATGTAAATGAGAGAATGCTTCTGCACTGATCTCACGACGTCAAATACAACCGTGCTTAGCATCTCAGCAATATCTTAATCCGTTTATTTCAAAACATGCACTCAAATTGGGTGGTGTTATTCGCATATGTTTAAATGTTAAGCAATATAGGCTACTTACCTTTTAACTTTCCATTGATAAAAGATACAGCTGCATGTAACGCAAATCCAGGACCACGACGCACTCGACGACCTTCAACTTGAGCCGACCAGAAGGAGTGATAGACTGGGAGCGTTTACTGTATCACTTGACGCTCTAGCTGGGTGGGGAGGGGGAGGGGGCTAGCCTGTATCGAGTCATCTGGGTACCCACACTAGGTGTGTGTAGAACTTTTAGAAAGGAGTGAGCTGGCATGAGGGTATGTGGGGACCCAGGCAAGAGGTGCATCGAACGTATGTGATAAAATGGCGGTAGAAAAACACATTACATTGTGAAATGGCGGCCGCGACAGCGTTTAGGTGGTAGCTGCTACCAGTGCCACCACGGTCAAAGTGGGCACTTACCGTGTGTGTGTGTGTGTGTGTGGAACGTTTGGAGCGTGGCTGGGATGTGGGCATCTGAGGACTCAGACAAGAGGTGTATGGAACGTAATCTAGACGAAATGGCGGGCAAAACATAACATGGGGGTATCAGGGTGGGCACTTGGGTGTGTGTGTGGAACAGGTCAGATAAAATGGCGGTAGCAGTATTGTGTTTAGTGCGGGGATGCGACGGCAAAAGGCTTTATGTGGGCATAAGATAGGAGGCTAATGCTTCGATCGGGAGGGATGACTGCTGGGTGACGACCGGGCAGACCCACACATACCGGTAGTCCAGGCTACGAACGACAATGGTCCGTCACCTTCATACTTGCTTGCTTTCCACCCCTCCAAAACGAAATAAATCAGATGTCTTTTAATTTTAAATGATTTAAATTTAAATTCAATTTAATTTCTAGCTTTCTGTAAAGCTATGGACCAATAGTTGGTTTCAACCGTCTGTGGCTTGATGTCCCTATGAACTCGAAACTCAAATAAAGTAGGCTAACACTTTTTACACTAACAAAAGATTACCATGGCAATGTCCCCACCAGGTCGTAAAGCCGTCCAGGTTGCACACTTGATGATGTGATGTCATCAGCGATCGACCGACACAGATACACACACACACTGCAGTACCACCGTTTGGCCACCGGTGTCAGTAACTTGCCCCTCTCGCCACACACACACACACATTTTCTCTCAAAATCCCACCTCATGGGACTTTCCGAAATTTCTCACTCAGGCTTCATTTGAGGTCATTGTAAAGTCATTCCATAGGTTGTCCTAATGAGGACTCGGTTTTAGGTACCCATGAGGTCACAAGTGCCCACGAGATTGGTGTGCATCCATGCTCAAGTGCTCACGAGATTAGGGAAACCAGTGCACACACACACACACACACACACACACACACACACACACACACACACACACACACACACACACACAGGGCTCCCAGCTGGCGAAACGCATAGCCGCCGTAGAGCGGCCTGCCGCCACCACATGGCTTTCAATCCCAACCCACTCTTCCTTCCCTGTAATTACTGTGCTATTCTTCCTGTCGTGTTAATTACTGGAAATAATCAGGCACCGTCCGGGACTCACGCTAATAGTTTTTGAAGAACGGTCATTTAGCTTTTGTCTATCTTGGATAGCAGCTCAATGCTAAAGGCAGGGAAGCCGACAGGGGCTCGGGGGACAAAGGGGTCAGTTGCCCCGGGCCCAGAAAGAGAGGAGGTCCACAATTGGGGTCCTCATTACATTGCACGTATTGGGTGGGAGGGTCCTTTGAGTCTTTGTCCTGGGCCCGGCCAAAAGTGTCAGCGGCCTTGACTGAAGGTAACAAATGATGGAAATTATTCAGATAATGCTATGTATATGGGCTGTGACTGTTCTATTCTGTAAGACATCCCCCTCATCACTCTCTTTTCTCTTTTCGGGGTCCCAGCTGTGGGGTTTGGCAGTGAGTGGCATTTTTAATCTGAAGCGATAAAGAATAAGCTACATTTCTGTCACCCCGTGTCACGTATGATTTATAGTAGAGATGAAGAACGTAAATTATTTCAACCTATCAAGCGTAAACGTAAAAGGAAAGGAAAGGAAAAGGGCAAAAAGAAAAAACTTTAAATGGAGCTTGGCCACGGCCCTAGTCATTTACTTTCAGGGGTGGAGAAGGGTTTTCCTCTCAGAAAGGCTTAGCAGATTAGGTACGAGCGCGCCGAGGCCATGGGAATGGGCCTGCGTGAGGAGCCTGTTATGTTTTTTCAAACGGCCGCGGCAGTCAGAAGTCTGCACACAACATGTGGCACTGGCTTACGGGGGACTTTGCAGCTCCGACGAGTGGAAAAGCTCCCCTCTACCCTAAAGCAAACGCAACTCCATGGGCCAGAACAAGATATTTCCCATGCATGCCATGGTATGGCAGGGGCAGCTGCTTGTGTGTGTATGTATGTAGTGTGCATACATAGAAGTGGCTGGAAGTGTTTCATGCATGTACCTGGGACCTGCTACAGAAGGAATGCAAGAATTAACTAACAGTGTTCATGCTCTGTCAACACCACAGCACATCATAACAACCTTTTTTTCTTTTTTCCTCCCCTCCCCTCTCTCTCTTTCTTCCTCTCTTCCTCTTTCAGACAGGTGTGAAAAACACTGGGCACAATGACGATATCCAGATCAGAGGCGAACGGCGGTTACGGGCAATTTGAGAAACAGGGGATGTGGAGGCGGCAACCGGCGCTGCTGCTGCTGTACGTGAGCTTGGAGGTGATCGCCCTCCTGTCGTCAGTGGGAGCGCAGGTGGGACGGCTGGAGCTCCGGCTCGATGAGGAGCAGCCAGCAGGCACCATCGTCGGGGACATCAGCGCGGGCCTGCCACCCGGCGTCACGGCGTCCCTTTACTTCATCTCCGACCATGACGACAAGGGCGTGGGCCAGGACCTGCTCATCGACGAGACCACGGGCATCATCACGACGGCGCGGCGGCTGGACCGCGAGGAGCGCGACCACTACAGCTTCACCGCCGTGACCATGACGGGCGACACGGTGCAGGTGTCCATCACGGTCAACGACATCAATGACCACTCGCCGTCCTTTCCCAAGGCCAAGGCCACGCTCAAGATCCCAGAGCACACCGTGAAAGGGACTCGCTTCTCTCTGGACCCAGCCACGGACGCCGACAAGGAACCGCTCAACACCCAGAACTACGTCATCAAGGAGGGCAACGTGGGGAAGGTGTTTCGCCTGGAGACGAAAAGAGCTGCCAACACCGTGCTCTACCTTGACCTGGTGGTGGATGGTGATCTGGACAGGGAGAAGAGATCCTCGTACTCTCTCGTGCTCGAGGCTTCCGACGGAGGCAGTCCCAGGAGGACGGGACAGATGATTTTAGACGTGCTGCTGCAGGACATCAATGATCACGCGCCCGTTTTCAACCAGAGCCGCTACCACGCCATCATCTCTGAGAGCCTGCCTCAAGGCAGCAACATCCTGCAAGTCTTCGCTTCTGACGCCGACGAAGGTGACAACGGACTAGTTCTCTACGAAATCAACCGCCGGCAGAGCGACCCGGACCGCTACTTTGTCATCGACCCTCGTTCCGGTATCATCACCGTCAACAAGGCGCTGGACTATGAGGTCAGGAAGGTGCATGAGTTGGTGGTGCAAGCTCGGGACAACGCTAGCCATCCTGAAATCACCAATGCCTTCGTCACCATCCATGTCCGGGACTACAACGACAACCAGCCCACGATGACTATCATCTTCCTCAGTGAAGATGGCTCCCCCCGCATCTCCGAAGGTGCCCAGCCAGGCCAATACGTTGCCAGAATCTCAGTAACTGACCCTGACTATGGAGAGTACTCCAATGTGAACGTGTCCCTCGAGGGAGGAGATGGCAAGTTCGCCCTCACCACAAAGGACAGTATCATTTACCTCATCTACGTGGACCAAGTCTTAGACCGTGAAGAGAGGGACTCTTACGACCTCCGAGTTCTGGCCACAGATGCGGGCACCCCTCCTCTGAGGGCTGAGTCCTCCTTCACAATCCAAGTCACAGACATCAATGACAACCCTCCTCTGTTCGACCAGCAGACCTACAACTACACCATCTCTGAGGTGGTGGACCCGGGAAACTTCGTCCTGCAGGTCACGGCACGCGACAAAGACACCGGCCCGAACGGCCTGGTGCGCTACAGCATCCTGCCCAACGCGGGCACGCACGCCTTCTGGTTCTCCATTGACCCCATGACCGGGATCATCACCACAGCTCTGCAGCTGGACTACGAGACCAACCCCAAGCCCAGGATCACTGTGGTGGCCACAGACAGTGGACGGCCACCCCTCTCCTCTACGGCGGTGGTGGAGATCAACTTGGAGAATATTAACGACAACGCGCCGGTGTTTAGCAGTAGTCACTACAACGTGTCCATCAAGGAGAACACGCCACCACGGACCTGCTTCTTTGAGGTATGAAATTGAATTTATCCCTGTTCCTTTTTGTCCCTGTTCTTTTAAAATCCTTATGGAGTCTATTAGGCTTCTTTGGGGTATGGATATAACCCATAAGCATGTCTATTTCTTTCCCTGTTCTTTTGAAAGGGCTTTATACATAATCTATTGAAGAGTATTTAGGTCTATTTATTGGAGAAGTTCTCAGGCCTATTCACACTTTTTCCCCTTCTCCAGTTTTGAGCCTTTTTCTGGTGACTCCATTTACCAGGGTTTAGTGGTTCATTATTAAGCGGTGGTCAAAGCAGGCCCAAAAAGCTTTGCAAGAAGTTGCCCTTGGCATGGTTTTAGCGCACCTGGCAAAGGCAGAAAATATGTTAAAATGGGAGCTAGAAGATGTACTGTAGTGTGAATGCATAAAGGCATTAGTGTCGTAGAAGCCTTTCCTCACTAATGAAATAGGATTTCAAGGTATTAGGGATTCACTTACAGTAGACCTGTCTGCTGTTCTCATCAGGGACTGAGAGTGTTTTTATCGTTTCATAATTACATCAAAGTCAACCATCCTCCAGTGCAAAGAAACGAGAAAGCAAATGCCTAGCGCACTTGATGACTGTACCAGTACCTCAGTGAGGACAATTTATTGCTTTCATCATGAAAGAATTTCCCTCATCTTATTTTTAGAACAATGTCATGACAGAACCTAGCTAAACGTCTTTTAGCCTGTATTTTTGTGCGAGAGGACTGTTGCTATGCTCAAGCAAGTAGGAATACAAAGTCTTTATAATGTTGTTTTTGTTCCACGTTTGAAAGGGCCTAACTGTCTCTCACAGACATCAAAGTGCCCTTGCAACACACTGCCCTGACGACGGCATCTCTCTGCTACAGTAGAAACAGCCGTCTGCTAAGCTAGCTAGCGCAGATAAACACAGGAATTCCACATTGTTGCAGCTTCATTTAGCCGGTATTTGGCAAGTGTGGCCTGTGTGAGCCCAAGTGTTTGGCATGCAGGATTCTTCCAAGCGAGCAGGAGAACACAGAGTAGGCAGTGTTTTGATAAGAGATGGAGGAAGACTGAGGGCCTGGAAGGGAGCATAGAATAGAAAAGGAGAGAGAGAGAGAGAGAGAGAGAGAGAGAGAGAGAGAGAGAGAGAGAGAGAGAGAGAGAGAGAGAGAGAGAGAGAGAGAGAGATGGATTGACACAGAAGTGCCCGAAAGGAAAATACACAGAGAGGGAGAATTTATAGGCACAGGAAACTCTGATGGTCGTGTAACATCTCAGCTTTGGCAAGCTGTTGGATACAGCGGAGGCTCATCTGAAGAGCCTCGGAAAAAAAAGAGCTGGAAAAAATATATATCTGTCAGGTATAAAACAGAACAATGGGGTCATCAGGAAAATATGCTGTTCTGAGAAAAATGTTGAGTCACACTGATCAAAGTGACTTTTTCATGCTCTCTGTGTTTTATATGCACGCATAATATTTATTGATTGTAATACTTTTGACTCTTTGCACACATGGTCGACCACAGGTCATCCTATCAAAACTCTCCAATCTGCGGAAATGTGTGCCTTCCACATGGTTCCTTATGATGATTTTGATCTCCAGAAGTCTTTTAAGTGGTGTGGACTTGTCCCACTCATGTTAGCCTTTCAATTAGGGACGCATATTTTGGATCATATTGGGGACAAACATCTGGATTGGTTATTTAAAAAAAGCAAAACAAAAAAACGATCCATGCATGGGTTTGCAAACCCTCCAACTTATGACCATAACAGAAACAATGACAGCAGTAACCCCATTACCTCTATAGAGTTTGCAAATTGAGAAAAATGAGAATTGACAAAATTCAGCTATGCTGTGTGCAGATAGAGGGTGTATATGTATAATTAACTAAATTAGCCACCAACGTTCCATTGCATGGTCTTGGCAGCCACTAACTTACTTGTAAACCAGTCATGGAACAATGGAAGTATTCTGAGCAATGACGTTGAAGGTTTCCAACATTTTAATCACAGTGCGTAGGCATGCTTAGGCGTCAGATATACGATCATGACAAGATGGTAATGATTGGTTAAAGGCAGATCCAATCATTTTTAAACGTCCAACCGACTCTGGTTACATTCCTCATTGTAATACCTTTTATTAGAGCACAGATTAGAGCTGTGATATAACTCCATTCATTCATGCGGCACTGAACAAGACTAAACACACTGTGACGGTAACAATAGAAATGTACTTACTATAGACATGATGGGGGGTGAGGGTTTCTGCTATTGTACTGTACAGTTTAATTCAATAGCTTTATCTTCATGAGAAATCGGTTATGTCAGCGACTCCGAGCTGTATGGACACACATGCAACTGTGTGTGTGTGTGCGTGTGTCTGTGCGGTAACAATGGTGGAGGGTTGGTTTCTTTGTGTGTGTGTGTACTGTACAGTATGCCTGTGTGCGTGCCTGAATGAGTGTCTATGTGTCTGTGTTTATTTGTGCTGGTGTATGTGTGTGACCTGGAGGGGTCAGACATGTACGTGTGTGTCCTACTTGTTGATTTTGTCATCTCCTCAGTTCGTCTCCCCGGTTTCCTTTGCTCTTGAATCTGGGCTGTTGGAGAGAGACAGGCGCTATTTTCTCTGTCTAGAATACCATCAATCGCTGATTGTAGTGAGGAGATGCAGCGAATTTTGCCTCTCTTTTGTTTCCCTTTCCCTCATTGTCTCGCACCAGCCCCCCCATGTTTCCTGGGCAGCCGTTCATTCATATTCTCTCTCTCTCGCTCTCTAATAAACCAAAGACATCCCTTTGGAAGGCGCTTATCTCAGCCCAGCGTGCGGTAGTATTTACATAACACGGAGCAAAAAAGGCTGGTCGCTATTTATTTTTCGGTTTCCTTGCGTTTCCCCGATGAGTGGGGATCTCACGGAGCCGAGGCCTGCCGTGCCGTCGCTTCCTGCTGCAGCCTTCCTGACCTCTTCCTGCCACTGCCCCAGTGGATGCTGGGACGGCTGGATGACCCGGTCACCACGACACCGGGCTGCACCAACGCAAGCTGCTGCTGAAGCTGAGGCCTCGGCAGTGTGTAGACAGGCAGGCACACGTGTGATCTCGCACTCTTGCACTCTCACACACGGATACAGATGTACAGTATATGGACACACACACACACGCACACACACACACACACACACACACACACACACACACACGCACACACACACACACACACACACACACATATGCAGATGGACATGCATGCAAACTGAATACCAGGCACACATTCCCTTCCTCTGTGGCCATTTCACAGATGTTGACACGTGCTCAGACACACAGACTCAAACACACTCACACACACACACGCACGCACGCACACAGCACACAGCACACAGCACACAGCACACAGCACACAGTGATGGTCATCTGGGCTGTCTTATCTTATCTCCTTTCCGTGTGGGGTCACTGCCTCTGTAGCATCATCGTCCTCCTCCCTCACCCCCTCCTCTAACACCCCCCAACCCCCCCTGACGAAATGTCACTCACTGTTAGTGATGATGACTTGTCCCCCTGACCGGACCGGGTCCACTCCTCCTCCACAGGCTAATGAAAATGTCTCCTGCCCTTCGTGTAAGACAAGCAGGGGAGCAGACAGCTCAAGACCCCAGACAGCAACCTATGGGGCATCACTCTGTTCCCATCTGCTCTTGTTTTTAATTGCATTCACCGTCTCTTCTCTTCCCCCACCTATTGAAACCCTGTCGCACCTGTCAAAGCCACTATTGGTCAATTTTTTTTTATTCTTCAATATCACACCGGTAGCGTGACTTGGCAGCGTCATGTCAAATTGAACATAGAGTTGCCGCTGCTGTTCTTGAAAACTAATCACGCGAATGGGGAGCTGCTGGGGGACTGTGTTTTCATATGTGTGCACTCGCTGTGTGTGTTAGAAAAAGGGTGTGTGGGAGAGGGTTAAGGTGAGGGAGGCTTTTTTGGAAGCACATTCTTGGAGTCATGTCTCTTTGTCCTTTTTCTTTCATGGCCTTCTGTGCCACTTACATTTTCTATTTCATTTCCTCTGTCTTTGCTCTCTTATTGCCTCCTTCACGCTTTTCCACTCTTTCTTTATTTCTCCCTCTCTCTTTCTCTCCCTGTGACTCTTTAGTCTTCTTTTTATTTCTCTCTTTTCGCTCCCTCTATTTCTCCCTTACTCTCCATTTCTCTCTCTTTTGTTGACATGCGGCCTCCCCGTTGGGCAGGTGAAGTTTAAGCCCAGGCAGGCCCTCTGCTTTCTTTCGTGCCCCACAAAGCCCCCACGGTAAATATCTCCACGTCTCTCTCGTCTCCACCTGTCGAAGCAATCAGCCACCACCGCACCGCACTGCGAGAGCGAGGGAGCGGGGTGATCGCGGCGCAAAGTAATATTTTCCCTGAGTCCACGCGGAGAGACTAATCACGTTTAATGCAGGCCGCGTTTGACAGACATCTGGAGCTCTCCGCGTTAAAGGGAGGAAGCTACCTGGGGACAGCTTCCTGTAACACGAGCCCTGAGATCCTCGTATGGGGTCACACCGAAAAGGTTCCCAGCGGAAACATGCAGGCCAGACTGTGGGTACCTGGTTGGTCCATGAGACTTATGGGGCGAAACACATGCACCAGAGGATGCAGGTGGTAGCAAAATGGGACTGGTGGTTTTTCTTTTCTTTTAACCTCTCTATTTTTCTTCTCACATATTTACATAGCTACATGTGCCTGATCTTTGGTGTACATTTTTAGAGGGGGCGTTTTTAAATCCCGTTTGGTTGGTGGTTTTAACTAATTCTTTCACTCCACAAAGGAAGGAGCTGGTAGTGCTGTTAATATATCGCCACAGCTTGATCACATCTCTCCTTGCCCCAATGACTCTTTTTTTCTGCCTCACACACACAAACATCCACAGACAAACATCCACACACAGAGACAAAAACACAGAGACGTGCACACAGGCACATGCGTTAACACGCTCACTTATTTTACATGGCACAACCGTTCCCATTACAGCATTGAAAACAGCCTTGTGACATTAGGCGAATACTTGTGAGAGAGAGAGTGCTTTGAGCTTTGAGCTTTGGGCCTTCTGTGATTACTCCCAACCCAAACATGTAAAAGATGGGCAGATATCTAGCTGTAGCTGGGGCTGGTGGATCGAGAGGGGTGGCGGTATGCCTCATTAAACACCATGCTCACTACCATATGGTGCCGCGGTTTCCTCTCCTCACAGTCCTCCTCTCTTCTCCTCTCCTCTCCTTTCCTCTCTTCTCACTCCCCTCCTTCCTTTACTCGTTTTATGCAATTTCCCCCACCGTGGTGGTGGATGATGTCTTTGAAGATTGGTTGTTTTTGTTTTTGGTTCATTCTTATGTTGTTATGACCTTCTCGTTACCTTTCTCTGTTGGTCTCCTGTTGGTCTCCTCTCTCTGCTTCCATTTTGTTCACATCTCTATCTATCCATCCTCTCCTTTGTCTCAGGGGAGGGAGATGCGATGGACAGCTTTGCCTGCCTGGCCTGGCCTGGTCTGCCGCACTGCAGTAATCAATAGTTATCAGTCGCAAATTAATTGACACGGCTCGCTCTGAGTGCTCTCTTGTCAGTGCTCTCTCGTGGCGGAGAGGAGCCATCTTGCACAAAGGCAGACCGTGATGTCTGGGTGGAGTTGAGGTGCCTGTATCCCTGTATCAGACGGAGAGAGGGGGGGGCAGGAGAGAGAAGTCCTGCTGAGGCAGACACAGATGCTCTGTGGCAGACTGGGTACTTCCTGCTAGCGATACCACCCTCCTACGCACACTGATAGCTCATTGTGTGTGGACGGTCACATTTTGTCCAACCAGCCACCAGGGAAAGGACACACACTCAGAGAGAGAGAGCGAGAGAGAGAGAGAGAGAGAGAGAGAGAGAGAGCGAGAGAGAGAGAGAGAGAGAGAGACGGATAAAGAGAGAGAGAGGAAAACGGACAGAGACAGAAAGGAAGAGAGATGAAAAGAGAGAACACCGGTGACGGCCTCCCGTTGTTTGAACAGAGTCCATCAGCCCGAGCCAAGTCTGAGGAGTGACAGATGCTTTAGCTAGCAGAGGCACTCTGGCCACTTTTAGACCATCGTGTTGTGACAGGGATTCCACTTCTCTCTCTCGTGTTGTGATTTCTGTTGTGTTGTGTGTTGTGAAAGCATTTTAGCCTGTCTACAAGCCTCAGATTTTCATTTTTTTTCTTACTGCTTTGGCTGTTTGCTCACAGTACACTGTCAAGTATGCCAAGGATAAAATGTCAAGTATAAAATGCAATTTACAATTTAATATAGCAGTTAAGAGTACTTTTCCTTGAAACACAGACCTAATTCATGTCGATGAACAAAAACCCCACTCATTCTGCATGTTACTGATACCACTATTATATGCTGTGTATGAAGCCAAAGCAGCATTGCACTGTACTCTCTCTTTCTCTGTCTGTCTGTCTGTCTGTCTGTCTGTCTGTCTGTCTGTCTGTCTGTGTCTGTCTGTCTGTCTGTCTGTCTGTCTGTCTCTGTCTCTGTCTCTGTCTCTGTCTCTGTCTCTCTCTCTCTCTCTCTCTCTCTCTCTCTCTCTCTCTCTCTCTCTCTCTCTCTCTCTCTCTCTCTCTCTTCTTCCTCTACCCCTCTCCTTATCTCTGTAATGTGCTTTACTTTGCGCAAAAGGTGAAAACACATGGTGACTGACTGACCTTCTCGGTCTGCCGTCGGGTGGTCTGGTGCTAGGCGGGCGGGCGGGCGGTCACCCCCCAGGCAACCACGCTAATCTCATTTCATGATGCTGTGAGCTAGGCAGGCTACACATACGTACGTATGGATGTGCGGCCTGGCCTGGTCGATCCCTGGTGAGCTAAGCTCCACGTATGGATGTGTGTTGGCCATTCCCAAGCGCCATTTCACTCATTAGCTCCGGATGTTATGTTTTCCCTCCTCTCCTCTCCTCTCCTTCGAAATGTGTGTCCGAAGTGTTGGGAGTCTGGGATCCTCTGGAGGCATGGCAGGTGTTCTCCTCTTCTCCCTCTCTCCGAATCTCCGGCTGGTCTGGACTTGTCTGGTCTCGAGGCGACTTAGGCTTTTGGGGCCGAATTTCTTGAGGGGGGCTTCGCTCGCGACGCAAACCCCCTTTAGAACTTTCCCAGAGTGTCGGATTCTGTCGGTGCAATCTTAAAGAAACACAGATAAATGAGAGGGGACGCTTAGGCCCGGCTTTGCCACAGCAGGTGGCCGGCGAGCTCACATCTGTGTCATATGAGCGGGGCTGGACGCGGTGAGGATCTTGGCAATCCTCTAGAGGGACACGTATTTTCTTGTTCCTACTGAGCCGGCCGTCCGGCCTTGTCCAGGCAGCTGCTGCCATATTAGAACTGATTCTTCAGATACCGGCCAAACCAATAAACATTATGCAAAGTAAAACATGCAAAGGCAGGACATTCTCACAGACTTTGTACGTACAATGCCATACTGTACAATACACATCCTCAGACTCAAACACACTCGCACGCACGAACACACACAGGGACATGTGAGCCCAGAATTGGGTCCTCATTTCATTGTGTGTATTGATATGGGGGGGCCTTTGTCCCAGCCCTGGCAAAAGTTATCAGCGGCCCTGGACACACGCACACCAGTGAGCTCCAACAAAGTCCGCACTGTTAAGTCTTTTGGTCCTCCTCTCCCTTGGTTCATTTATCTCCTCACGGACGCTTCCTGACTCACGTATCTGGAGCGCGCCATTTTTCCATTGTTGTGTCTCTCACGCCTCTTCACATGCCACGTATTTAGGGAGGTCGTCGCCAGTTCACGGTGGATATTATTTGTGTTCATTTTGCATTAAGACGCGGAGACAGAATGACGCGAGTGATGCATAGTTTTCTCCTCTCCTCCATCTTCAAGCTCTTTTGCCGGCGTAAAAAGAAAGCCATGCGGCTCCGTGATGCACTCCAAGTGTCCTTCGCTCGGTGCGCTTCAGCGCTGCAATTTTGGACGGGGCCCGCGTTTCACTGTTCCAGCTGCTCTTCGAGCTCTTGCCACTATCTCTTAAATCAAAATGTCTATGTTTGTGCGTGCCAAAAAGTTTACACCATTACCCAAAGGCCTATACTCTCTCTAGGCTACAAACAAAAGGATCAGTCTGGCGTTCAGGACATGCTCAAGGCTTTATCCGTCTGTCAGACAAGAGCTGCGAGGCTGAAAGAATGGAGACAGCCGCATCTGACAGGCATGATATTAAAGCTGACGTACACCATACCATTTGCAGTGATACCTTAATTAGCTGACGACCCATTTTTTGGCAGCTGTTGTCGAAAAAACAAAAAAGAATAGAAGATACCCTGGAAGAAGTAAATTCCGCTCGACTCGCTTGAGCTTTGTAATCAAGCGCAAAGCTCTTTTTCTGACCAATCATGGAAAAGAGAGACATTGGCAACTTCATCTGCCAATTATCTTGTGTACACATAGCAGAGAATGGGGTGGCCTCCTACCACGCTAGAAGTTTGCAAAAAAACCCTGCTGGCATTGCAAACAGCTGCCTTGAAGTTGGCATCCAGGGTGCAATGTTGCCTTTACAAGCCCCTGCAAGAGTGTCTTTAAATCCAGATTTAAACATGGAACATGCAAATAATCTTTACAGCGTTCAGTTTTTTTTATAATGTCCAAAAAACACTTTCAGTGCTTTCAGTTCTCTCTCTACACTTTTGTTCTTTTATCACCTCCTGTCCTAAAGCCAGCCCCCTTAGTAGGCTACAGATAAAAAGACCGCATATCCCAGCAACACTTGGGTGAACCTATGAAAATTCAGTCGGTCAAGGCCAGCCAGAGGGGCCAAAGAAGATAAAAAAATAAATAAGATTCACAAGGAATGAACGAATAGAGCCAATTAGGAAAGCAGGCCAAGAGTAGGGTAATTAAGCCGCTTGTTTTTCCACTTGTTTTTTTCATCACTCTCTCTTTCTCTCTTTTCACTCCCTTTTTTCTTGTTTTTGGGTCCAGCCTCAGGAGCACATTGGAGCTGCTGAGCTGTGTTTTCATCTAAGGAGGTGGAAGGCCACACCAAAGGCCTTCCAAAGATAGGGATGAAAGATTCAAGTTTTTAAATGAGACGGTCCGCGATCTGAAATCTTTTTCACACTTAAGTTCTCTTTTTTAATCATTCTTTTCCTTTTCTCCCCTCTACCAGACCTTCTGGCTTTAGAGTTGTGCAGGGTTACGACAACATAGAACACTTCCAAGGCTTCTGTAGTCAAATGTATCATCAGGGACGGCAAGTCCTTCTCTTCTAATTCGGCCAAACTAGCTGCTCTCACGACCCGTGCTGTATTGTTGAGCAGATGTGTGTACAGTACAGTCCAATCCAAGATGGTCATAAATTTCAGTGACACATGACAGAATGCAATATGTGTACAGTCCAGGTTACGTCAGTCATTCAGCGATACATGACAGAGAACAGTTACAGCAAGTGCTTAGTTGTATCCGGCACATATTCTGTACTTCTGCTAGCGTACAGCTTGGATAACGTGGAGTCCTTCCATTCCACTCCACCGCCAGCAGACTCCTTCTGGTAATATCCTGGATATTCGGAATATCGGATATCCTTTTCCAATCTTCCTTTCACCATGTGAGGAGAGTCTCTGACGGATTCTGGGATGGCCCTGCTGGGTTACACGCGCTGTTGGAAATGTCTTTCCTTGCGCTGCGTGCGTCTAACCGTGCGGCGAGACAGTCTGCTGCCGAGACGGCTCTTCGGTGTCGTTCCATTGCGGGTCTGGTTTCTTCCGGTGTCTCTCCAAAGAAAGCACCGGCACCCCGCTTAATCGGTGGCGAGCAATACCTCCATCAAAGACCTCAGCCGTGTGAAATTCAATTATGAGGCTGCTAAGCATAGCACACCGGTGGCCAGCCATAATAAACGCTGTATTGATTTAATGAAGAGATTGCCGTGAAGCGAACCACCGCTTTTTTATTTTTCCCCTATTGTGAGCGT